>NC_091777.1:15696439-15999469 GCF_029378745.1 Bos indicus | reverse complement strand
CCTTCACTAGACTGGCTTACTACTACACTAGCCTTTCTCAAGGAATGGTAGTCAAATGTATTGCCTCAGCAAATCTGTGAAAATGAAAATCTATGAATTGCAATATATCTTGTCCTTTTGTGAGTATTGCCAAACCTACCAATGACAAGGGTCCCTAGATTGCTTTGTTTTTTTTTTTTTTCAAGGAATAATTTCTAGAATTCCATCTTATGGGTTGAAATATTCTGTAAGTATATTGGGTTTTACAAAATAGAAATCACTGTTCTTAGAGACAAGAGACTTAAGTTCTGGCTCCCATGTACTACTAGTTTTGATTTCCCTGGACTTGGCTTTGCATACTTAAAAACAAAACTCATCCGTCAGAAAGATAGTGTAGAATCAAATGAGATAAAGAATAACCTGCTCTTGCTGGGAACTGTGAGGAGGCATTTGGAACTAAATCAGCCTCTAAAATTATTGGCTACAGTGGAATTGCATGGAATTTCTAACAAATAGCAGATGCTGCTGCTGCTGCTGCTAAGTCACTTCAGTCGTGTCCGACTCTGTGCGACCCCATAGATGGCAGCCCACCAGGCTCCCCCGTCCCTGGGATTCTCCAGGCAAGAACACTGGAGTGGGTTGCCATTTCCTTCTCCAGTGCGTGAAAGTGAAGTCGCTCAGTCGTGTCTGACTCTTTGCGACCCCATGACTGCAGCCCACCAGGCTCCTCCGTCCATGGGATTTTCCAGGCAGGAGTACTGGAGTGGGGTGATAGCAGATGCTACTGGTTGTCTAAAGTAGAAAATAGACGATGATAAAGGCTAGAATGGAAGTTCATCTAGTAAGAGGTCAAAGATTTTTCCTTCTGGGTTTTATTGACTGGTAACGTAAATTTGAACCCAAAATGAGATTTAAGCATCTTGTTTAATTTATACCACTGAGAATATTCTAAACCCTCTTAAGAAAAATTGACTAGTTTGAACTAGTTCATGAACAAGCTTGTATTTTGCTTGGGGCTTTTTGTTTAAAAATTGTCAACACTTGTAGGAATTGTGAGGCCATGAGATCAGGGTGGCTTCTGTAGCTTGAAACAATGTAAATCTGATAAAAAGTAGTGCAATTTTGAGAGTAATGTGTATGCATGTGTATCATTTTTCAGTATAGGTATGTGTTTGTTTTTGGTGATTTTGCTGTCATAATGAAGTTGTACAGCAAAGAACCACAGTGGTGGGTAACATTGGGTGATACTAGTCTCTCTATTTTTCAGAAATTATTTCAGCTTTTAAGTGTTTTATTGTCTGGTCCTTGGTAATCTCCTCATTAGTCTTGTTTTTCAAAAATTTCCTGGCCATGTGCCTGTTGATTTTCTGTTTGAATTTTAGCCTCTAATTGTCTAATCTGACCACCCTTGCTGCTGGCCCCCTACCTCACAAGAATCAGCCCTAATACCATTTTTTTTTTAATTCGTTTGAGTTCCTCTATCCAAGAACATAGTATGTCTTCTTGCTCCTTCTAATATTGCTTTAACAAAATGATACTTGGTTAAGGATGGTTCCTGGAACAATAATATAATGAGATGTTCAGAAACACTTTCATTTTACAAATTTGCAAAAGCATGAAAAAGTCCTGCATTAAAGAAACCTTACTTAAATCAACTTTTCCTCCGATTGTAAGAAAGACGTCAGTAAACTCATTGTAGGTAATATAAATTCAGTGGTTCTTAAGCTTTAGTATACGTTCTAATCCCCTGGAGGGCTTATTAAAATGACAGATTGCTGGGCCTCACCTTCATAGTTTCTGATGCAGTGGGTATTGGATGGTGCCCAAGAATGTTCATTCCTAACCAGTTTCCTGGTGCTGCTGAGGCTTCTGGTCCAGGACCAATTGTCAAGATAATGGTTTGAGATTAACTTTACTCGTAGGTAAGTTTAGGAGGGTAGTTTAGGAAAAGAGTCTATCTTTCAGATTTCCTTTCCTCTGAATTAACCAGCCAGCCTTACTCTTTGGAAGAGAGGCTATTGAAAAAAATCTAGGTGACTGTTCACTGCAGTTAATTTTATTTCAAGTTAAATTTCAAAAGTTAGTATAGATATTTGAAAACTCTTAAGAAGCAGAAGTTGTAAGTTGGGCATGTGTGAAATTGGATGTATTTTTTCCTGCATGTTGAATGCTCAGAAACATTTTTTAAAATGCTTGTTGAATAATCTTTGCATTACATAGTCCATAGGCTTATAGTGCATTAATAAGCCAACTTCCATTAGCATTTGGTTTGCATTCACCTAAGCAAGTTTTGTATCTTAGGTTAGGTAAAACTTGTTCGTACTTAAATGAAGTGTGGGATTTGAGCCCTTTTACTGGTTGAGCTGTTTTAGTTGAGCTTGGGCCTTCCCCTTCCCCTCTTAGAATCATGTCTGGAGGAAATTCCAGGTGAACCTGTTCTACAGAATCCCACTGGGCCTTGTACACCTTTTCCCTCATGGTTCAGAAATGGGCCATAATTGTAAAATATACTTGGTTCTGTTTTTTAAGCTTCAGCTGTGCCTTATGAGCCATTGTATTCCCAATTCCAATTCTTTCGTGATCGAAGTTTCTAGCATATTACTTCTGAATAGCTAGATTTCCTTATATATATTGATACATTTAGAGAACTTAGGGATGGTGGCAATTTGACCTTTGCAGTAAATGGTAGAATTAAGGTTTTGAATTGATTCAAGTAACACAGCACAACAGAGCATGCCTCCATAGTCCCGCTATTTCTTGTTTGCTTCATTTGTAGGTGTTCCAGAGAGACGGGAATGATTTGCACATGACATATAAGATAGGACTTGTTGAAGCTCTTTGTGGGTTTCAGTTCACATTTAAGCACCTTGATGGACGTCAGATTGTGGTGAAATACCCCCCTGGCAAAGTAATTGAACCAGGTAAATCTTGATTTTTGTCTGATCTAAGATTCTCTGTAATCTTCTACAGTGGGTGACTCTCAAAAAACATTTATTATTGAGCACTTTCTTGGGTAAAATTCTTAATATCTTCCCCTTTATTTACTCAAATAATAGGATGTGTTCGTGTAGTTCGAGGTGAAGGAATGCCACAATATCGTAATCCCTTTGAAAAAGGTGATCTTTACATAAAGTTTGATGTGCAGTTTCCTGAAAACAACTGGATCAACCCAGATAAACTTTCTGTAAGTATTAGGCAACAGATGACTTAAAGGTTAATGATAGTTGTTTCTTTGTCACTTACCATTTGTTTTGGGTGCTAAGATTAGATCACATAGTTTATTAATTTGAGTGATTGATGGTCTGGCCTCATTGTTTTTTAAAATGGAAACAGCTGATGTGAAAGTTTATGGGGCCAAGTCGGGAATAGTGAAGGCATAAGCAGACGGTGTGAGGTGGGGGTAGGAGGATTGGGACTCTGCAGAGCAGATCTCTTACCCCAGCTTAGCATCTCCTGGTCGTTCATGCAGGAAGA
This sequence comes from Bos indicus, assembly GCF_029378745.1. Lineage (NCBI taxonomy): Eukaryota > Metazoa > Chordata > Mammalia > Artiodactyla > Bovidae > Bos > Bos indicus. The sequence continues at coordinate 15,996,016 of NC_091777.1, read as the reverse complement.
CATGTCTAATGTGAAGTTTTCCAGTGTTTAAATGTTAGCGATTAAATCTGTTTATTGTTTTCTAATCAGTAGATGGGCTGCACAAAAGATGTCTCGATTTGGTCTGTGGGTCATCCCTTTGTGATCTCTGGCTTAAAGTGCAAAGGTTTTAACTGTCAAACATACACCTTGGATTGTATCAAAAGGGAAATTGATAGTAGATAATAATCTTCAAGCTAATCTTATTTTTGTTCATTTTCATGAAGGAATTAGAAGATCTTCTGCCATCTAGACCAGAAGTTCCAAATATTATTGGAGACACTGAGGAGGTAGAGCTTCAAGAATTTGATAGCACACGGGGCTCAGGAGGCGGCCAGAGGCGTGAAGCCTATAATGATAGCTCTGATGAAGAAAGCAGTAGCCATCATGGACCAGGAGTGCAATGCGCCCATCAGTAAACTCTGCAGACAACTTGCACAGGGGGATTTTCTCTCCACATTGGCCTGGTTTGTTTGCCGCAATCCAGCTGGAGGGTCTGGTCAACCCAGATGAACTGATGGACATCTGTTGGTCTATGTGTAACTTTTAAAATTGATATAGTATCTACAGAGTGTATAATTTAAACTAACCACAAAGCTTTACATCTTCATTTCGACTGTTCTGTAGCAGAATAAAGCACTTGAAAGGAAACAAGACTCCCTTTCACACATGGGTTATAAGTTTCAGTCCTGATATTTGTGCTTGATTTTTATCAGTTTTGTGTAGATTTTATGTTTCATATTTTAAATTCAATTCCCACATTGTAAAGTTTGTGTACAGTTTGTCCTGAAGCTTTGTGTTTGGCTGCACCTGCATAAGCTGCTACAAATAGAATAAAGAATCTCATAGCCTGTGTCTATCATTTAGATGCATGGGAAAATGGGCTTTGCACACAATGGGTTTGGAGCTGACTGGGAACAATGGAAAAAATATCATTAGCTGAGCTGTGTTTGTAAAGTTTTGGGTGGGGTCGGGGTGTTTCTTTTTCTTTCTTTCTTTCTCCCCCGCCCCCACCTGTTTTTTTTGGTTTGTTTTTTTTTTTTTTTTTTTTTTACCATCTTGTGAAAGGTTTCTGGAACTGAATAATAAAAAGCAGTTGGTGTAAATTACTCTTTGTCTCAACATTTTTAGAAAGAAGAACATATTTTGAACTGTAAAATCTTTCCTTAAGGACATAATTTGAACTGTAAAATCTATCCTTAAACTGGAGAATGTATCCTAGTTTTGGTTCTTAAACAGTATTTAAAAACCCATTGGCCTGAAGCTTATGCCTCAGGCTCATGCCCATTTTATAGTTTCAAAAGACAAGAGAAAGTTTGATATATTGGTAGAAACGGGCTTTATTGGCTTCAATTAATGCTTTGTAGAGTCAAGGACATCTAAGTTATGTAACTCATGATCCTGAGTACTGGGGCCAAGTTAACCTGGCCTCTGTATTTCCGCACCCAACTCTGTTTAAAAAAATAAGGTAACAGCAAATCAGTATTAGAACCATGTCTGCATAGAACCTGTTAAGATGCTCTGTTTTCATTAAATGTTAAGTTAAAGATTCTCTTGTCTCCATTAAGTTGAATATTTGAGACTGGGGGAAGCATTGATTACTATTCTTTTACAGAAAGGTAAGACTCTTAGGCTGGTATGAGAAAAATCAGGTAAAACTACTATGAAAAGGATGTACTGCTTTTTCATTTTCTATTATCTTCTTTTCATTTCCAGAGTAGATATTTTTAGAACACACTTAGGGAAAAAATAGATGAGTTGTAGATACGTTTGTAAAAGACAAATGGGAGAAAACTGAAAATTAAAAATTTTAAATATGCCATCCCTGAGCCTATTTGTAGTACTTGTAGTCTATTTCTAGGTCTTCTAGAACCTGAAGAAAGAAAAAGGTCCTGACATTAATCAAGGCCTGTGAGGTTTAAATTATTGCCCTATCCACTCTACCTCCATTGTACAAAAACTTTCACAACCAGCCTGGGCAAGATGCAACAGCGTAGTAGTTTTGTATCCAAGGTTACTTCCCCCACAACACTTTAAGCAAAAGAAATGCAGTGGCAATACAAAGTCTGTAGCCTTTCCAATAAAGGTTTGTAAAACAGTTGTACAGTGTAGTCTTTCTTTCAGTTCTATCCAGATTTTTGAATTGTAGTAGTGAACTATGTGAAAGTTGCTACAGTCGTGTCCTACTCTCTTGTGACCCCATGGACTATACAGTCCACGGAATTCTCCAGGCCAGAATACTGGAATGGGTAGTTCCCTTCACCAGGGGATCTTCCCAACCCAGGGACCGGGCCCAGGTCTCCCATATTGCAGGTAGATTTTTTTACCAGCTGAGCCACCAGGGAATCCCAAGAATACTGAAGGAGGTAGCCTGTCCCTTCTCCAGGGAATCTTCCTGACCTAGCAATTGAACCAGGGTTTCCTGTATCACATGTGGATTCTTTATCAGCTGAGCTACGAGAGAAGTGAACCATGTAGAAGGGGAATAAAACCTTGTTAAGGTTATTTCACTGAAGCTACTGGCTCTGTTGTAGAGCATCTGTCTAAAGAAAAAGCATGTATCATCAGTACAAAGAACCTTTTACAACAGCTTTATTGAAATACATTTTATATACCTTTAAATCTACTTTTTAAAAAAAAGTACAGGGAATTCCCTGGCTGTTCAGTGGTTAGGACTCCATACTTCCAGTGTTGGGGTCTTGGCTTCAATCTGTGACTGGAAACATATCCCTCAAGCCACATGGCCAAATAAAAGGTGTGCAATAAAGTGGTTTTTAGTGTATTCACAGATTTGCAACCATCACCACTGATTCCAGACCATTTTCATTACCCCAGGAAAGGAATCTTAAGTCTGTTCGTATTTGCTCCTCATTCCATTCCCTGCCCCTTTGGTACAATCTCTAGTTTCTAAGTATTTGCCTGTTTCAGACATTGTCTCCAAAATGGAATAAATAGTACGCGGCCATTTGTGACATGTTCATTTAGCAGTTAATCGCTGTCATAGCATGTATCCATATTTCATTTTTATAGCAAAGTAATACTCCATTGTATAAAATACCGTGTTTGTTTACCCATCCATCAGTTGGTGAACATTTGAATTTTTTCCATTTGGAATAATGCTTCTATGAACATTAACATACAGATTTTTGTGGGGGCATGTTTTTAAGTTCTTTTGCATAAATCTAGGAGTGTAATTAGTGGTTCACGTGGTTTAATCTTTTGAAGATCTGTCAAACTTCCAAAAAGTATGCACCATTTTACAATACAATATTTGAAGACTTCAGTTTTTCCATGTAACAACCAACATTTGCTATATTTTAGTATAGCTGTCCTAGTGGGTATGATTTGCATTTGCCTAATGATGTTATATTTTAAACATCATTTCATGTGCTTACTGACCATTTGTGTTTTGGGAGAAATGTCTATTCAAATCCTTTTCCCATACTTTATTCAATATGTTTTCTTATTCTAACATTTTTCTGTTCCAGGACACCATATTACATTTAGTCATATCTGCATAGGCTCTGCTTGGCTGTAACAGTTCTCAGAGTTTCTTTATTTTTGATTGATGACTTAGAAAATTTTGAGGAGTCAAGTATTTTATAGAATGAACAATGTAATATTAGTATTACATATGTAAAAGTTGATTCTAACAGTACTAGTTACAGGAATGAATCAGTGTAATGCCTAAAAGAAAAACCTGTTTCTTCTATTCAAAACACTCTGACACTACCTGGAGTTAGACTCCACAGGTTAAGGGTTCAGGTCCCACAAGACTGCCTGATCTTCAGACACTAATCACAGTTCCAGGTTGTCATTTGTACTGACCAAGTGGTTATAAATCATGGGTACCCAGAACCCTCTCCTCAGTTCAATAATTTGCTAGAATGGCTCATAGAACTCAGGAGCACATACCAGATTAGCGGCTTATTACAAGTGATACAACTCAGGAACAGCCCAGTGGAACAGGACGTAATCATTGTTCATTGACGACTGAACTGTCTCAGCCCTTCTCTTTCCCAGAGGTCTAGGGGCGAGATGGAAAGGTCCAACCTTCTTACCATATTGTTGGTTCCCTCTGGTAAGCCCCATCATTAACATAAACCCAGGAGTGATTGAAAAGGGCTTGTAATAAAAAGATACTCCACTAACTCCTATTGGAAAACTCCAAGGGTTTAGGGAGCTCTGCCAGGAACCAGGGATGAAAACCAAATACATTTTTCTTATTCTATCACAATATCACAGTGTTATTTTGTGAAACACAAAAGCTGCATATTATAAACTCTGTCAAGGCACATGTGTAAAAGTTATTTCTAATAGTTTTGCATGAATGAATCCATGTGGTATTACTTTGGTAGAAACCTTGCTTTTATCATCTGCCAACTTTCTGCTGAGTTGTTCAATTCTAGTATAAATGAATGGTAATATCCATTGTTAACCCATACCCACGTGGGAAAAAAACTAGGTCAACTAGTGTACAGTGCTAAGCATCTTTCTTTTGCCTTTAATTTTACAGACTCTATTTTCAAAGTTATTTAGGCCAACACCTTTGCCCCACCCCCTTCCTTGAGAACTGTTTCGTATGTTTGTAATACCGTTAAATTATGTGCTTGCCTTCTACGAGCATTCTGCATTCTATCCTAGGTGCCACCCCACCACCACCTCCTAAATGATTTTTTAAAACCTCCATACAGGGATACCCTGGTTGTCCAGTGGTTTTTAGGACTTCGCTTTCACACTGAAGACATGAGTTCATTTCTTGGTTGGGGAACTAAGATCCTGCAAGCTGCACTGCATAGTCAAATAAATTCTGGGTTCCTCCCTGGTGGTACAGCGGTTTAGAATCCACCTTCCAAAGTGGGGGACATGGGTTTGATCCCTGGTCAGGGAACTATGATTCCACATGCTGCAACTAGAGAGCTTGTATGCCACCACTAAGCCTCTAGAGCGCGTGTGCCACAAAAGCCCGTGTGCTGCAACTACAGAAAGCCTGTGCCCTGCAACGGAGAGCCCACGTAGTGCAGCAAAGACCCAACACAGTCAAAACGTGTGAAAACCTGCATACATTAAAGGTCACTCTGTGCTGTGCAGTTCAGTATGTTTTGACAAGTGCATAGTGTCATGGATTTACTGTTACGCTATACTGAATTAAAAAATCCTCTGGACTTCACCTATTCAACTCTCCCCACTCCTGAACCCATGACAAACACCTACTGTTTTGCCTTTGCCAAAATTTTATAAAATTAGTCATATAGTATGTAAGCTTTTCAGTCTTTCACTTACTTAAGGTGTGTTCATATCTTTTTGTGGCCTGATAGCTCACTTATTATTATTTTTTTGTTGGAGGATGATTGCTTTGCAATAGTGTGGTGGTCTCTGCCTACATCACTACGAATCAGTGATAATTACATATATATACATGTATCTCCTGTCCCTCATGAGCCTTCCTCCTCTCCCCTAATCCACCCGTTAGGTCGTCACAGGGTGCCAGGCTGGGCTCCCTGTTACACAGCAGCTTCCTGCTACTTGTCTGTTTTACACATGATAGTGTATATATGTCAATGCTACTTTCTCAATTTGTTTAATTCTTACCATTGCTGAAAAAGTTTTCATTGTATGGATGTATCAGTTTATTCATTATCAGATATATGATTTGCAAATATTTTTCCCATTCCATGGTTGTCTTCACTTTCTTGATAGTGTCTTTTGAATTTAACACAAAGTTTTAATTTTTCATTAACTCCAGTTTATTTTTTCTTTTGTTACTTACATAAAATTTTCAACCAAAGTGTGTTAAAACTGTGTTTAACACTGGAGATGACCTTACCAAAGGTCATCTTCGTTGCGAAACAGTAGCTCCTTTTTTACATACAGCAGTCATCTGGCTCTGGCTGGGTGTATGTAAGACATTGTAGATCTTATTTGGTAATTGATAATTTATTTGGGAATCCACATGAAGGTACCGTTCAACAGTTACATCAATTAGGTCTTGAGTATTTTGCCCCAAGTACTGATTATACTCACTCATTTTCTTTGTTTTTCCTTCTAGTTTTATTGAAATATAATTGACATACAGTACTGTATAAATTTAAGGTATGACAACATAATGATTTGACTTTCATACATTATGGAATGATTATTACAATAATTTTAGTGACCACCCATCATCTCATATAAATAAAAACAGTAAAGAAATGGACAAAAATAATTTTTTCTTGTGATGAGAACTCTTAGAATTTACTCTCTAAACTTTTATGTAATGTGTAGCTGTGTTAATGACATTACATCCCTAGTACATTACAACCCTACTACTTATAACTGGAAGTGTGTACCTTTTGACTGTCTTCATCCAATCCTTTCTCCCCACACCTCTGCCTCTGGAAACCACAAATCTAATCTCTTTGTCTATGAGTTTGTTTGGTTTTGAAGTATAATTGACTTGTGACACTATGTTAGTCCCTGGTATACAACATAGTAAGATGTTTCCATACATTTCGAAATGATCACCATGATAAATCTAGTTGTCATGTGTCACCATACAAAGGTGTTACCACATTACTGTCTATTCCCCACATAGTGCGTTCCCCGCAATGTACATTTCCTATCTGTATTCATTTATTTTGTAACTGAAAGTTCATTACCTTCCTCTCCTTCATGTATTTCTCTCATCTCCCAACCCCTTCCCCTTGGCAACCAGCTGTTTGTTCTCTGTATCTGTGATTCTGTATCTGTTTTGTTATGTTTGTTCATTTGTTTCTTAGATTTCACATACAAGTGGTTGCTGTTGTTCAGTTGCTCAGTTGTGTCCGACTCTTTGCGACCCCGTGAACTGCAGCTCACCAGGCTTCCTTGTCCTCCACCATCTCCTGAAGCTTGCTCAGACTCGTGCACTGAGTCAGTGATGCCATCCAACCATCTCATCCTCTGTCGTCCCCTTCTCCTCCCGCCTTCAATCTTTGCACATGGTGTATGATTCCATGTGTGGAATCATACACTATGTCTTTTTCTGTCTGGTTTATTTCCCTTAGCATAATACTCTCTAGGTCCATCCATGTTGTTGCAAATGGCAAGATTTCATCCCTTTTAGTGGCTGAGTAATATTTGTATATTTTAATACCTATATACATATATATTATATATATACCATATCTTTATTCATGAATATATATTCTATAGAATATGAATATACGTATACCAATCTTTATCTATTCATCAATAGATAGGCACTTGGGTTGCTTCCATAGCTTAGCTATTATTTTTAAAATGTTAAATTAACATAGGGGTACATATATCTTTTCAATTTAGTGTTTTTGTTTTCTTTGGGAAAATTAATTGCTGGATCATGCATATGGTAGTTGTAGGTTTATTTTTTTGAGAACTCTTCATACTGTTTTCCACAGTGGCTAGTAAACTTATTCATTTTTCTGCCTTTCTTTGCTTATGCCACACATAGTAAGTTATCCATAAACCCAATCTTCCTTTTTTTGGCTTACTAGCTCACAAGTTTTTATAGTCTTTTATTATTAAGTAAGCAGAGTTTATATTAATATAAATAGCTGGAGTTTGATTACAAAAAGATGCATGTTCTCTAATAATAAACACTTCTTGGAATTCCCTGATGAGCCAGTGGCTAGCACTACGCACTTTCACTGCCAGGGTCTGGGTTCGATCCCTGATCAGGGAACTAAGATCCCATAAGCTGAGCAACTCGGCCAAAATAATAATAACAGTAAAAACTCCCAAAGTCTTGTGATTAATTCATCTCCAGTTGCAAGGGATTTGAATAAATTCTGAAGCCCACATAATCTGATGCAGGCTTCTAGAGAATATTATTAACGTAATTCTTGTCTATAATTTCTGAAAGTTCAGTTAAATCTCTATCAAAGTGGGACAGTTGGGTCAAGCTAAAGATGCCAGAAGACTTGACTTCTCAGCTCTAGGAAGGGAAGTGCCTGAGAAAGCTCTTTAGCCAGGGTAGGTTAACCTTCCATCAATGATGTACTTTAGTCTGTGTGTGAACAGCTAATTCCTTCTTGTGAACCACAAATTATTGTCTTTTCTGTTAGGAATACAGTACATAACCATTAAAAAAATCAAACCTTACAAAACTATGTGACTTAGGAAAATAAGTAATGCAGCGCTCCCATCCAATCCCGTGTTTATGAGACTACGAATACAAATGGAGTTATCTTTATTCTTCAAGATTTTTAAAAATGCATATAGAACCAATTGTAATTCCCTGGTAGCTCAGCTGGTAGAGAATCCACCTTCAATGCGGAAGACCTGGGTTCTGATCCCTGAGGTGGGAAGATCCCCTGGAGAAGGGAACAGCAACCCACTACTCCAGTATTCTGGACTGAAGAATTCCGTGGGCTATACAGACTATGGGGTTGCAAAGGGTCAGACACGACTGAGCAACTTCCACTTTCACTTTTTTCATAGAATCAAATCTCCCATCTTTAATCCTCCCAGATGCAACCGCTTTTTACCATTTTCTCATGTGTTTATATAGAAATTGGATATAACTTATTTTACAACTTTCTTTTGGTCTTATTCCTCCTTTGCTACATTTGCATGTAATACATAAAGATCTATGTTTTCTTTTTAATGATCTCAAAGTTCTATTGTTTGAACCTTTATTCATTTTCCTACTGATAGATAATGAGATGGTTTCCAATTATTTATTACAATGATATGCATAGGATCTTCATAAATATGACTTTGTGCATTTGTACACAATGCACAGATTATAAAGTTAAGCTTCTAATGCAAAGAACACTGGCATATAGTAGAACCTAAATAAAAATTTACTAAATGAGAGGTGTGCCTCTGGATCTCCTGAACCATAAGATCTGAAGGATCTAAAATAATGACCTAAATCCCTGAATAGGAACTCCAAAAAATAATATATCCTTGTAGGAAGTAGATTTCATCTATAAAAGATCTCAACTGACATCCTTTTGAAACTTACTACTACTCTTCTGTGTTTTTGATGGGCTTCCCTGGTAGCTTAGACGGTAAAGCATCTACCTACAATGTGGGAGACCCGGGTTCGATCACTGGGTCAGGAAGATCCCCTGGAGAAGGAAACGGCAACCCACTCCAGTATTCATGCCTGGAAAATCCCATGGACTGGGGAGCCTGGTGGGCCTGGTGGGCTACAATCCATGGGGTCGCAAAGAGTTGGACACGACTGAGCGACTTGTGTGTGTGTGTGTGTGTGTGTGTGTGTTAGTCGTACAGTGTTCACACTATCAATTTCTCAAACGGTTCACCACCAAGGACCTTATGCTGAAATACTATTTTGCTTGCCAAATTAGTCATGATGACCCACATTTTTACTTTATTAAGGTGCAATTTTCCATCTTGAAGGCTATAATGTAACTCACAGTAAAACCAAATCTATAAAATATGAATGCATATTTAAAAACATCTACTTGAGAGGACACAAGTTTTAGTTAAGGAGAAAGACTTTATAGACCACCTGCTGAGGCACGACAGGTACTCCTTCAAGGACACATTCCACTAAAGACAGTCCAGTATGTCTTTAGCCTCAGGTACTAATCCCAGTGCCATTGGGAACCGGACTTCCCATGTGGGTAACTGGTTTCAGCTGGACTCAAGTCTTAAAGGTTCTGGCCTTGCTCAGGCATCTGAAAGGTGGATTCTACAGAGCTCACCAAGAGGGTTGAGCTATTTCCTCAAAGGCACATCTCTTGTCCTCAAAAGCTGATCTCTGTCCTCAGTGCTCTGAATGACCAGGCTCTGCAGACAAGCCTATCAATACGGATGGCTGTGGCTAAACAGGGCAACATGGTGACACCCCGGCCCATTAACCTTCTCACCCTATCAATCCAGGAATGTCTTATGTAAAGCTCCTTAGGTTCTAAGTCCTCTCTCACTTGATCCTAGACATCAGTCCATGGCTAATTACCCAGAATGGTCATCCTAGGAAAGACAGGCAGTGTTGGATAGTCCCTGTATATCCCAACAGTCTAGAGATATCCACTATAATGACCTGCTTTGAATACTTCATTTCTTGTTATCAAAAAAAAAAAAAAAAAAGATTCAACTATTGGTTAGGCGCTTGTCTTAGATGATTGCTTCAGAGATGGGAAAGTTCGAGGATCAATTATGAAGAAGCAGTGCTCCACTGGCCATGATTCCTTTAGAAGCCCTCTGATTTCTCATTTTGAGAATGGCTCTGGCCTCAAAAAGTTTGTTCATAGAGCTTCCTTGTTCTTCTTTGTATTTATTCACAGAGGACTATTGACTACATTTTTTCAACACAAGATTCCTTAAATTATTTAATGTTTGGTCCATGTATAATCTTTAGAATGCCTTTGCCAATGGTATACATTTTTGTCTGACCAAGACATTTCAGAACAAGTTGATTAACTTTCTGCTTACACTGATTAGTACACATTTGCATCTAAGACACCTTGTGGTTGCAATGAACAAAACAATACAGTTGTAAGAAGCAGTGAGGAACACCTGAAGGAGGGAGAGTCCATAATATATAATATATTGTATTGTTGAAGGTCCAAGAGTCTTGATCTGTGAACAATCATGGGTCCAGGGGTCTGCCTGTTAAGAGTTAACATAAAGAAATCAATGCTTATAAAGAAGAAAAACTTCAGCACACAAGCTTCCCAGTGTGATCTTTATACTTTTTTAAGGTCTTGAATTTGAACTCCTGATATAGTAGAGAAAGAATTTTTCCTTGTTCTGTCCATGTAGACTGGATTCCAGGCTGCTGTTCCTGCTGCTGCTAAGTCACTTCAGTCATGTCCAACTCTGTGCGACCCCATAGACAGCAGCCCACCAGGCTTCCCCGTCCCTGGGATTCTCCAGGCAAGAACACTGGAGTGGGTTGCCATTTCCTTCTCCAATGTGTGAAAGTGAAAAGTGAAAGTGAAGTCGCTCAGTCGTGTCTGGCTCGTAGCGACCCCATGGACTGCAGCCTACCAGGCTCCTCCATCCATGGGATTTTCCAGGCAAGAGTACTGGAGTGGGTTACCATTGCCTCCTCTGATCAGGAGTGTTAGGGACTTATAAAAGGATTTTTAGGTATTTTGGCTACCTTCTTTCAATCTTCTCCCTCTGGGTATTTATACACTGGTTTTCCTCTAAAGCCAAGGGTCAGCAAACTATAGCCCATGGGTCAAGTCATCGACCACCTGTTTTTGTAAATAAAATTTTACTGGAACACAGCAATGCTCTTCTTTTCCATATTTTCCATATTGCTTTTGTGCTACAATAGCAGGGTTGAGCAGTTACAACAGAGACCATGTGGTCTGTAAATCCTAAAGTATATACTATCCTCCCCTTTATATGTAAAATTTCCTTTCTTCTACTCCAAGGGGCAGTACCTTCTTCACCCTCAGTTCTTGTGAATTAGAGCTAATGGTGAGTTTTTTTTTCACTTGGCAAACCAACTGAGTCCTACCTGACACAAGGCTGGCCCAGTTCTAGAATCACTCTGCTCCCGGAATGGCCTAAATCACACACCCAGAGCAACGGCTCTAGTTCATCCCCTTCAGGGAAGGACAGGAAGTATGTTCTTCTGACCAGAAGCTGCAATTCGTTTTCTGTCAACAGGGTCATATATTTGAAATTGGGAGTTCCCAGAAAATCCCAGATGCACGGTCGTCATCTGATGATGCCTCATTTTATATACATGTTGACAGTGGAATATATATGTGTGTATATGTTTGATGAGAGGGAGGTAGTGCTGTGGACGAACGGGCTTAGCAGGATGGAAGCTTGCTGTCTCTCTCTACATCTCAGGGTACGGATGGTGTCCTAACTGCCAAACAAAAGCTTGGAATGACTGATATGTGCCTGGCTTAGGGCTTAGTGTTTTGCATGTGTTACATCACACGAACCCTACAATAACTCTGTAAGGTGGAAATTATTACTGCCCCGGTTTACGAGTGAACCAACCAACCAATGAGCACTCAGTCATGTCTGATTCTTTGCGACCCTATGGACTGTAGCCTGCCAGGCTCCTCTCTCCTTGGGATTCTCCAGGCTAGAATACTGTCATGGGTTGCCATTCCCTTTGCCAGGGAATCTTCCCAACCCAGGGATTGAACCTGGGTCTCCTGCATTGCAGGCAGATTCTTTACCATCTGAGCCAAAGGGAAGCCCCAAGGAAGCCAATTCTTAGAGATATAAAGAAATTTCAGAAAGGTCACATGGCCAATAATGAAGATAGGATTCCAATTCAAGTCCAAACTCCAACACCCAGGTTCTTCAACGTGATGCTCTACAACCAAGTCAGCAAGCCTGTAAAAGCAGCAGCTCCCTCTCCACCCTCCCACCGTAAGTCCTGGGTGGGGCACCCACTGGGCTGGTGTTAGTCATGTGCCATCCTTGAACCAATCACTGGGGTTAGGGGCACAACCTGGGTCCCATGCTCACCTGTGAGCCTGAGGTGGGACCATTCTTACCTAAATGACATAACCTGGCCTGTGGCAGTAGCATATTTTCACACTGAAGGGTTCAGGACTGGAAGGTGATAGCATTTGTGTGATTGAGAAACATCAATTGTCCACATTTTTGGGGAGGAGGGCAGGGAGAGGCCGGGAAGGAGTGTGCTGCCTCCACTTCTGGTTATTGTGCTTCTGTCCATTGTCATCTGTGATCAGCTGAAATGTTGGGAGGTCAACCCTAGAGGACCCTTCCTGACAAAGAGATGTGTGTCTGTCAGGGATACAGCCTGTGCGGCAGCACCCGCATTAGGATCTTGACAACCTCTGAGGCAAGTCAATGGTTAAATGTCTTGGTCTCCTTCCCTGCAATCTGGTGAGAATCTGATCCAGCTTTCAAAGCTAGTCAAAGGGTCAAAATAACTACAAGACAGCCTACAAAATAACAATGTAGCAGAAAGAATCACCTGTAGGCTAAAACCTGCCAGTGAGTCATAAGGAAACAAGTTTTCCCCTAACTAGAGTCTGGTGTGCAGGCCCATCCCTCTGCCCAGCACCCAGCCCAACCTCCCACTGCACAGAACCTCTAGATTGACACAGTTATCACTGGCACATGTCTATAACTTCTATTTAATCTATCGTGGTCTGTCTTGGTAAGAGGGTTTCAAAGATTACAGGCTCAGTTAAATGTTCCTGGGTGTCAGGCATTAAACAATGGGGCTGTGTGCCCAGCTGTTTTGTACTTTTATCGCAGAAAGCTGAAATATGAAACAAGAGATGGGCTCAGCTGCTGAGTTCAAGGACGAGGGTTGCTTTCCAACACACACACACACACACACACACACACACAGGCTCTCGGTAGTGGATAGGTGACTAGCTCCCCCTGGTGCTTAAACATTTTTGCATCCGGAAATCCCTTTCTGGGCCTCTATCTTGGGAAAATTATGACTGTGCAAGAGTCAGTGTAAGAATATTCATTGAAAGATTCTGATTGTAAGGAATTGAAAATAACCTGAACGTTCTTCCATTAAATTTTGATGCATCTATTCAATGCATAGCATGTAGTTGCTAAAAAACAATGTTGTAAAGAATGTTTTATGGCTATGTTAATTATATAATAGAAAATGATGTTTCACTATGATATTTTTAAAATATATGCCTGTTGATATATGTCAGAGACTAACACAATATTATAAAGCAATTATCCTCCAATTAAAACCAAATTTCAATTTAAATAAAATAAAATAAAATAAAATATATGCCTGCATAACTGTTCTGATAGGATGTACATGAAACCGAAAATAATTATTTTTCTCTGCATTTGAAGGTTGCAGGTGTTTAAAAAGATTTTTATTATGAAAATATACAGAAAACTCAAATAATAAAATGAACGTCTCTACATCTACTATTAATTATCATTAATCCAAATCATTAATTATCATTAATTATCATCAATATTTGGCCACACTTGCTGCACTTATTTTTTCCAATAAAGAAATACATTTAGTCTTAAAATTTATACTACTTTGTTGAATAGTAATATTTTCACACCTATTTTTTTTCACTGGCCTCTCTTTTCTAAAGTATTTTAAAGCAAATGTCAGACACCACTGAATGTTATTCCTATATACTTCAACATGCATCTTGACATTTCTGGGACTTTCCTGGTGGTCCAGAGGTTAAGAATCTGTTTTCCAAGGCAGGGGATGCGGGTTTGATCCCCGGTTGGGGAACTAAGATCCCACATGCCCCGAGGCAACTAAGCTCCCAGGTCATAACTACAGAGCCTGTGCAGCGCCAAAACTGAGCCCGCACGCTCTAGAGCCTGTGCTCCACAACTAGAGAAGCCCATAGGAGAAAGCCTGCGCAAGGACAAAAAAAGGGAGAGGGGGACATTTCTTATGCGTTTGCAATGCTGTTATCACATCTAACAAATTAACAATAAACCCTTCCATTTCTGCATTATCTGCATTATATTCTCATTTCCATGAGTGATTTTCTTTTTCTTTTTCTTACCTGTGTTTTCTAATTTTTTACAAACCAATATAAGAACACTTATTAAAAAGCAACCATTAAAAAAATTAGAAATCCTTTGATTTACACATTTTTTCTTCAGAACATAGATTGCATTCAGCAACTAAATGTGAAATCTGATGAATCCAGCAAAGCTCTAAAGACAAATAAGGGTTTGCAACTTTTTAGCAGCTTGATGATTTTTTAAGAATTCTTCTTAAGAATTTGCCAGCTTAAGTATTTTAGGGCAGAAAAACGTTATGAGGGAAAATTCTTCATCTTTAAGAGAGAGACAGAGACATGGAGACTGAAAATTAGACACAGAGCAAATGAGAGAGATTGATTTCCATAATCAAATACTAGTCAGGTACATCACTATCTCAAGGTTAGCCAGGAGACTCCTACTCCTCACTCAAAAATCACATTCCTACCTTTAAACAAAACTAGCCCCAGCCTCACTTACTGCTCTGATGAACCAGGCAGCAGTTGTGGATAGCTGTGGTTGCACCATTTCCTCTTCCAAGTTCCCTTTACTAAAAAGTAAGCTGAGTGAGCATCTGTAGACCATACATGTGTACATATATATATACACACATGAAACTCTTTCCCCCTAGTCTTTCCTTATGTGTACACTAACATATGCTTTGCCTGCAGCAATAGGAACTTAACTCCAGCTAACTTGGCCAAAAGGGAGACTCTATTGGCTCTTAGGATCCAATAGCATGGCGATCCACTCCAGTACTCTTGCCTGGAAAATCCCATGGACAGAGGAGCCTGGTAGGCTGCAGTCCATGGGGTTACTGAGTCAGACACGACTGAGCAACTTCACTTTCACTTTTCACTTTCATGCACTGGAGAAGGAAATGGCAACCCACTCCAGTGTTCTTGCCTGGAGAATCCCAGGGACGGGGAGCCTGGTGGGCTGCCGTCTACGGGGTCACGCAGAGTCGGACACGACTGAAGCGACTCAGCAGCAGCAGGATCCAATAAATTAGATAACCAAGCCACGGGAGCAGTGGGGATGTAGCTGGGGACACTGAAAGCAACTGAAGCAAAAGGGCAAAACCCATGAAGGCCTTTGGACTGTGAATTCTCATCCCTGATTCTCTCTGGATGTCAGTTTTATTGTCTCATTAATGAGCACTTTCCTCTATGAGACAAGATCCATGTTTACCTTTAGGGCTTGAGTTTTCTTTTATAAAAATAATTTAGCCTTTCAAGAATTAGACTCGGGGTTTCAAATTGGACAATCCTGTGAATGGATTTACCCACCTGCAGTCTAGGGGTTGCGGAATCACCTTAGAAGGCGCAGACTCACTTTAGAATGAGGGAATCCTCTGATGTAGGGGGAGAATATTCCCAGGATAGGGTGAGTCTGATCAGACAATACCAAGACTGCCCTATGGATGGCGATTGCAATTCTACTTCAGTTTAAAAGTGGATCTTAGATGACTTTTCAGGGCAGTAGCTACAGAGGTACTAATCTGGATTAACAGTTGCATGACATTCTTTTGGAGGGATACACAAATCCTTCATTAGTGTGTGTGTAAGTTTCTCCCCTCTTTTGCTCTGCTGGCATGAACATTCTTGAACACAGTCGTAGAAAAGTCAATTAACTACCAAGTTAATAAGAAAAAAGGGGGAATTTTATTCAAGCCAAACTGAGGATTATAACCTGGAAAGCAGATTCTCAGAAAGCTCTGAGAAACTGTGTACCTGCTAGAAGTTGAAGGTGCAATCACATACATTTTTGATACAAAGGAACTGTAAGGATGTACCTGGGAACTTTGAAAATTACATGCTATTTTACCTAAAGTTCACCAAGGATACAGGGCCTTATACAAAGTGAGCAGCAAGTCATGATGACCCCTTACTGATGCCCTACAGAGCTGGAAAAGAACACGATTCTTCTAAGAAGTTACACTGCTAGTGTCAGAAGGCAGGGGAGAGAAAAAATCTTTCCAGTTGAGCCTGCTCTCCCATCTTTGCGGAGCTCTAGTTAATGTGCAGTGAAATGCACACTGCACATCAGGGAGGGAGGAGGAGGTCCAAACAAACACACAGAGAATTGTGTTTAATTTTTCTTGTCCTGCCTTAAAATAGAAATTTTACTTCATATATATATACACATCTTTCACAAGTGGGAAAATGTCCAAGGATAAATTCCTAGAGGTGAGATTTCTGGATCAAGGGATGCATGTATTTCCCGCTAATAAGTTTTTGTTGAGTTATAATTTATTTGCAGTGAAATACACAGATTGTAAGTGGACAGCTGTATAAGCTTGGACAAATGTAACCCACAGCCCTCTAGAGATACGAAACAGGAAACTTTTGCTCCAGGCTATGATGGATCAACAGGCACTAGATTTACTCAGAACCTGGAGGAACAACCCCACGTCCGAGGTCAGGGGCAGCAGCCAAGAGGAGCTATCACACGCCCGAGGTCAGGGACGGCAGTCTAGAGGAGCAACCCCACGTCCAAGGAGCGGCGGCTGCGTGGGCGCAGGAGGGCCGAGAGGAGCTACTCCACTTTCAAGGTCAGGAGGGGCGGTCGTGAGGAGATACCCCTCATCCAAGGTAAGAGAAACCCAAGTAAGATGGTACCTGTTGTGAGAGGGCATCAGAGGGCAGACACACTGAAACCATACTCACAGAAAACTAGTCAATCTGATCACACGGACCACAGCCTTGTCTCACTCAATGAAACTAAGCCATGCCGTGTGGGGCCACCCAAGACGGGCGGGTCATGGTGGAGAGGTCTGACAGAATGTGGTCCACTGGAGAAGGGAATGGCAAACCACTTCAGTATTCTTGCCTTGAGAACCCCATGAACAGTATGAAAAGGCAAAATGATAGGATACTGAAAGGGGAACTCCCTAGGTTGGTAGGTGCCCAATATGCTACTGGAGATCAGTGGAGAAATAACTCCAGGAAGAATGAAGGGATGGAGCCAAAGCAAAAACAATACCCAGTTGTGGATGTGACTGGTGATAGAAGCAAGGTCCGATGCTGTAAAGAGCAATATTGCATAGGAACCTGGAATGTCAGGTCCATGAATCAAGGCAAATTGGAAGTGGTCACACAGGAGATGGCAAGCGTGAACGTCGACATTCTAGGAATCAGCAAACTGAAATGGACTGGAATGGGCGAATTTAACTCAGATGACCATTGTATCTACTACTGTGGGCAGGAATCCCTTAGAAGAAATGGTCATGGTCAACAAAAGAGTCAAAAATGCAACACTTGGATGCAATCTCAAAAACGACAGGATGATCTCGGTTCGTTTCCAAGGCAAACCATTCAATATCACAGTAACCCAAGTCTATCCCCCGACCAGTAACGCTGAAGAAGCTGAAGTTGAATGGTTCTATGAAGACCTAGAAGACCTTTTAGAACTAACACCCAAAAAAGATGTCCTTTTCATTATAGGGGACTGGAATGCAAAAGTAAGAAGTCAAGAAACACCTGGAGTAACAGGCTAATTTGGCCTTGGAATACGGAATGAAGCAGGGCAAAAGCTAATAGTGTTTTGCCAAGAGAACGCACTGGTCATAGCAAACACCCTCTTCCAATGACACAAGAGAAGACTCTACACATGGACATCACCAGATGGGTCAACACCAAAATGAGATTGATTATATTCTTTGCAGCCAAAGATGGAGAAGCTCTATGCAGTCAGCAAAAACAAGACTGGGAGCTGACTGTGGCTCCAATCATGAACTCCTTATTGCCAAATTCAGACTTAAACTGAAGAAAGTAGGGACAACCACTAGACCATTCAGGTATGACCTAAATCAAATCCCTTATGATTATACAGTGGAAGTGAGAAATAGATTTAAGGGACTAGATCTGATAGACAGAGTGCCTGATCAACTATGGATGGAAGTTCGTGACATTGTACAGGAGACAGGGATCAAGACCATCCCCATGGAAAAGAAATGCAAAAAAGCAAAATGGCTGTCTGAGGAGGCCTTACAAATAGCTGTGAAAAGAAGAGAAGCGAAAAGCAAAGGAGAAAAGGAAAGATATAAACATCTGAATGCAGAGTTCCAAAGAATAGCAAGGAGAGATAAGAAAGTCTTCCTCAGCGATCAATGCAAAGAAATAGAGGAAAACAACAGAATGGGAAAGGCTAAAGATCTCTTCAAGAAAATTAGAGATACCAAGGGAACATTTCATGCAAAAATGGTCTCAATAAAGGACAGAAATGGTATGGACCTAACAGAAGCAGAAGATATTAAGAAGAGGTGGCAAGAATACACAGAAGAACTGTACAGAAAAGATCTTCACGACCAAGATAACGATGCTGTGATCACTCACCTAGAGCCAGACATCCTGGAATGTGAAGTCAAGTGGGCCTTAGAAAGCATCACTACGAATAGAGCTAGTGGAGGTGATGGAATTCCAGTTGAGCTATTCCAAATCCTGAAAGCTGATGCTGTGAAAGTGCTGCACTCAATATGCCAGCAAATTTGGAAAACGCAGCAGTGGCCACAGGACTGGAAAAGGTCAGTTTTCATTCCAATCCCAAAGAAAGGCAAGGCCAAAGAATGCTCAAACTACTGCACAATTGCATTCATCTCACACGCTAGTAAAGTAATGTTCAAAATTCTCCAAGCCAGGCTTCAGCAATACATGAACCGTGAACTTCCAGATGTTCAAGCTGGTTTTAGAGAAGGCAGAGGAACCAGAGATCAAATTGCCAACATCTGCTGTATCATCGATAAAGCAAGAGAGTTCCAGAAAAACATCTATTTCTGCTTTATTGGCTATGCCAAAGCCTTTGACTGTGTGGATCACAATAAACTGTGGAAAATTCTTCAAGAGATGGGAATACCAGACCACCTGACCTGCCTCTTGAGAAACCTATATGCAGGTCAGGAAGTAATAGTTAGAACTGGACATGGAACAACAGACTGGTTCCAAATAGGAAAAGGAGTATGTAAAGGCTGTATATTGTCACCCTGCTTATTTAACCTTTATGCAGAGTACATCATGAGAAACGCTGGGCTGGAAGAAGCACAAGCTGGAATCAAGATTTCTGGGAGAAATATCAATAACCTCAGATATGTATATGAAACCACCCTTATGGCAGAAAGTGAAGAGGAGCTAAAGAGCCTCTTGATGAAAGTGAAAGAGGAGAGTGAAAAGATTGGCTTAAAGCTCAACATTCAGAAAACTCAGATCATGGCATCTGGTCCCATCACTTCATGAGAAGTTGATGGGGAAACAGTGGAAGCAGTGTCAGACTTTATTCTTTTGGGCTCCAAAATCACTGCACATGGTGATTGCAGCCATGAAATTAAAAGACGCTTACTCCTTGGAAAGAAAGTTATGACCAACCTAGAGAGCATATTGAAAAGCAGAGATACTACTTTGCCAACAAAGGTCCATCTAGTCAAGGCTATGGTTTTTCCAGTGGTCTTGTATGGATGTGAGAGTTGGACTATGAAGAAAACTGAGTGCCGAATAATTGATGCTTTTGAACTGTGGTGTTGGAGAAGACTCTTGAGAGTCCCTTGGACTGCAAGGAGATCCAACCAGTCCATCCTAAAGGAGATCAGTCCTGGGTGTTCATTGGAAGGACTGATGCTAAAGCTGAAACTCCAGTACTTTGGCCACCTCATGCAGAGTTGACTCATTGGAAAAGACTCTGATGCTGGGAGGGATTGGGGGCAGGAGGAGAAGGGGACGACAGAGGATGAGATGGCTGGATGGCATCACCGACTCAATGGCCGTGAGTCTGAGTGAACTCCAGGAGTTGGTGATGGACAGGGAGGCCTGGCGTGCTGCGGTTCATGGGGTCGCAAAGAGTCGGACACGACTGAGTGACTGAACTGAACTGAACTGAACCTCATGAAGAATCCTGTGTAACTGGACCCAGTGTATTTTTATTTCAGAAAATGTGTGACTGCAAAAATAAAAAGGTTACCACTGTCCAAAAAAATATCCAAATAACTCACCTGTGTACTTTGTCTAGCAGAATATATTCAGCAGTCCTGGGAAAGAGGCCTCACTTCCTCTACATGTCATTTTCATACTGTATCTAGCGTGCCAAGAGCATAATTTCCCCTTTATTTAAACATGTATTGAACATGTATCATATCAGCACTGCTCTAAAAATTAATCAGACTATCAAAGAAAGTAATCAATAAATAAACTACTTGCCTTGAGCTACGCTAAGTTACACACACACACACGCAAAACACCCACATTTTCCTGTTTGGTGCTCACCGTCGTCCCATTATTCCACAAGCGGGTACTATCAGCCCTGTTTTGCAGACGGCAATACTGAGGATGAGTGATCTCACAGCTGCTAAGTGCTAGAGCCAAGGTCAAGGTGTGTACCATGATCTGCTGAGCTCTGAACTCTGCCTCAGAGACAAAGTCCCTGGAGGTTCATGGAAAAAACCTACTCCTGAGCATGTTCCACAATAAGCCATGACACAGGAGCCAGGGAGGAGAATACCCTCTCTATGCACAGATGTATTATGTGGCATTATTTTTAAAAACCAATAATTTATGTTATCTAAATGTTTAAGCGTGTAGCTAACCAGTAGTTAATATGGCTATTTATCCATAGAACTCATGAAGTAGCCACCCAAACTGCTCATCAGGCACTTTAATCATGTTCTAATGTTGAAGGGGAAAAATTAGGATCCAAACACACAGCCATAAAAAATACCTTCAGGAAGAGGACAGTAAGGAATGTTAGGGGAATTCCCTGGCAGTCCAGTGGTTGGGACTCCACTCTATCATTGCTGAAGGCCCAGGTTTGATCCTGGTCCCAGAACTAGGATCCCAAAAGCCATGCAGCACAGCCAACAAAAATGAATGTCAGGCTTGATTAATTCTGGAGGATTATAGAGGATTTAAAAAATTTCTTCCATGACTTTATTTTCTAGTTTTTCCACATGAATATCTTTACTTTGATAATCAGAATATTTTTTGTTTTAGGCTTATTTAATGTATACTTCTGTGCACTGACCTAAGCATCACTAGGATTCTGGACGCTTTTACAGTTTTGAAATTGAATATCGTCCAAAGGACTTCAAGGTTATGCACTCAGAGCAAAGACAGACAAAACTGGGGAGGAGACAAAAGAAATCATGAGAGTCAACCCTCATATTTATGAACTGAACCAACCTCAGATAATTTTTTTTTCTAGAAAATTCCAAAAAGCAAAAGTTGAATTTGTTACACACCAGCAACTATTTACGTTGTATTTACAACTATTCACATAATATTTACATTGTATTAAGTATTATGAGTAATGTAGAAATGCTTTAAAGTATATGGGAGAATACATGTAAGTTATATTCAAATACTGTACATTTTATATAAGAGACTTGAGCATCCCCAGATTTTTTGTATCCTAGGGGATTCTGCAACCAATCCCCCCTTGGATACCAAGGGATGACTCTTTATCTTCTAATCTTTTTACTGATCGATTTTTAAAAATTGTAGTTAACTTACAATATTAGTTTCAGGTGTATAGCATAGAGGTTCAGTATTTTTATAGACTATACTCCATTAAAAATTATTACAAAATAATGGCTATAGGTCTCTCTGCAGTACAGTATATCCTTGTTGCTTATCTATTTTATATGTAGTAGTTTGTATCTTTAATCCCATCCTCCTGTCAAGTCCTTTCCCCTACCCTCTCCCAGCTGGTAACCAGTAGTTTGTTTTCTATTTTGCTATGCACATTCACACATTTATATGTATATATACCATATCTTCTCAAGCCAATCATCTTATCATGGGCATTTGGGCTGTTTGCATGTCTTGGCTATTGTGAACAGTGCTGTAATGAACATTGGGGTGCATGGATGTTTTTGAATTAGTGTTTTCATTTTTTTCCAAATATTATATCTAGGAGTGGGATTGTTGGATCATACGGAAGTTCTAGTTTTAGTTTAGTTTTTCTTTTGTCTACGCCACACATCTTGCAGGATTGGACCTACAGCAGTGAAAGCACGGAGTCCCAGCCACTAGGTCACAGGGAATTCCCATTTTCAGCTCTTTGAGGACCCCCCCGCCCCCTCGCACTGTTTGCCATCGTGGCTGCACCATTTCCATTCCCACCAACAGTGCGCAAGTGTTCTCTTTTCTCCACACCCTCTCTAGCATTTGTCCTCTGTAGACTTTTTGATGATAGCCATTCTGACCAGCGTGAGATTTTTTTTTTTTTTTGCTTGCTTGCTTTTATCAACATAGAGAGCATATTTTCATGTATCTGTTGGCCATCTGTATATCTTCTTTGGAAAAATGTCTATTCAGGGTTTTTGCCTATTTTTGAATTTTTTTTTTTTTTTTACATTGAACTGTATGAGCTGTTTATAGATTTTGGATATTAACCCCATGTTGGTCAAGTGATTTGCAAATATTTTCTCCCATTCAGTAGGTTGTCTTTTCATTTTGTCAAAGGCTTCCTTTGCTGTGCAAAATCTTTGAAGTTTAATTAAGGCCTATTTCTTTTCCTTTGGGAGACAGATCCAAAAAAAAATTGCTATAATTTATGTGAAAGAATGTACTGCCTATGTCGTCTTCTAGGAGTTTTATGGCTTCGGTTTTACATTTAGGTTTTTAATTCATTTGAGCTCATTTTTGAATATGGTGTGAAGGAGGAAATGTTCTAATCTTGCTGTTTTACATTTTCTCCTGCATCACTTATTGAAGTGACCGTCTTTTCTTCACTGTACATTCTTGCCCTTTTGTCAGAGATTAATTGACCATAGGTATGTGGGTGTCTCTTATTTTTTTTCAGTTGGAGAATGAAATCTCAATAGGAAACTCTAGCTGACCTGTTCCTCTTAAGGAAAAGAACTGGTTGGGTACCTAGCAGTTTCTTTTCCTTTTTCTTGAAGAGTCTCCTGGCTCAGTGGCAGGATGAAGGCTAAAAGCAAGACCTCAGAAGGCACTGTGGAAAGAGTAGGGGTGGGTAGAGGCACCCCAACTCGGCAGAGAACAGAGTCAGCCTCTCCCTCCTATGCATCACCCATATGCTTCTATTAAGCCCAGCACCACTAGGTGGATGGGATTTGAGCAATGAACCATTCAGTGGTCATTCCATCCATAGGTTTTTTGAGGACAGTGACCACCTCTTATTAGCTTCTGATTCCCCATTCCCCAGCAGTCTGTGGGCTTATGCTAGGTCCTTATCAAACATTCAAAAGCTTTCTAGATGTGGTTAGAGCAAACACTATACCAAAATAATTTAGAGCAGGGCCCCCCGACCTGTTAGGAACTCGGTCACACAGCAGGTGAGTGGTGGGTGAGGGATGGAAGTTTCATCTGCCACTCCCCACAGCTTGTATTATCACCGGAACCATCCATCCCCATCATCTCTTGCATTACCGCTAGAACTTTCCCTCCCCTACCACACATCCGTGGAAAAAGTGTCTTTCACAAAACCAGTCCCTAGTGACAAGGGAACTACTGCTCTAGAACAACTGTATCTCCCAATATTGTCTATTTAATAAACCCTTTGCATAACGCACTACACACAGTTTGCTCACCAGACAAGATGTACACTTCCTGGGGTATGTGTGCAAGGACAGTGTGTGTGTGTGTGCAGAGCATCTCAGTCCCCTGTGTTACCAACTAGTAATGACTTTCAACCTGCCTTGAACACACCTCCCCCAGCTTCCCTCTGAAGAGCCACCTGTGGTAAATGAGGTTTGTGGGTGCAGCATCACCTCCACCCCTCATTCCTATGGGTAGCAGCTTCTCCTCCAAAGGCCCTCATGGGGCTGGCAATTCTAGGCCCTTCTCTACCTCTGCTCATACACAGGGCCAGCCAAAACACTCTATTCTCAAAGGCCACAGTTACTATTGAGGGAAGGGCATGTGGACCAAGGCAGAGCCCTTCTATGATATTTTTCAATATAGCCGGACAGGCAGGCAGGCTTTGCTCTTAACAGTATACATCAAAACTAAAGTCAGCATCCCTCCAGGATTTCAATAAATTCCTTTTACATGACCCAATAAATTCTCTTCCGCTTAAGCTACTTTCAGTAAGTTTCCAAGCCTTCCACCCGAAAGAATCTTACTTTTTAAAATTATATACATTTCCAGACTATCTTTAAAAAAATAGTTTCAGTTTTAAGTGAAAAATAAAGTTTTGAATTCCAGAACCACACATTAAAATTGATGTGGGTCTGGGAAAGCCTGGGGCAATGAATGAAACCCCTTGTCTGGGCAGCTGCTCCTTACCCCCAGCCTCAGGGCTGTTTCTCCAGCTCCCCCTGCCTGCCTGGGTTCCCCTGCGAAGCTGCTGCTAGTTCTAGTTCGTTTCACTCCCATGAGAAAATCAAGGTCTGTTTTCATTTGAACAACATTCTATTTTAAAAGAATACATAAGCAATAGAAAGTAGCCCAGGGTCCTTAGGGTTGATGCCTAAGAAGAAATGGAAACCGAAGGGCTGTGACTTAGCAACATAAGACTTCAGGTGTACAATCAGTGACGTCCGTTTGGTATTCAAAATACAAAGAAAGTTAAACACAGTCACCATTTTGGACATATATTTTATTGTTTAGAAATTTCCATCAGAGCTATCATGAAGTACCTTTGTCAGGAGATGCCTATGAGAATCCAGACTGGAAAACGGACATGTAGGCCTGTCAGCTCTTCCTGCAAATTCACAAACACGGGGACAACCGGTCTGGCCACAAGGTCATGGACTACCACAGTATAGCCCAGCATCCCCCCAACTCCCGTGCAGACCTAGATGAACAGCAGAAAACCTTACACGTACAGATTTAAAGTGCAACCTCAAACGACAAACAGCTTACTCTGGTGGTGCCCAAACAAGACACCACAATCTGCAGAAAATCACATCTATCATGATCAGAGTTCCTACCTGAATCAAGTTAATCTCCTAAACCAGCTAGCTGACCTTATTAAGTATTTACTTGTTTTTAAAAGCAAACCAATGTATATGGCATCTTTTTTAAAAAATCATGTAAACGTTGCAAAGTTTTTAGGGGTTACTTATAATCTGAAGAGATTCATTTAAAAAAACTACTGGACTTGTTAAAACTACAAATACTAACCCCAACTCCCCCCCCATGAAAAAAGCAATTGTTACAAAAATATAGAAAATATACTAGCATCTACTATTTAACCTTTTCACCAGAAATCTCAAGCTCTGGGATACATCCTGGCTTATATACCATCAACAAGCACAAGTGCAACTTTCTCGAAGTTTTAAGGAAGAAAAAGTTCTAAAACATTCCCTTTGTTATTTGAGATTGTGGCTACTTTCTTCATAGGGGCTGTGATGCTAGTGGACAGGGGCAGTCTGAAGTTTCCTACTGCATCCCATGCGTGGACCTGGCGTGGAGATTACAGGACAGGAGGCTGCTTTCAAAGCTCACTCCTTTAGCCTCTTCAGATTTCTCTCTTGGGTCCCTTCAATTCCACTTTAGGACTTGCTGGATCCCCTGACTCCTGAGCTGGCCTTGGCTTCTCAGGGAAGCCCACCAGGGACGGCCCAGAGAAGAGGGCATAAGCCTGCTGCGGCCTGAGGTGCCTACTTCTGGGGAGTGTGGGTCAGGCTCCCCACCCAGGTTTGCTCATGGCAGGGAAGCTGCAGGCTTGGGGGATGATCCCCCACCCCTACCCCCAAAAGATGACTGATGCTATGAGCCTGCATATGAGCCTGCTGGAGGGGAGCCAGCAACAGATGTGGAGGCAAAATACTTTACTTATAGAACACTTTTATAAACTTTGAATCGGATCACATGTTCAGAGCAGCCATGCTACCAGGCACTTGGACCAATTAAGAGCTAGGATAGGGACCAAATTCCGCTTGGTCCAAAGAACAAACACTACAGGCGGGGCATGTGGTTTAACTGTCTTCATGTCTCTAAGGATACCCTCCTTCACTAGGACATTTTCTGAGTTTCCTTGTTCTACTATTGCCTAAAAGCTCCCTGAAGCCCTTGGGTGAGGCTGGCTGTTGGGTAACAGTGGGATAGATCCACACACCATCAGGCAGAATCCCCCACGACTGAGATATTGCTGGGCTGATGAACCCCGTGCTCCTGGAGCTCAGGGAGACCTCAAGATGGGTGTCCCAGCCTAAGAAAGCTCAAGAGAACCCTTCACCTGCAGCTCCCCTGTGGGCAGAGTCCTCACTACCTGCTGTGTGCTCCCGGATGGAGGCCTGGTTCAACTTGGAGCCTGGCTCACACCCACGCCTCCCCGGCAGGACCTTCTGGCCTTGGCCATAATCCCCACACCCACCACCCCCTAGCCTGGCATCTTGTGCTGCTACCCTCACCATTCTTGTCTGAGAGCAGGATGCCTGCCTCCAGGTCAGAAGGATGGCCCTCTCTGGGCCTCCAGTGGACTCCAGGCTCTCCTGTTTGAAGGAATAGATTTTCACACCGCTAAGGGTTTTATTTCACAGATCACAGCGGTGGGTTTGGGATTTCCAGTCTTCATCATGGTTAAGTTATACATTTCCTAATGCCTTGTTTCTGCAAACCTGAAGCAGCTCACCCAACACACCCAGGCTGTTTTAAACCCCAAATGAATTTTCCACAAGCAACAACAACAGACTCACATATGCTGAGTGAGTCCCCTCTACTTTGGCTGCATCAAAGAAACAGGGCTTCTGAGGCATCCCGATTCACATTTGCTCAGAAGAGAGGTGCTCCCAACATCAAGGCACAAAGAAAGAAGTGTCCTGGGGAAAAATGACGATGAAAGCGACCAGTGACCTTCATAAGGCCTGAGGCGGAGTCGCTGCGGGAGGCGAGTCTGGGCTGGGCTGGGCGGGCATATCAGGAGGCAGGCCGAGGGCCCGGTCTCCCTCTGGGGCCCGAGGAGTCCTCACGCGTACTCCTCCAGGAACTTTATGTGAAAGTCCTTCACCTTCTGTAGAACCGTCTTTAGTTTCTCCACCGGAGGAAGAATGGTCATTCTGTCAGGAAGGAGAAGAGCATAGTCGGACACGAATTGCTCTGGAGAAGGGACAGGGGTGAATCTGGCAGGTCCCTCCTCTACCTGCAGCTGTGGAAACCACACAGTGCAGGCAAGCTTCCTGGGGAGGGACAGGCCCTGGACAGCACCTGGCACTCGTTGAACCACTTTCCTTCATCATTCACATATTTTTTTAGCCAACTCATACATGTGAACAAATGCAGTAAGCTGGTGGTGGCATCTCAGCTTACTTAACCCATCCACCCATAATCACAGGAGGCCCACCCAACACTCTGAAAGGTACACAGAACTTTTCTCTGGAGCCACCCCTACTCCAGCTAGACAAGCCTTTCCCATCTCCACTATCAGTCTCATAGTGAGAACCTTCAGTCACAACTTCCCTCCAAACAATCCCCAAGTTGCCATGGTAACTAACTCCTCCCTCCAATGCTGTCAACCTGCTTTCCATCCCTAAGGGCAGCTCTCAAGAAGTAACCACTTCTTGAGTGAGCCACAAATTGCCAAGATGAACCCAACTAGGGTGGAAAGGCTATCCACACACATTTGTCCATTGAGGGGCACTGCCCATGACCTTCACTGACTCAAAACTCGGCCCCAGGTGCTAAGCCCCAGACATTTCTTTTTTTTGACACCTGCTGCAGGAAACATTGGAGAGGCTTTTCAGAAACAGACCTGGCCTTGGTGGGAAGCCCTGGCTGAGCTGTTCAGCTGACCTGGTAGAGTCCCGTGCCTGTGAAAGGCGGCACAGCAATTTCACCGTATCTCAGAGGCAACATCTCAGCAGGTTTTTGGCTCAGTGGACAAGCTACTGAGCTCCTGGATGCAGACTGATACATCATGGAGTTGAAAAGGGACAAGGGGAGAAAAGAAAACACAGCACTGGGAACACCGCAGAAAGCATGTGATCGATGGAGGCAGTGGAGGGGGAGACAGCGGTCAAGGAGATGACCGTGGAGTTCACCCACAGTCTTCCTTAGGCCCTGGGCAGGGTCTCGGCTATCTCTGCGGCAGGACAGAATGGGAGTGGGATGAGTGCACAGGGGCTTCACACATCTCAGTCTATGAAGTTGCCTTGCTGTTAAGAAGCCCAAGTTTCCCAAGACAAACCAGGACCCACCCCTCAGGGGTACCTGAGGGTGGAACCAGGCAGTGGTACCTGAAGTGGTAGGTGCCTTCCCTCTGCCCGAAGCCGCTGCCAGGCACGACACAGATGCCCGTCTCCTCCAGGAGCTTCATGCAGTAGAACATGTCAGGGGCCATCTTATGGGCCTGCGAGGACGGGGCAGAACTTAGGAGTCATTCCCGATTTCACACTGCACAGACACACCATTACAATCTCAAAGCCCAATATGCTTGACATGGTGGGTTCTTTCCCAGGGCAGGGCCCCTCCGCCCTCTCTTCCTGTGAGAAACAAGGCAGGACCCTGGGTACGCAGGCAGCTGGGGCTGGGAGCAAAGAGCCCAAAGGCCGCTTTGGGACAGCTGTGGGCTGTGGGGCTCCTGCTGTCTCCTAGGGAGTGCCAGCCCGAGTCCTGTGTGCCATACCCCCACAGAGTAGCTCCCCAAGCATTGGCCTTGGCCTCCTACACACCAAGCCAGGGCCCTGCGGTCTGTGCCCAGGGGAACCTTAAGGAACAAGCCTCTCGGGGCCCTGCTGATGGTGCTTCTCACACTTCAGTTTGCACAACCAGGCCACCTCTTAAATAGATTCTTGGGCTCCAACACCAGGGATTCTGATTCAACAGGCTGAGGGATGGGGCCCGATTTTGAATGTTTAACAAGGTAGGTTAGGGGGTGTAAGGACACTTTCAGAGATACGGCTCTGGCCCTTGATCCTCAAACCAGGGTCAGTGGCACCACCTGAGAACTTATTGGAAATGCAGAACCTTGGGCCCCTCCACAGACTTCCTGAACCAGAACTGCCATTTTTCACAGGGCCTCGGGTGATCCATGTACACATTCGAGTTTGAGAAGCGCTACTGTAGGGTACGGTGGCCAGGCAGAGGAGACAGCTCTTGATGCTTCTCCAGTTTCTATTCAGTTTTAAATGCATCACATCACACCTGGGTCTGCCCTCACGCCCACCCCATCACCACAGCGGCTGCAGGGCTGGGTCTCCGGGAGCCCATTATCTTTACACGTTAAGTACCATCTGACCAATGGATACACCAAGTTCAGAGCCTCAGGGGCCAGCACTCATGCTCCTCAAGGCAAGAAAGAGTTCCAAGTGAACCTGCTGAGAGAGCCAGCCCGACCCGGCACCTCTGACCTGAGCTGCCTCCATGGCTTTCACAGGGATGAAGATTCGAGGAAAGGCGTACATGGCCCCCATCAAGGGGTTGCAGTGAATTCCTGGGACTTGGTTAAACATGTCTTCTGTCAGTTTAGCTTTTTTGGCCAAATTACCCAAGACGGACTCTTTTTCCTAAGGAGACAGAGACAGCATAAGAGTCAGCATCTCCAGATACCATGGCTCCAGACACTGAAAACCATCCCTTCAAACTAGGGCGTCTGGGCAGACTGGTGAAAGGCAAGCTGATGTGTGCTTGAGCAGCAAACCAGGGAGGCGGGCAAGACATGTGTCCCTCTGCAGAATGTCCTCCACAGACACTCAGCCCATGGGGTGGCCATGGGCCCTGGGCAGGGGCACATGAGTCACAAGTAGGTCCTAAGTAGCTTGTGTCATGGGTTCTAGTCTCGTACCAAGACGTCATTTCCGAAAACAAGAAAAACCAGCCCCTCCCCATCAGCCTGAACGAACTTGGCCCTGGACGGAACATCCTAGAACATGCTTCCAGGAGACAGCCCCACCATCTAATTCTGGGGAGCTACCCTTCCCCCAATCCATGTGACATGCTGGGGCCATGTGAAGTGCAGGCAGAGCACATCAGGGACAGGCTGGGAGCTTGGCACGCGGCCAAAGATGCAGCAGGCAGCCCAACACTTGTGCAAGCACTGCTGGACCGGGGGTGAAGCGGTGTGCCCTGCGGATGAACGAATCACAGAACACAGCACGTACACGCAGTGGGACGTTGCCCTGCCTTCCAAAGGAAGCACATTCTGACACACGCCATGGCAGGGACAAACCTCAAAGACACAGTGCCGATTGAAATAAACCAGCCGCGAGATAAATGCTATACATGAGCTGCCTAAAGCAGTCATATCCGCAGAGACAGAAAGTAGATGAGAGGTTACCAGGGGCGGGGGAAGGGGGAAATGAGGAATTCTTGTTTAATGGGTACAGTTTCAGTTTGGGAAAGGGTTCTGGAGATGGATGCGGGTAATGGTTGGACAATGTGAATGTACTTTATTCACTAAACTGTTCAGTTGAAAAAGATCAGAGTGGCAAATTTTATGTTCTGTGTAATTTGCCACCATTTAAAAAGAAAGATTTTGAATCTAAAAGAGCTGGGAGCTGACTTCTTCAATAAGTTCCATTTGTGTTTAAACTCGTTAGAGTTGGGTTTTTGTCACCTGCGGTTGAAAGGGTCTGTCTGCATCACTTCAAGCTACAAGGACATCTGGTTAAGCCACAGGCAGGTCTGTGGTCTAGAATGAATGGCATGCTCATCCATTCCCCCTTTTACTTTAGTAACAGAATCATCACCCCCTTCCCTGCCCGCTGTGTTCTCAGGACATGAGGCCATTCCCTCTGAGCGCCTGCCCTTCCGTGGTGCTCACAGGTGAGGAGGAAGAGGTGCCCACACCCACCATGCGCACAGTCCTCCCACTTCAACCACAGCCCAGCTACACCCTGAGACTTAGCCTTACTGGGGTGGGTCAGGCACCATGTGGAACCACAAGCGTGCCCTGGAGCTCATCTGGAGAGAGGCTGGCCACGGAGACTATGCATGGTGAATGCCGGCCACAGCAGTGATACGGACAGGCCATGGACGCAGCCAACTCACCCTGCTGA
The DNA here is from genome assembly GCF_029378745.1 of Bos indicus. Taxonomy (NCBI): domain Eukaryota; kingdom Metazoa; phylum Chordata; class Mammalia; order Artiodactyla; family Bovidae; genus Bos; species Bos indicus. The sequence goes on along the minus strand of NC_091777.1, from coordinate 15,964,680 downwards.
ACTGCTCGAAGGATTCCTCTCCTGGCACCGGGGGGTTCACAACGATGTCCATGGCAGCCTGCCCAGACACTGGCGGGCACAGACGCACCGAGAGCAGCTTCACCAGCTGGCCCTTGATTTCAGGGTGCAGGTTGATCACCTCCATGTAGCCTCCTCTGTAGCCACACCTAGAATGTCGAAGCGGGAGAGAGGACCCACCAGTCACAGAGAGACCTCTACTAAGTGCACCCAGCCGGCCAGAATCTCCTGTAACCAGCCCCATGCCCAACACTGAGCTGCCAGGTATGGCCAAGTTCTTGCCAATGGAAAGTGAGTATAAGTGACATGTGCCAATCCCACATCACTTCCTTAAAAGCATGCAGTCTTGTTCCTTTCTCCCACTTCCTAAGAAAGGCAGACACCAGAGCAAGAAGCCTCAGTGCTAGAGATGATGCCACATGTTGAGAAGACAGAGCCAGCCCAGCAGCCTATCTTTGAATGACTTCGTGGGGTAAAGCCAGTCCCAGACTCCCCCTGCCTCTGAACTGTTATCACAGAGACACACTTCCACCTTGTTTGAGCCACTGGAGTTTTGTTTTTCTGTCATTTTCTTTCACCCTTCTAGATTGTCAAGCCCCTGCTTAAGTCATATAGCAAATTCCCATTGGCTATCTATTTTACATATGGTAATGTAAGTTTCCATGTTACTCTCTCCATAATCTCACCCTCTCCTTCCTCCCCTCCCACCGTGTCCATAGGTCTGTTCTCTGTGTCTGTTTCTCCATAGCCACACTGAAAATAAACTCATCAGTACCATCTTTCTGGGTTCCATATACACGCGTCAGTATGCGATATTCACATTTCTCTTGCGATATTCACATTTCTCTTTCTGACTTACTTTGCTCTGCATAATAGGCTCTAGGTTTGCTCACCTCATTAAACTGACTCAAATGCATCCCTTTTTATGGCTCACTAATATTGTATGTATGTACCACAGCTTCTTTATCCATTCATCGGTTGATGGACATCTAGGCTGCTTCCATGTTCTAGCTGTTGTAAATAGTGCTGCAATGAACATTGGGGTACATGTGTCTTTTTCAATTTTGGTTTCCTCAGGGTATATGCCTAGGAGTGGGATTGCTGGGTCATACGGTGGTTTTATTCCTAGTTTTTTGTAATAAACCATTATCAGTTCAGTTCAGTCACTCAGCTGTGTCCGACTCTTTGCGACCCCATGAACCGCAGCACACCAGGCCTCCCTGTCCATCACCAACTCCCGGAGTTCACTCAGACTCACGTCCATCGAGTCAGTGATGCCATCCAGCCATCTCATCCTCTGTCGTCCCCTTCTCCTCCTGCCCACAATCCCTCCCAGCATCAGAGTCTTTTCCAATGAGTCAACTCTTCGCATGAGGTGGCCAAAGTACTGGAGTTTCAGCTTTAGCATCAGTCCTTCCAATGAATACCCAGGGCTGATCTTCAGAATGGACTGGTTGGATCTCCTTGCAGTCCAAGGGACTCTCAAGAGTCTTCTCCAACACCACACTTCAAAAGCATCAATTCTTAAGCGCTCAGCTTTCTTCACAGTCCAACTCTCACATCCATACATGACCACTGGAAAAACCATAGCCTTGACTAGACGGACCTTTGTTGGCAAAGTAATGTCATTATACTTAGGGTCTATAAGTCTTCTATAGTGAGCCGCTGTACTTTGGGGCCTTTTGGTTATAGCAGCTTAGCCTGACTGCTAACTAGTATCATACTAGCTCTGCTCGAAAGGGGCATATGATTCAGGCCAGGCACCCCTTGCACAGGTTCAAGAAGTGGGCATGTGAGCAGCAACCTGAGGATTTTGCTTCAACTTTCTGATGCCTGACAAAGCGAATCCAAAGGAAAGCAGAGCAGGGAATTCCCTGGCAGTTCAGTGGTTAGGACTCTGTGCTTTGACTGCCAAGGGCTCACATTCAATTCTTGGATAGGGAACAAGATCCCATAAGCTGCATGGTGTGGTCAAAAAAAGGGAAAAAGAAAAAAGAGGAAAAAAAGGGAGAGGGGGTAGGAAAGCAGAGCTGAGAAAGAAAACAGGACAAAGCCAGGAGTAGAGAGAGAGACCCACTGACATTTTTAAGCCCCCTGATTCAACTTTACTCCTTGACTTTTTACTGATATGGATTTTTTAAAAATTCATTTATTTTTAATTGAAGGATAATTGCTTTATAGTATTGTGTCGGTTTCTACCAAACATCAACGTGAATCAGCCACAGGTCTACCCATGTCCCCTTCCACTGGAACATCTCTCCCACCTCCACCCCCATCCCACCCCTCTAGGTTGTCACCGAGCCCTGGCTTGAGTTCCTTGAGTCGCACAGCAAATTCCCATCAGTTATCTACTTTACATACGGTAATGTATGTTTCCACGTTATTCTCTCCATACATCCCACCTCTTCTTTCTCCCCCTGACCCTGAGCTGCGTCCGTAAGTCTGTTCTCAATGTCTGTGTCTCTGTTGCTGCTCTGCAAAAAGGTTCATCGGTACCATCTTTCTAGATTCCGTATACACGTGTGAGTCTATAGTATCTGTTTTTCTCTTTCTGACTGACTTCACTTTATATGTGTTTTTTTTAAACCCTCTTTCATGTTGAGCTTCTGTTACTTATTGCCAAAAGGATCCTGACTGATACAGAGTCAGATCTCATGAAAATAAGCTGAAATCATTAAAAAAAAGCAACAACAACAAAAAGCAACTTTCAGAAGCAAATCCGCTCCATTAGCCATGCTTCCTTCTCTGGACTGTGACTGACAACATTCAGACTAATGACCACAGAAATAATGGTATCAGCTACCTTCTTCTGCATGTGCACCACACCCACCCAACCTCAGACCAGCTGATACGATGAGAAGTCAGCAAAACACTTTTGGGATCAGGCTGTAGAAAGAACTGGCAAAGACTGAGCCCCATCTGATCCATCACCTGGCCTTTCCAAGGCAGGAAGATAAATTCTGGCCTCTTGGAAGGGATTTTCGTAACAAAAGTTGAAAGAAGAATCTTCCTGCTTTACCCTCTGCTCATAAGCAGAAAATCAAATTGGGTAAATCAGTCTGAGCCTAGGAAATCAGGATCTAAGGGCAACCAACTCGGGTTACCAATATCCAGAGTAATCAATATCACAGATGGAGCGATGGGTAGGTATGTAATAAACACACTTGAGTTTGAAAAATGAGTTAATAGAGAACATATTTGTTTAAGAAAAGCAATATACAGCACATGAAAGTTTAGCAAGGAGGCACCACAGCTACCAGGGTAAACCAGAAAGAACAGCATAAACCAACTCCTGCACACAACAAATACAGCCAAGAACAGCTGGGCAGCCATCCCAGGGGATAGCTCCTTGCGTGTGTGTGTGTGTGTGTAAGTCACTTCAGTCATGTCCGACTCTTTGCAACCCTATGGACTGTAGCCCAGCAGGCTCCTCTGTCCATGGGATTTTGCAGGCAAGAATACTGGAGCGGGTTCCCATTTCCTCCTCCTGGGGATCTTCCTGACCCAGGGATCGAACCCGTGTCTCTTACATCTCCTGCACCGGCAGGCAGGTTCTTTACCACTAGCGCTACCTGGGAAGCGCCCTTGACCTGGTCAATATATTTCTTGGAGCTTCATAGTTACACTGGCCTCCAGACCCTCTCCCCTACCCTGACACCTGGCACACAGTACGACTCCCACATGCTGGGGAATGAACGTCCTTGGCTGTAAATGCACGGGCCTGGCCATCTCAGTCTAGTTTGCAGGTTCCTCCTCTCTGCCCCTAACTTTTGAGCAGTGACGGCCGGGCCCAGTCCCTGGACCTCTTCTCTAACTATACTCCTCCCAATGAGATGTCTAGGCTCGGAGATCTAACTAACAACTCAAACACTGACATCTCGTAAACTTGAATCTCCAGCTGGGTATCAGCCCTGAGCCACAGACTCACATATCCACCTCCATCTGGACATCCAACAGGCATCTGCAAATTTTACACATCTAAAACCAACTTCCAAATTCCACCCCAAAACCTTCTTCACCCACAGACATCCTCATCTATTGAGGGCAACTCTATGCTTCCTGCTGTTTGAACAAAAAACTTGGGAGTCATCCTTGACTTCTCTCTCTCACACCCTCCTTTTCATCAAGCAACACCCATCAACTTCACCTTCAAACATACCCAGGATCCAACATCTCCCCACGTTTACCCTGGCCCCCAGTATCTCCCCTGGACTCTAACAGCCTCCTGACTTGAGTGCTCGCTTCTTTCCTGCCCTCATCACGCAGCAACCAGGAGAAGTCACACCTCTGTGCAAACCCTCTAAGGGCTCCCATCTCATTCTGAGTAAAAGATGACCTAAGTGGCCCAGGCGCTCTGGCCTCCTGTGACTTTTTGGTCTCAACTGCGCCACTTTCCCTCTCACCCTTTTCTAGTCTCCTTGCTGCTCCTCGAACAGCTGCTCCTTCCACCCAGGGCCTTTGCAGAAGCGGTTTCCTTAGACGTCTGCATAGCTCCCCACCTCCCCTCCCTGGGTCCAACTCTTTAGTGACCAGACGCCGCCTCCCTGCATTCCTACCTCTTCTCTGATTATTTCTGTCCTTGACACATCGTGTTCATTTGTCTATTGCCTCTGACCTCACTAGAGCATGACTCTGAGGGCAGAATGGGTGTAGTTTGCTCACTGCTGTAACCTCACTGCTGAACTTCTGAACTCATAGCAGATGCTCAATAAATATTGGCTGAATGAAGAAAGGGTTGAAGCTGACGCTCTGGCCCCACAGGTCACAGGGTGCTCAGGCAGGGTGCACACAGATCTGCACACACAGCTTGGCCACTGGCCTGACAGCATTTGTTCATTCAACCTGCCATCCCTGCCCCTCAGAGTTCAGTCACGTGTCAGCAAGGGTGACAAAGCTGGCAGAAAACACTAGGGCTGGAAGCCGCTGCAGGTCCTGTATTCATTTTCGTCACAGCCTTATTTTACACGAGCCCTTGCATAGGGGATGCCCTCACACCAGTGCACTCCCCGTGGGGAGACATGGCCTGCCTCCTCCTGCTTCTTAGATCAGCTGCAGCTGTAGACGAGAGTAGCCACCTCTGTCCAGTAGGTTGAGGCGGGGCAGGGTGGAGAAGCAGTGGGACCAGGCAGGCCCAGGAGCAGCGGGAGGGAGGCGGGGGCACACATACTCGCCCATGTAGCCCTTGGAGGTGGAATGGAAGGAAGCGAGCTCCACGTTGCTGGAGTACTCAGGCCCCATCTCATAAAGCACCTTCTTAAAGGAGTGGAATTTGCAGTCCGAGGAGTACACATTGTCCTGGTACACCTGCAGGAGGGGACAGGACAGGGACAGTCAGCCACGTGCCCCAGAAGCTGAGCCACCCGGGCTGCAGCCTGGGTTGCCTGCAGTGAAGCTGGCCTTAGATATCACATCTAAGCCAGATGTGCCCAAGGGAACCTTCCAGAACAAGCAAGGGCTGGGCGGGAGGGCACGGGCTGGATGCCCACTGGATTCTCCCACATTAGCCCCACATAGTCTCCAGATCTCCTTTCTGCCTCATGTGCCAGTGACACCCGGCTGGCCCAAGCAGGCTTTCCTCCCAGAGCGTGATGCTCACCCTGTCAATAAGATGAGTGCTGAAAGCAGTTCATGGACCCGTCCTCTGACCTCCCCATCCGAAGAGCTAACTGTGCTCCTCAGCGCTTCACGGCACTCACCCAGCTTTCCATCCACCATCACCGTCATTCTCTCCTCCCTGGACTGAGCAGCGCCTACACCTCTTGTCCCTCCCCGTCTATACAGTCTAGCAGGCACGCGCTCCATCTGCCCCGGGAGATGAACTTCCCATGCCCAGTTTGGAGATCAGGGAAACCGAGGCTCTCTGAGGCACTGTAGGTCAGCAGGAGGGTCAGGCCAGCTCAACCTTCAACAAGCCAGGCAGAGCTCCCTCCCCTCCCCAGCTCCTCCATGGCCTCTCCCTTCCCCATTCACCCCCCCTCGCTTCCCAGACCCTGAGTGAAGAGGTTCGTGCACCAGGTCACTCTACTGCCCCTTCTTTCCTTTAGAAATGAAGATTTAAGTATCTGCTATTGATCACAGCAGTGATTTGGTGGATAACCTCTGTGGTGGGGGGCTGCTAAGGAGCACAGAAATGAAGCTCACGTGCTAGAAGCTATGACTAACCAGAAATCACGCAGAAATGAAGTGAAAATAGGATTTGACAGGTCTTTAATTGCTTCTTGCAAAGCAGGAAAAGAATGGGCAGGTTTGTCTCCAGATCTAGGGTTCAGGAAGCAGCGATTCTGGGGTTGATAAGATTCCCCTCCTCACAGGACACAGCATTCAGCCCACCCAGCACCCACTCTCCCTTCTTGAGAAAGGGGCCCTTGATTTGCTTCAAGGAACATCCTCCCCAGCTCTCTATCTGCACATTTGGGGGCATAGGGGGAGCCCCCAACCCTTGCCTAGGGCCTGGTCAGTCTGCATATTGCAACCACTGGGCCAGAATAATCAGTTCAGTGATGGGTGTTTGACCTAAACTGCACCAGTGAAGCTCAGTTCTGAGCTTCATTGAAACGACCAGGAAGATAAATTCTGTTTCTAGGCTGGGAAGATAGCAGGCCCGTGTTTGAGGCCAAGGCAGCAGGATGGAACAAGAGGAGCTGGAAGATACGATTCTAGTCCCTGGATCCAGCCCCACTCCTGAGATCCCACCACCGCGTTAAGTTTAAAGTAGTTTGGGCTAGATTTTTGAAACTTATAACCAAAATTCCAAACCAACATGGGATGATTTCAGTCACAGTCTCACAGGTTGTTTAACACTGAACATCCTCAACCTTGTTAGAATCTCTCCTCCGATATCTAGAAAGTTCTTTTGTCTATAGAACAACAGACCTGGTTCCCTCCCCCAGAAGAGAAAGCACACCCTCACCTCTGAGAGCCCAGGCTGCTCTTACCTCATCAGCCAGGAGAAAGAGCTTCTCCTCCCAGGCAAAGTGAATCACATCTTCTATGCACTTTCTGCTCTGCACCTGACCTAAAAAGTCCCAAACAAAAGCAGAAGGTAGGTTGTCAGGGTGTTTCATTTGTCCCTAGGTGAGAATTCCAACCAGAATCACTCAGATGTCTGCGTTCCCTCGTGATCTTACAGGACCACCCTCCCTAGCTGCTGTCAGCCTCCAGGGAGCCCCTAGGGTCAGCTCCGTCCCTCTGACTCACTTAAGCCAGGTATGTGTAGGGAGTTGTGTTTCACACCCAACTTTCTTGTTATTCTTCTCAGAGGTATGTGTGTGGAGGGCGGAGGAGGATATATGTGTATTGTTCTGTGCTAGAGGACAAGACATGGACGTATCATAAACAGCAGGAAAATAAAACTGAAGGAGCTAAATCATCCAGCCCCGCTCCCCTCCTTCCCCCTCAGCAGCCACACCATGAGAAGTGCACCGGCCATACCTTCTCCCCACACAAGCTCCGTGAGGCAGGGACAATGTCTCTGGCCCAGCACCGACCCTCAAAGCCGGCATCCAGCAGGGCCCTCCCTAGTAAGCACAGGGGAAGAAGTTCTAAATGAAGGAATGAGCCTGCCTACCAGCTCTGGCTTCTCCAGTGACCATGTGGGAGCTGTGCCTGCTGAGGACGCTGGCGGGCACCCACGGTGTCCCTGCCAGGGTCTCCCTTCAGGGCTGGACTCATCACTCCATCCACCTTAGAGAAATGAGTGCCGGCAGCAAAATATTCACCCACCAGCTCACAGGAAATACTGCAGGTTTCAGTGGGGAAAGGAACAAATGCCTCAAGGTAGAAAGGAACCCTTTCCCAGACTTCCTGGGGCCCACAATGATGTGGCCCTGGGATGGTGGACTGGCTCACACAGCTTCTGGAAAAGTACTAGGCAGGCCTGCTGATGCTCACAAGGACATAAATGTGCACCTATGGGTGTTACATGTATGTATATTATCTACGTATGTATGTATATTATCTACGTATGTATGTATGTGCACATGTATTACTGACATATGTATCTACATCTTCATGCAAAGCAGTATGGAGAGTATATTACCTTTTTGTTAAAAATAAAAATAACTATATTCTTATCCATGTAAGAATAACAAGACTAAGTCTTAGAAAAATATATTGATGTATCTTATAAGAGCATGGTATGATTCAGCCAGGATTTCAGACATAATCTAAGCCACAAACCAGTTCCTTTACTAAGGGACCAACCTGTCCCTGCCAAACAAAGGCCGAGCAGGCTTCCTATGAAGCAAGCTCACGCTCTGGGAATTACGAAGGGCAGCGCCCCTGGATGCTACAAGTAATCAGCTGCTGTGCCCATAGACACAGGGGCTGTCCATCCTGGCAGCCTGTCTGCCTACCACATGCTCCTGGTCTTCCCTTCCAGGGCTGCGATGCCACCAAGTGTACCCTGTTAGAATGCAAGCAAAGGTGTGAGCATCCAGAGTATCAAAGGTGTTGAGCAGGGTACATAATGCCAGTTTAGTTCAGTTGCTCAGTCATGTCCAATTCTTTGCAACTCCACGGCCTGCTGCACACCGGGCTTCCCTGTCCATCACCAACTCCCGGAGCTTGTTCAAACTCATGTCCATCAAGTCGGTGATGCCATCCAACCATCTCATCCTCTGTCATTCCCTTCTCCCCCCGCCTTCAATCTTTGCCAGCATCAGGGTCTTTTCCAAAGAGTCAGTTCTTCGCATCAGGTGGCCAAAGTACTGGAGTTTCAGCTTCGGCGTCAGTCCTACCAATGAATATACAGGACTGGTTTCCTTTAGGATTAACTGGTTTGATCTTCTTTCAGTCCACTGAACTCTCAAGAGTCTTCTCCATAACGCCAGGGGGAGTGCAAGAGCCGGGCCTCAGGAAGCCAGCAGCCCAGGAGAGGAAACGAGACCTGCTGTGCACAAATAATCCCCCATGTGACAGATGCAAACTGTGGGACAAGGACAGAGCTTATTTCTCTCCAGTGCCTGGGACGAAGCAGTCACTCAGAACAGGCCTGTGGAGCAGAAGGAGCCACATAATCTCCAGAGGGCAGGGCATGCCTGTGCCCAGCAGGGGGAGACGTGTGCACACCACAGAGAAGACGCAGCTTTGCTAAAGGCCCCAAAGGCTGCGGAGGGGTCTTCCAAGTGCCCCTTGCCAGAGGGTGGGCCAAGGGAATGTCCCACACACTAATGGGGATACCTGTTGCTTACACCAGCCCAGAGTCCTGCCCTTCTCTGAGCAACAGCACACAGCTGTCCTAGGGGAACTCCCTCTCTTTAAACTCCACCAGGGACAGAGACCCAGCCAATCAGCCTCAGTGATTTAACTAGGTCAGGCACGGGCAGGTGTCCCAGTGTGGGCCAACAGAATCTGGCCCGGGACTTCAGTTGAAACCAGGGGTGAGGCGCCCTGTGGGGGACGCTCAGCTGCTGGGCACTGACTGGACCTGTGGAAGGCCACTCCCAGGATAGGTGCTTCCTGAGGATTCCAGCCCAGAGCAGAGCTGGGTCATGGCCTGAGGTTCCCATGACGACGACGTTGATTCAAGCATGCTGCTTTACCCTGGACTTCACAGGTCCACTCCCTTCAAGCCTCAAGGTGAGTTTCTGTCTCGAATCCCAAAGAGCCCTGTTAGCCACTAATATCCCACTCCATGTCGACACCTTTCAGACAAAGTGGTCACAGTGTGTGGTCCAGACGAGATACATGGTCATCACAGGTAGGTCTCCATTTTCCATCCTCCATCCTCCAATAGCTGCTTTTCACACATTAAGACCCCAGAGGGGAACTGCCTGGTGGTCCAATGGTTAAGACTTGATGCTTTCACTGCTGGGGTTCAAGTTTAATCCGTGGTCAGAGAACTAAGATCCTACGGCTGCATATCACAACCAGAAACTAAAAAAAAACCTCAGAGAGCAAAACTAGCCTGAGCCTGCTTGTAACTTATTTTTTAGAAAAACTGCTTGTTGTTGTAGTTCAGTCGCTAGTCTCGTCCGACTCCTGCAACACACCAGGATTCCCTGTTCTTCACTATCTCCCAGAGTTTGCTCAAACTCATGTCCATTGATTCAGTGATGCCATCCAACCATCTCATTCTCTCATTCTGTTGCCCCCTTTTCCTCCTACCCTGGATCTTTCCCAGCATCAGGGTCTTTTCCAATGAGTCAGCTCTTCACATCAGGTGGCCAGAGTACTGGAGGTTCAGCATCAGCTTCCAATGAATATTCAGGGTTGATTTCCTTTAGCATTGACTTATTTGATCTCCTTATAGTCCAAGGGACTCTCAAGAGTCTTCTCCAGCACCACAGTTCAAAAACACCAGTTCTTCAATGCTCAACCTTCTTTATGGTCCAACTCTCACATTCGAACATGACTACTGAAAAACTGCTTATATTAATACCACACTCACATGACCCCCACTTTGACCCCAAATAGGAAAGTCTCTGGTGCAGTTACTTCTCCCCAGACAGCCAGAAGATATATGTAAGCTTCTGGTCAAGAAGTTACCAAGCCTACGATATAAACTAGGTATACAGAGTATTTCCTAAGATATAGGATCTACTACTCCAAGTTTGGGGCCAGTAGCATCAGCATCACCCAGGAGCTTGTTAGAAATGCAAATTGTCAAGTCCCACTCCAGGCTGATTATATCAGAATATCTAGATGTAGGGCCCAGCAGTTGTGTTTTTAACAAGCTGAAGTTTTAGAAGCATCATCCAAGGGCAGTGCTTCTCATCCTCAGTTACACAGAATATCGATGCCTGAGCCCCTTCTCCAGAGATTCTGGGGTGTGGCCTGGCCGCTGGCATTTTTAAAAGCTCCCTTTTTGATTCTAATGTGCAGCCAGGATTGAGAACTCAGCTTTGTCATTTTCCTACAGTACCCTGGTTAGGTCCCTCATCCCTTCCCCCAAGCAGTCGGTGTGAATAAACCAGGCGAGCAGCTGCGCCCATTTTCTGCACCCAGGAATTCAAGTGGAGCTTTCAGCTGATTGAAGCATCATTTGATGTTCCCAAGGAGCAGATTCCACAATCAACTCCACCATGCTTTGGCCCTGACCCAGTTTATCTCAACAAAGGAGGAGAGAGGAGCCCTTGTTCTCGGCATCCAAATAGCATCTGGGGCACATGAAGCCAGCAGCCTGGAAAGATCAAAACAGCCAGAACTGTGCATTTTTTTTGTGAAGAAAAATATGCAAAATTAGGAGAGCTTTCCAACTTCTGGAAACAGGTTTTTTTGGTTTGCTTTTGTTTTTAATATGGCATTTCCTTTTCAGGCCTCAAAGTACACAGTAATGCTGTGTCAAAGAAAAACAAAAACGCACACACCAGCAAATCTAAAAACTGGTTCAGAAAAACAAGTAGGAGTAAGGGTAAAATTAGGCCTATAATTAACGGTGATGATTTGTGTGTGACCTCAAAGAGTAGGTTCTTTGTACATGGACGAACAGGAAAAAGAACTGGTCTTAATTACAATACAACCCTGCCCAGGAAAATGCCTGTATTCCTAAGATGGCTGGCAGCCAACTTTATGATCTTATGTTAGCAAATCTGGAGTTGGATTGGGAACCTGGGAGCAAATAAGACTTCATTATTTCTTAGCTCTTTAGCGTCCAGACATCCAATACACCAGCCACCCTGCTCCCCAAGAAACTGGCGAGGAAGTAAAGCACAGACCTGTGGGGTTCCCGGGGTTGATGATGCACAGCACCTTGGGGTTACAGTGCTCTTTGGCCTGCTGCACGGCCCGCCGGAGCTCGTTCACATTCAGGGCCCAGCAGTTGTCCTCATCCAGGTAATAGTTCACCTGGATGGCATCGAGTTCGGAGATGACCGCTGAGTAGAGTGGGTACTGCGGGATGGGGATCATCACGCCTGTCCGTGACTTGCCGCCCCCGGAGACCAGGATCTTCAGGATTGTCTGCAACAGAGAAGTCACGTCTTACAGGGTCACTGCTACTTTCCACGCCCAGGGGCTGAACAGCGGCAGAAGCCAGAACACCCCAAACCCCGCCTTTCACCAGTCACCCAGCGCCTGCCTCCAGCACAGCCACACGTGGGTTTCTGAACTCCCCTGAGTCTACCTCTCCTCCTCTGTAAAATGAGGTCTGCTACGAGGAATAAGCAAAATGTTTTAAAGCTTTTAGCACAATGCATGGTACCTAAAGACTTAATACCTGTCAGTATTTTTAAAAGAGGTCTTTTAAAGAAGTAGCCCAAAAACTAGACCTGCTCAGAATTATTGTGACCTCACCCCTGAAACTCATTATATATGTCTGGGGTGCAGCCTGGAATCTGTCTGATCACTAACTTATCAGAGCCCAAGGCTTGGAAAGACCAGTGAACAAAGGAGTGTGAAAATGGGATAAAATACCCAGCTTCTGCCACCAGGTGGCGCTTCAACCTGGCTGTTTCCAAAATTGAATGAGCCCTAGGTTTACAGGATTCCTGAGAAATCAGGCCTGGGGAGTCCTGTGGGGCATTAGTGGGGGTGGCAGTAATTCACTGAATTCATAAGCCCAAACTCTTCTGGGTGAGTTTTACTTTTCTAAGCCTTACATGAAGACTTAGCGCCTTTCTCAGGCTCAGTTCCTTGCTACAACAATGCCAGTGCAACGGCTTGATTCTTTTCACTAAATCTTGAAGACTCTTCCCCACACCTGCCTCTGGAACCTCTACCCATACCTGGGCTTCTCTGGGAATGGAGAGGCGCCGTGATGGCAGCATACAGTGGAAGATGCCGTGGCTGGGGGCCTGAGTCCAATACTAGAATCTCCAATGCCTCAAGAGGCTCTTAACAGCAGGCAGACCACCTAAGGTTTCTGGGCCTCAGTTTCCTCCCGGGCTCAAGGAAGAGTTTAATGCACTTGAGAGGCTTCAGCAAAGGACGAAATCATTTAATAAACATCCGAAACAAGAGCCTTGGAGGTCAAGAGACACAGACAAACATAACTTATTAAAAGAAGGGAGGACAAGTGAGCGGATGGCCCCCAGAACTGACTGGGCGTTGGGGGAGGGTGCTGGAAGGGAACAGGCTGCAGGTGAACCTCAGACCACAGGTTCAGCCCCTTCTCCTATCGACCCCTTGATACCAGCCCCTCTTCACCTCATCCACGGCTGATGCCCAGCCCAAGCCGCCTCTTCTCTTGTCTCCTAAACACTCTCACATCTACTATGCTCCCTCCTGCCACAGTTTAAGCTTAAGAACGTAAATCTAATTATGACCCTGTCTGCTTCAGATCCTTCAGTGGCTCCCACGGCTCTTAGGACAACAATACCTTAGGACTCAGGCTCCACCTGCCTCCCAGCATGTTGCTGGTAACTGCCCCTCCCCACATGTGCTTGCCCCACAATGCTCCATTTCCAAACATGCAGCCTCCTTCCAGCCCAAGGCCTCAGCATATGTTGACCTTCTGCCCTGAATCTGTCCCTCCCTGCCTCCCTGAGTTCACATCTACGCAGTCTCCAGATCTCTATCTGCTCAGCCTTCCTTGGAGAAACCTTCCTGCCCTCACCAGCCCCAGGTCAGAGTTCCTGCTGCTCCCTTCTGTTAACACTTTGTCCTCATCCAGAAGAGAAACTGAAAGCTTGCGATCTGACATGTATTTATGTGCTGTTAGTGCTAGTCGGATCCAGTACTGATGTCTAAGCAGAGACCAAATGTGTTTGGTTCCCCATGACTTCCCCGCACCTGGCACAGTGCCTGGCAGAGGAGAGACAGCATATATGCTGAGTAAGAGAAAGGCTGATGCCAGGAAGATCACTCTCAAGTGCCCTGTGACTTCTCCCAGCTGGAGGAGGGAAACTGAGGCTGCAGGAGTGTCCAGGTTCACAAAGACTTAACACAGTAAGGAAAGCAGGCTACCATTTCTCTAAAAGCTGCACCACTTCTCTAAAAGTTCAGGTGGGGCAGACAGCAGGGAGCAGAGGGTGGCCAACCTCTCTGCCCAGGCCTGCCCCCCTTTAACAGCCCACAGGCTCACGCATCGGCCCTAACGCGCAAGGCTGTTCATGTGGGTGAACAGTGAGCAACAATGAGCCGCTCCGACACGTACAGAAATGCCGTCACTAGCTCCAGTGGTCAGGTAAATGTTATCCGGGTCTGCAGGTACACCGCCATCTCTCCTGGTGATGTAGGCAGCTACATCTTCACGGATACAGTTGACGCCCTGGCTAGCACTGTAAGAGCCTGTAAGACAGCAAGCAAGACAGTGACTAGAGGGAAGATCTGGCTCCATGCAGTCTGAGATATCCATATAATTAACTGGGGGTGGGAGGCTGGGGGAGGTCAAGGAGTCTCAGTGGTGCCCTATTCCCACGACTCTAGGTTCTGGAATTGTGGCAAGCTGCTTAACCACCTGTCTGGGCTTCATCCACCCATCCTGTCATCCCTCCACCTACCCAAGCGTCTGCCCACTCATCCAACCATTCGCTCATCTGCTATCCATCCATTCATCCACACACCCACTCACCTGCCCGCCCACTCACCCACCCATCTGCCCGTCTGTTCATCTACCCACCCGAACCTACTTATACTTCAAGCATTATCCCAGGCCCTGACTTCTAACCAGTTAAATGGTGCTCATACCTGCTCTACCCACCCTGCTTGGCTTTACATGCCTTCCACGACAGCACGAACCATTACAGCTGGGACTGCTATGGTTTTATCACTGCTGCCTACACATGGTTCCAAAGAACTTGACAGAAGGGTCACCCCAAAATGGCACCACCTGCCATCCCAGGAATCTAGAGCCCTGACAGGCACTAACCACAGGTTCTTTGGGGCTGCTGGGCATGACGCACCTACCCTCACCCTATGGCAACAGCATGCTCAGGCCGCCAGTTAGGAGCCAAATCCAAACCACCAGTTAAAGTGAAGTTCAAAAACAGCGGTGACCACTTTGGGCTTGGGAGTATTTTCGGCAAAGGGGCACAGAGGGGCCTTTTGTGGCGCTGAGAGCGTTCGTTGTCATGATCTGGGCACGGGTTACACAGGCGTGCACGCACAGGTGCTGTACATTAATATCTGTGCATTTACTGTAGGCATACAAATGTTTTCAGGATGTCAGGCCACTACTTACGTTTTTGAAAAAAACTGAAAATAGGTGCCTGCACATGCACAAAATCTTTCTAGAAGGAGACTCAAACTGGCGAGGCGAATTCTCCGGGGACATGAACCAGGAGGCTTGGGCTCAGAAGTGGGAGGCAGATCTTTCACTCTATATTCTTTTATCCCATTTGAGTTTTATACCACATTTAAAGAAAACCAGCCAACTTCCTCCTAAGGACTGCAACAGCACCACCAGGAGGCGCCCGGTTTAAGGGCCTGTGTAGCACTGGGCTGGCCTATCCCCTCGGATAATTGTAAACTAGGGCGTGGGAAGTGTAGCACTGGGCTGGCCTATCCCCTCGGATAATTGTAAACTAGGGGGGGGAGTGTAGCACTGGGCTGGCCTATCCCCTTGGATAATTGTAAACTGGGGGGAGCGGCACCACTCCTCTAAGAGTTCAGGTGGCAAACATTAACACGCACCAAATCTGGGTGGAGAGTAGAGTCCTGTCACGTGCTTTGGGGGTACTCGAGGGCATCTGCAGACGCCACTGTTAGAGAATCCTCCTTCCACTGGGTGTCTTGATATTTCCTGGGCTCCCGAGCCCAGAAAGCTTCCCGTGCTGTTTCCCTCTGCCTTCTTTCACTGCCCTCTGCTCCACTCCATGGGGCCTGGCCACTTCCACACCAGCTAAGCCTCCTCTTCTTCCTGCCTCCAGTTCATCTGCTTCCCTGCATTCCCAGGCCTTTCCCCACTAGCAAGCTCTCTGTTCCTGCCGGCCACAGGCTTTCCATCTTCTGTTTTGTTCTGAGGTACCCTGATTCTTCAGAGCTCAGATCTAGACTCTCAAGAAGTCTGAGAAATGGCTTCACCCCAGCCTTTCTGATTTCTCCAGTTACCTTCCACAGATGAATCCTTGCCTCCCCATGTTGACTTGCAGGCAGGAACCATCACCTATTTCTTCTGTGCATCTCTGCAGCACCTACCCCCAGCTAGGCCCGCCCCACCAGACTCCTGTGTAGGACACTCTGCCCTGAACCCGACGGCAACCTGCCTCCCACAGTCCACAGATCAGCGACAGCTGCCAAATCACCCAGCGTCATCGCATCCAAACCCCTTCACTCAGTCACACTCAGCTCCTAAGCCTCAGGGCCTTTGCACACACCATTTTCTCTGTCTAGGATTCATTAGCAGATACTCTTACTCATCCTCTACATGGACTTGAAACACTTTCTCCTTAAACCCTCCCTCTCCATTAGAATCCCTTGTTCAAACCCCATAACTGTCTGCTTGTTCACCAGGAACTCATGAAAACTGGGAATTATGTTTTTGTCTTAATTCTTTTCCATGTTTGTTTCTCCCAAATATGACAGCGAGTCATGAGCACAGAAACTCCACCTGCCTTCCCCAGTGTCCCTCAGGGCCTAGAGCAGTGCCTGGTCCACAGCCCGGGCTCCAAGAGGGGCTGGAGGAGGGCGTTCTCTCCCATCTCCCGCCACCCCCAGATGTGTCTAGGTTTCACCTCAACCCCACTTAAGATTCAGGACACAACCTGAGAACTGGATTACTCAAACAAAAAATAAATGAAGCCCCAATAAAAAATAACTTTAAAGGGCATGATAAAAACACGTCCAGGTGAGCCCCTTTATAATCCTTCCTTGGGTCAGGGTGGCCCTGGGCGTAGCTTCCGTTTCCTTCATTTTTGTGGACAGTGCTCAGGTTACCCAAGCCTTCGCTGACAGAGCGCCACTCCCATTGTTCCACCCTCTGCCAGAACACTGCCCTTCCTCCCACAATGGGCAGAAACAGGTAGTGACCGCCAGGGTGGGGCTTCTCCACACGTGACAAGCAGCACAAACAGCAACTTGCCTGCAAGCCCAGGAGGTGGGTACAAAGTATCTCCTAGTTCAAGGATGAGGAAAGAGGCTCAGAGAGCACTTCCCTCACCCATCCTGCTGAGCTCCTCATACAGAACGCAGACAGGCCTGACTCACATGGACATGGCCTTCCCACATCATTCCCCCAGCCCTACCTGGCTGACACAGAAAAAACTTGTTGATGAGGCTTGTCCCTGGAACAAGATCCCTTCCCAGTTCCCCAGACATTCATGCAGACAGCAACCCCCCTCCCCCCACCTCTGGGTTGCGCTTCCTGGAGCCTCAGGCCGAAGGCCACGGATCTCTGAGAAGCGCCTTTGGATCTCTGAGAAGCGCCTTTGTCCTCTGGGCCAGGCAGAGGGTGCAGAGGGAAAGAGCCTGGAGGCCGGGCCTCTGAGCTGTGGCGCTGCCCTCTGCCAGCTTGTGGTTTAGGCCTTGCCCCACAGGGTGCTGGCCCACACCCCACCCAGGCTGGCTGGCAGGGAGGCAAAGGGCGGCGGGCCCCTTCCTGAGAGGGACACACGAAGGACACAGGCTTGGACGGAGGGCTGGTGGGGTGATCACAGCCAGGAAGGCTAAGCCTAGTGATGTCCATAAAGGGACAGAGCAGAAAGGGGAGGGGAAAGGCAGGGAGGTGACGGAGAGGCCGAGGGCAGCTGATACCCTGCTGAACGAGCCACAAGAATCCCTGTCCCAGGTTTTGGAACATTCAGGCAAGCTTCCTAAAAAGCCCTATGGACAACTTCTCCTCAGGACAAGGGGAGCCGGATTCCCTATGTATTCCACTGGGCAAAGGAATGAGGCAAAAATAAACAAGAAAGAGAACATGAGATGAGAACAAAGAGCCAGCCGCCCAGGGGCTGGAAATCCACCTCAGCAGGGAAGGGAGAGAAGATGCCTTCACATCCACAGGGCCTCCCCACTCAGAGCCCCCTGGGGCTGGGCGTGGGCTCTGGGCACAAAGGGGCACAGGCCGGTGTCAGGAACACAACACACACGTGGTGGGTAAGGCACCTCCACAGCGAGGAAGCCACCAAAGGGGGCCACAGCGGAATGAGAAGCCGGACCAGCTGGGCAACGTACCTCCTTCTGGCCTCCCGGCTCAAGCTCAACCTTCTGCCCTGAGGGTGCGGTGGGCTCAGCGTCACAGCTGGCTCCCCCTGGAAACCCCAAATCCTGCCAAATGCAGACTCTCGAGCCTGAAGTGCCCCCAATCCACCAAGAGACACACTGACCCCATCAGCTCAGCAAACAGGAGGCTCACAGAGCACGGACAAGGAGAGTATTTTTCCCTGACTCAGCCTGTCAGCCACCCCACACACATTCACACACTCGCTCAACGCATAACCCGCCGTGAGGGGCCCGGCCAGGCCCATGCTGGGAACACACGTTCTTTTCACGCCCGCTGGGACCTGGCAAGTCGGGGCCTCACCCAGGCTGTTCCCACCGCAAGCCTGTAGGATGCGCCGGGCTCGTTTCTTAGCATCTTCTGGGAAGCTGGGGCTGTCCAACAGGTTCGGGTAGGTGCACAGTGCCATAACCTGGGGGAACAGAGGCATGGGCTGGGCTCTCCGCAACCTCCCACCCCAGAGGGGCACAAAGGATGTCTCTGAGGGGCAGTGTCACCGCTGGACTCTCCACGAGGGCCCCCGCCTGTGGGGAGGGTCTGGGGACGGGTGGGGAGGAGGATGCTCTGCAGCGGAAGGGAGATGGTGAGAGGCAGGGTCCCTGATGACCTGGGCTCGGGCCAAGGGTGGGCCACCAGAGGAGCCAGGGAACAAAACGAGGCTGCTACTCGGCCCAGCTCCTCCATAAAGGCCAGCAGCTCACATAGCCAAGGCCATAGAACCAGGGGTTCCAGAGCAGGGAGCTGGGACTGAGCAGGCAGGTACACCCCAGCTGACAAGACTGCAGAGACCCCCCTCCTTACAGCCTGAGCGCCCCCCCATGCCCCGCCCCCACCCCTCCTCACCATCACCCCCTTTCCTGGCCAGAAGTGAAAACCGAGTCAGCTTTTTCACTTCTGTAACAGAGAAAATCACCCTAACCTCACAAATTAAGAGGATTACGCAAGGAAATGTTTGCAAAAGTGTCAGTAAACCCCCGCTCAGCAGGCAAGTCTAAGCTGGAAGCTTAGGAGCAGTGCCAGGAGAAACGAGATGAGGTGGGGCTCACGGCTCTGACACCAGCTGGGGGCTTCGGGCAGGCTCAGGCTTCTTGGAGCCCGGCTTTGCCTCAAATAAATTTGTGCAACGGGCGGTGACCTGGCTTGCCCTCCCGCTCTGGGGCGCTTATGAAGGCTGGAGGAAGCCAGCACCAGGTGGCAGAGGCTGGGTCCGCTGTGGCCAGCAGCAGGGCTGGATCTGGGAGTGTGCCAGCCAGTCAGAAAAGGCTGAGGCAACAGGAGCCTGTTCACACCCAGAGCCCCAGGCACGTGTGGGGAACCTCTGCAGAGCGAGGCCACTTTGGACCTCTCCTCTCCTAAGCTATGTGCTTCCAGGACAAGCTTTCAGGACAAGCAGGATGCTCTAACGTCCTCCCACCTCCACCTCCCGCGCAGAGCCACTCTGTCTGGTCTGATCCACTTCCTCATCATGGGCCCAGCTTGAGGCCTCTGACACTCACAGGCAGCTGGCACACTCCTGAGTCAGCAGCAATGCCACGGGAGTCCATTCAGTGGACGTTCCTGAGGTCATCACCGGCCTCAGTTCTTCTCCCCATACCCTGTGTGAATTCCCTGAGGGCCTGCAGGCTGAGGCCCTGGGGCCCCCAACACCTGCCATCCAGAGAGCAGGGCAAAGTTTGCCGCTCCTGTGTGCCAGCCCCTGTAGCAGGAAGTACCGGCAGGAAAGGAAGACCGGGGTGTTCAGCACTCAGCTTTCCTGCTGGCCTCAGCCTACGAACCTTAACCACACAAAGACCAAATTTTGCTCCAGTATTGGCCCCATTTCCTCTCTAGGAAAACGCCTTCCCCACAGCTGGTCTCCAGCCTCTATCTAGCAGATGCTGTGGCACTCTCCCACCTTTTCTTTTCCCCCAAGCCCACCAATCTCACAAGTTGGGCCCATGCAGCATCTTTGCAGTTGGCACTCAAACTGAAACACGGAAATGTGCCTCTTGAAGGCCGTCATGTTCATCATCTCATGGAGGTCCCCAGAAGTCCTCTGTGGCAGTGCTCTGGTGACTTCCACTTGTCCAAAGCCACCCAGCTGATCAGCAACAGAGCCAACACTCAAATCTGGGGATTCTCACTTGGGAAACCATATCTAGATCCCCACGCACCACCTCCCAGCCTTCATCTACTCTCTGATGCCCTCAGCAACCCAGGTCCGAACGCAGCATCCAGGACCATTCACCTGGGAGTCTTGTACACTACAGCGACCTCAGAATGGGCTTAGGGATTTTAGACAGCCTTGGAAGGAAGGGGAGGAGCCTGCTGGAGAGAACCAGAGGAGCCATCAGGCGCTGGAGGGGGTTGCTGCTTCAGTGGCATCTCCCTGTGGGATTCTAGTGCCTGCTGGGTCTTGAGGGGCTGGACAGGCAAGGAGGAAGAGGCAATTTAATAGGCTTGGCTGTCAGGTTGCCTCCCTGCTACCCCAGGGGCTTCGGTTCCTGAGGGCCAGCTCACCTGTCGCAGGAAGGTGATTGGCTGCTGGCCCATGGCCTGGGCATCCCCGATGTTGGCACGGATGACCTCAGTGAACGGTTTTTTGATACCCTGAGTAGAGAGAATGCAATAGGTGGTTACTTAGGGATTCTCAGACCCTAGATTTCAGAAGCCGAGCAATGGTCAACAGGACATTAGTAAGCAGCCCTATTCTGAGCCTTGCCAGGTGCCAAGTGCTTGATATGCTTGGTCCCATTTAACCTTCACAACCACCCCCATGAGGAAGGGCTTGTATTAATCCCATTTTATAGATTGGGAAATTAAGGCTTCAAAAGGTTATCCACTTTCTGAGAAGGCTAGAAGAACTTCCCTGGGCTGCCAGAGAACCCTGAGGCAGCTATAGGTCCATGCTGACCCTGGGGCAAATGCGGTGGGAAGGAGGGAGGGGGTCAGCAGCAGAAAGCATCAGGAGAGGGTCCCACAGCTGCCAGCTCCACCTCCACCCCTAGGTGATTGATGGGACACTGCAGCCAGCCTTCCTGCCAGAAGACACTGATCCGCAGGGACCTCTCGGGGGTCATTCTCTTGCAACCCTGTCTTTGAAAAATGAAGAATGTGGACTGAGCTTCATACTGAAAAGAAAAAAAAAGCATCAGGGATAAAGATGTCTGGTTGAAGAGCAAAAGTGAGGCCACTGCCTGAGCAATGTGTTTACACAGAGCAGAGATGGCAGAGAGAGAAGGAACTCGGAAACCGTAGCAACAACATCGCTGGGAAGTGACTATGGGACACCCTGGCTGCTGCAAAGGAGAAAATATGGTTTGGAAGGAGAACTGTGGGGATCTGGAAATATGGGAGCTCCACACAGTTCCCTGATAAATCCAGAATTAGCCACTATAAGAGAATCAACCGCAGGTTCAAGAACCTCCCAGAGCAGCTGAAAGGATTATCTGAGACAAACAGTATGAAAGCACTTGGCAGAGTACAAATATCATGTTACAAAGCTGGACCAGGAGCAGGACTGCAAGGGTCACCGTGGGGGAAGAAGGCGGTGCGGCAAGGGGTGGCCTGCGCGGAATGGCCACCTTCCCATCTCCAGCTGCCCTGTTCCCAAAGGCATGCTAAATACAAATTTTAAGGCTACAATTCTATGATTCTGATACTTGTCTTCTCCGTTTCACATGTGTGAATAAAAGCAACTTTAGAAAACGTTCCCCTTTTTAACTCAGTAAGACACACCTTAAAGTAAAGACCAGTGGGCTTAAGGAATGAACGCAGCTGCCAAACAAGCTTTCTTGACTCTCATTTGCCACCCCTAAGCCCTCCCATATGGAATTCTCCAGCTGCTTTAGGAGCCAGGAGGCACAAGGGGCTGAGGAGGGCACCCCAGAAACAGCCCTGTGCTGTGCTCAGTCACGTCGAACCCTTTGCAACTCTCTAGACTGTAGCCTGCCAGGCTCCTATATTCATGGGGATTCTTGAGGCAAGAATACTGAAGTGGGTTGCCATGCCTCCCTCCAGGGGATCTTCCCAATCCAGGGACTGAACCCACATCTCCTGCACTGCAGGCAGATTCTTTACCATCTGAGCCACCAGGGAAGCCTGGAGGCAGCCCTGGACTTCCATAAACCAGGCCTAATGAGTCGAAAAGCTCTGTTTGGGTTGAAGGGGGTAGAATTCCCTTCTGCCCTTTTCACCAAGTTCTTCAGGGCTGGCAAATATGGAAAGACATCTCGGGGTAGGGGGTGGGGGGTGGCAAGGAAGGGGGTAACACTGCCTATTGCCCAGGACTGGGCCAGGGGTGAAGTCAGACACCCTGGAGACAGGCTGCAGGGCGTGTGGCCTCAGGGCTCATCCCACAGGCTGAGCAACCCAGGCCACTGTGTGCAAAGGGTAGGACTCCCCCACCCACACTGGCCTGAGCTCCTGGCGTGGGACCCTCTGTTAGTCTGACTCCATCGCCATGGCCCCCTAGGCCTGGCCAGCTGAACTCAGGTGATTTCCACGGTGTGGGCACAGTCCACTCTTTGGTGGGGAGTAAATCTGTTCACGGTCGAGGGCAGGACATATACCATAGCTGTGGGCCCTGGGCCAGCCCCATGGAGGGAGAAAAATAATCAGATCCCTGGATGTTCCTTGTCCCCTCCACCCTGCACTGCTCAATCAACTCAAGCAGCCTGGGAGTATGGAGCATCTCCTTTCTTGGGTCTGGGTACCCACAGGCTCCAGATACTTTGCTATGATGGATGAGCTAGTGGGTGGGAAACTGCCTCCTCTGAATGGACTGGGCTGCCCAGCTAAGGGCCACCATACAAAGGAGACTCCTGTATCTATGTACTTGAGTTCTACGTGGGTTGGGAAATACCAAGGAGCCAGGGGCAGACTTCTACCCACAGTGACTCATCCAAGTCTGGCAAGCACACCCAATGGAGACCTCACCTCAGCCCTGCCCCCAGGAGCCAGCCAGGGCAGCACGTAGCTTCTTAGTTCCAATTCCTAGCATCCTAGAGCCCACGTGTCTAACTCACCCACACACATCCTGCCCAGAGCTGCCTCACCGGAGGGCACTGAGATGAGATCCATCGCAGGGGCCTCCCTTCCCACCATTCAGGTCAAGAAAGGCTCAGGGAGCAGGCCCCCAGGCTCTGGAGATGGCATATTTCAGAAGGTGTTATTGGGAAGGAAAAAGGAAGGACAATGATAACGCCGTTATCATTGTTATGACTGTCCTTCCCAGTTCATAGGTGCAGCATTCGAACAATGGACAATTCCAACAGGCACAGGCATTTTCCTCAAGGTAGGGGTGGCTCCTGTCATTTCATGCGACATGCCAGTGGGGAGGCTTGGTAGGATGGTTACTCCCCAGAGAACCTCCCTTTCATTCACGAAAACTTATGAATCATGCTCTGTGACAGAAGTGGGCAACATCGGAGAGGCCACCACTTTCAGAGTGCTGGCTGATGAAGAAGCAGGCTCAGAGAAGGGAGAGAGGGCACAGCTGGCCCCAGGCCAGAAAGGCCATGTGAAAAGACCTCAGGACCAGTGAGCAGCACTGGGGCAGACATGAAGTCCCCCAGAGGGCTCCAGAAGGAAGTCTCAGGGACAAACCCGACTAGCCTCCAGGGTCCTTGAAAACAGCTGCGCTGCATAGCAGAAGAAACGAGACTCAGCACAGGGTCTGGCCCTAGCCAACGTGACAAACAAACCTGGAAGAAACTGAGCCAAACCTACACAGGCCTGAGATTAAGAGAAGGTGGGAACTCCAAGGGCTGAATTTTCTAACCACGGAAGCGGGGAAGGCTGGACGAAAGGCTCCTGAACTGTGGGAGGGTCAACCGTAGAAGCAGAGATTTGCAGGGCAGAGCAGGGATGAAAGGTGAATGAGCTCCGAACAGTATAATTTAAGGCAGCAAGCCTAAGCTGCAGGCAGGAGGGAGCCAATCCCACAGAGCGCA
The DNA here is from genome assembly GCF_029378745.1 of Bos indicus. NCBI lineage: Eukaryota > Metazoa > Chordata > Mammalia > Artiodactyla > Bovidae > Bos > Bos indicus. The sequence continues at coordinate 15,940,692 of NC_091777.1, read as the reverse complement.
TTCCTAGACCCAGAGACTCAGAAGGAAGGCAAGGAAAGAGGGACCCTCGGCACCTCTCCTCCAGGCAACTCTCGTTAGCTTGAAAACAAGACCCTGAAGAGTTCTGATTGGGAAATCCCCTGGTGGTGCAGTGGCTGGGACTCCACGCATTCACTGCTGAGGGCATGAGTTCAATCTCTGATTGGGAACTAAGATCCCGCAAACCACACAGCACAGGCCAAAAAAAAGCCAAAAAAAAAAAAAAAATGAGAGCAAAACTAGTCTTTGCTTTCTCATAAAGTTTTTTTTTTTTTTTTTTTTTTAGAAAAACTGCTTATATTAATATAAACTCACATAACCTTTTGACCTAAAACAGGAAAGTTGCTGGTGCAGTTATCTCTCCCCAGACAGCCAGAATCCTGATAGGGTTCTAGCTATTCAAACCATCATCACTAACCATCTCCAACTCGTCTTCAGTGGAAATAAATTGGCCCTATTTTACAGAGGAATAATTGAGGCCAAGGTGTTCTGAACGATGCGAAGCCCACAGCACATAAAGGCAAAGCCCAGGATGCAGGTCCCTGGTGACTTGGGCAAGGCGGATGGATGGAGGGTTCATCCAAACGGAAGCCTATGTTACAAATTTCTTTTATTCTACGCTCTAAAGAAAATAGCCTATGAAATTTGCTTGTGCCTCACACATCCAGAGTTTCCACTCTTAGCTAACTATCAGCAGGTGCTCCAGCATTCTCCATTTTCATCTGTTTCTCGGTGCAGCATTCAGTGATTTTAATATATTCAGTGTTTCCCTTCATGAATGTTTTGCCCTGACTCTGTGTACTTTTTACAAACAAAAGCCATTCCTGTCTCCACTTATGTCAACCTCCTTTCCTCCTCCCATAAAACGAGGGAAAAGGAAGTCGGTTGAGGAAGAACTGACAGATCTTTTCAAAACTCCTACTAATGGCAGTTTATTTTTAAGTGCTGCTCCCAGGGAACACCAGGATCTGAAAAGCTGATAGGTACTCCCCCTTGGAGCTGCTGTCAGGGAGAAACAGGGCCTCCCTGACAGCACACAGACCAGGCTGGAGGAGAATGGCCCCTTTCACACGCTCTTAGCCAAGTGCCCCTCCTCCTCAGGCTCTCCTGAGCATTTTCCCCCACTCCTACCACAATGGACGGGACTTGTCTGGCATGCCACGCCACAGGCAAAAACCAGAGCCACGTGTCCAGCCAAACAGCCGGTACTGTTAGCATAGCACCTGGTGAAGTGATTCCATAAGGCAGTACAAGGCCTTCAAATGGAGAAAGAGGCACAGAAGTCAGGGCCTGGGGAAACCCTGGGCCCCCCAGACCACTGCTCTTCTTTTATAGACTAGGGAAACCAAAGCCCAGAGAGGACAAGAGATTTACCCCCAAGTCACTCAACTCCCTACATATCCCATCTCTAACCAAGTCAAACCCTTTAAAACAACATCAGTCCAGTTTCGATCATTAGAGTTCAAAACAGAAGTCAAAACCTGAAGCTGTGCAAAGCTAAGCCAAAAAAAAAAAAAAAAGACTGAGAAACCCTAAGAAAACATGGCTCTCTCAGAAGAGGACATGCTTAAGCTAGCAAAATGGAGAGGCTGTCTTTAAAGAATGAAAGATTTAAGCGAGGCTATACTGGCTTGGCTGGGGCTATTATCTCCAGCACCAAGAGTCAGGCAACTGAGACTCGACGAAGTGAGGAGAGAACAAGAAGGGATGAATTTGAATGAAAGTACCGGAGAATGTAGATGGACAGAAAGAATGTCTCAAGTTATTCAGGGGTAGGACATGGCAGTGAAGCCATCTGTCCTAGAAATCACAGTGTGTTTCCAGCCCAAATGACCAAGAAATTTCTCTAGCTCAATGATGGAGTCATACCCTGTTGGAACATCTTCTTAGTTGCCCACTGCACACCAAACTTTGAATTATAAAGTCCTAAGCCCAGCACACCAGACTCCAGTCCCTCCTTTCCATCTCATTCATTTAGCATATCCCTTGCCAGACAGTGCTCTCCAAACAGCACCAGTCCCCTCCCCTATTTGCCCAGAACTTCCCAACCTTGTTTTTTCTCCCGGCCCTCCTTCCACCTAGAATGCTCTCACATTTTCTCTACCTGCTAAAAATAATAATAATAATAAACCACCAATCCTTAAAGAATTGGAGGAAGAGAAGTTCAGGCCCAGAGAACAACATGGCAATCAGTTCCGTGAAGGCAAAGACAGTGTCTCCCTTCTATTCTAACCATCCTCATACTTCATGGAGTCCATGCTATTTAACAGAAGGTAGAGATAATCCCTAGAACCCCTACCAGCTCTGGAACCAGAGAAATCAGTTGTAAAGTGCTAAACCGGAAACAATTTAATCTCAGGTTTAACAGGGAGACTGTTGTCTCAAGGAGGGCCAGCTCCAGTCTGCCAGATATCAACAAGGAGCAGAAACCTTTTTTCTGCCTGTGGTCCACTTTTGGGACAGGGAGGCACAGAAACCAAGCCAGCCTTTCAAGGACCAATCTTTAAACTTAGCCTTGCAAGGAGTCAGAGGGAGACACTGGACTTGACTTATTCAACTCACTGTTTTGAGTCAGCAGAACTGGGTGTCCCAGTGAAGTCTCAGCAAGCCGTGAGCTCATCAAATGCCCCAAAGTGCCCATGTTACAGTCATGGTCCCATCATGGCTTCTTCTCAAGCATTCAAGGACCATTAAGTGACCAACTCACCCCCAAGGACGTTCAGTTCTGGTGCCTATGAGAATAAGATCAAAGAACCCTTCCCCCTTCTGGGTTAGGTCTACCTTGAGCAAGCAGCTGGGTGACTACTTCATCTGCTCATATAAATCTTAGGAATATATACATTTTTTACATTATCCTCTGGACTCTGCCTCCTGAATTCCACCAGCGTTAGAACTCTGGTAAACTACAGAGGTATTTCTTTCACCCACCCGAGCCACCTCGTTGTAGGGGGACAGGGATCACTACCAGGTGTGTGGTCACTTTACACACAGCTGTGAACTCAAGATTCCAGTCTGCCGGCGGCCAGGGGGAAGAAAGTCCCAGGGCCACCCTGCCAAGGCCCCAAAGGCCCAAGCCTCTGCTACCCACTGTGGGCGACTGTATCCTCAGAGAACAAAATCGGGCTGTCAGTCAAGGTTCCAAAGGGGATCTAGGGGAAGGAACTGTGCCGGACCACTTTTGTCAGGGAATCATTACTGGAAGAATGACAGAGAAGGTCTCACAGAGAGAAAAAGCTTCGGGAGAACACCCAGGTCTCTTCAGAGCCTTCATGGCACCTCTGGTACCTAAGGTGATGTCTGAAATTCTCCTTTATGTCTTTCCTGCCTGTCGTTGTCCTCACCCTCACGCCCCAGTGGATCTTGGTTCCACTCAAGTAGGACAGCCACATAGCAGGCAGTGCCTGGCACTAAGGGCCACTCGATTATAATTGATGAATTCAGTTCAACAAGTGAACCATATCTGAGGGCCTTACTTTGTGCCAGGTGCCGGGGACTAGTGAGGGAAGGGTTGGGGGGAGGGCATTCTCTCATTTCAGTCAAGACTGGCCGAATGAAGGAGCTTGGCCACGCGGCTGGAGGAAGTACAGCAGTTGGACCCCAGGAGGCGACAGCTGCTACTCCTCCCCCCTCGCCCCCACCCGTGCCCCCTGGCCTCCCGGGGCCCTCCCGCCCCACGCGGGCTCGGGGCCCGCGCTCACCCTCTGCAGCTCGAGCTCGATCTCGCCGGCCTTGAGCACGATAGGTCCCCGCACCGCGTACTCTACCGCCTTCACCTGCGGGTTCATGGACTCGAGCGTAAGGATGCGCTCGCGCCGGCTCCGCTCGGGCCGCACTTTGAGCACCGCCGAGGCCTCGGCGGCCGCGCTGCTCTGACTGCGGCCCCAGGGGCCGAGGGTCCGGGGGCAGCAGCCCCGCCGGACCAGCGCCGCCGCCCGCTGCATCGCGCGGCCGCCGAGAGAAACCTTGGGACAAATAGGGAAAGAGAACAAACACGTCGCGCACAGCCCAAGGCAGGCACGCGGGCACCCGCCCCCAAGCTCAGCCAAGGGCTCCTTCAGCGAGAGGTGCCAGCCTGGCTTCGGGGACGGGTGCCCATCCCCCGGCGACTCGGACCCTGCACCTCGCCGCTGCATAACCAAAGCGCTGCACAACCGGATTTTGCAAAGGCTGAGCCCAATGCATGCATGCAACGTGCCTGTCGCCGCCTGGTCACCCCTTCGTCGAGTCCGGCTAGAAAGCTCGCCTATAGCAGCTCCTCGGCTCAGGCGCCGGCAGCCGCATCCCAGCTCCCGCACGCAGCACCGGGCCCCCAGCGCTCACACACCCACAGCCCGCGAGTCCGCCCGGGCCTGCCCGCTGGCTCCTGGGCCTTGTAGTTCCCTTGTCGTTTTTCAGAACAGGTGTGGCGAGCTGGTTTAACTACAAGTCCCATAGTGCCCCGCGCTGGCCTGATCTGGGGGCGGGGCTGGAGGCGGGAGCGAGGGTCTGGCTCTGCCTTGGGCTGGGCGGGCTCTTTGTCTGGCTGAAGAGTCTGGGATCCCGGAGGGGTCTGGCGGGGGCTCTTCTCGCGGCTTTCTGCGAATTTAGAGCTATTTGGTGCTTCTCCCTGGAGGCGCGTCGCTCATTCCCCCACACAACCCTTTCCCCAACATCTGCAAGGACACCGGCGGAGAGATGGTGCAGTCCTCGCCCCAAGTTTCATCATCCAGGGTTCAGTGGCCGCTCAACAGGGGCTGGTAGGAAGCAAGGGTGGGGTGGGGGTTAGGAGTTTGCGACTTGACTGCCAATTTTACCCTTCTCAACGTCAGTTTTCTTGTCAAAAGGGACATCAGCTCTCAGCCTTTAAGGATTGTCCTGAAAATTAAAGGACCAACAGCTGGTATATACCAGGTGGTCAGGCTTTCTGACAGCTCCATTTGAAACGCTACCCCACCTCCACTACCTCTTTTAATTTCTTTTCTAGCATCAGAAATTTAGATCCTTTTTACTGGCTCCCCCGTTAGCCATGTAAGCTCCAGAAGACAGGAGCAGCGTTTTTCTTGTTCATTGTATTCACAACGTATTCACCTAACGTCTGAGTGTTAGCAGCACATAGTAAGAATTCAGTAAACGTTTGTTGAGAATGGATGCTCAGCTCTTTGTTGCTTTTTTTTTTTTTTGTAAAGGTACTTGCTGTTGACTAAAAAAAGATGTACAACTTGAGAGTTGTGAGCTAAGTTTTATTTGAGGCAAAATGAGGACTGCAGCCCAGGAGGCAGCATCTCAGATAGCTCTGAGAGACTGCTCCAAAGCGGCAGTGGGGGAAAGTCAACATATAAGGTTTTGGTGAAGGGGGAGTTCAATACCATTAAGCGCTCATTTTACAAAAGGTTTTTTGTTAGTCATGAGGGTCTGATGTCACCATGAAGGGATTTAGTGCTTCTCTAGATATGAGGAGACGCAAGGGTTGAGAGATCAGCCCTGGGTGTTCTTTGGAAGGAATGATGGTAAAGCTGAAACTCCAGTACTTTGGCCACCTCATGCGAAGAGTTGACTTATTGGAAAAGACTCTGATGCTGGGAGGGATTGGGGGCAGGAGGAGAAGGGGACGACAGAGGATGAGATGGCTGGATGGCGTCACCGACTCGATGGACGTGAGTCTGAGTGAACTCCTGGAGATGGTGATGGACAGGGAGGCCTGGCATGCTGCGATTCATGGGGTCCCAAAGAGTTGGACACGACTGAGTGACTGAACTGAACTGAAGGGTTGAGATCATAAAATCTGTTCCTAAAAACATCCTACTATCTGAAGACCTGTCCCACCAGATTCCCTGGAGCACAGAGTGCCTCACTCCACCCTGAACTCCCTCAGGGTTTGCTGAAGATCAACAGCTATGGCGGCATGGGGTTCAGTCTCTGTAGAGGCAGATGGCAAATGCCTTGTTCAGTCACTGGCAATGCTCTTGGTAAGTGCCAATTTGTAGTTGACACGGCCCCCTCGTGGCCATAAATCGTACCATACTTTGGGGTCTTTTCATAACCACTTTGTCCCGCGTTGCTGGGAAGGCTCATCCCCAGCATCATCCCTGAAGAAGGTTCCCTGAAGAAGATTTTTGTTGATAAGACACTCAATGTGCTATTACTGGACTAGGTCTTAATAATCAAAGATCTCCGGACACCTGTCTTCTAGTTATGGTCCAGGAAAGTATTCCCTCTCACTGCATCTTTTCATACCTGCTGCTGCTAAGTCGCTTCAGTCATGTCCGACTCTGTGCGACCCCATAGACGGAAGCCCACGAGGCTCACCTGTCCCTGGGATTCTCCAGGCAAGAACACTGGAGTGGGTTGTCATTTCTTTCTCCAATGCGTGAAAGTGAAAGTGAAGTCGCTCAGTAGTGTCCAACTCTTCGGGACCCCATGCACTGCAGCCTACCGGGTTCCTCCATCCATGGGATTTTCCAGGCAAGAGTACTGGAGTGGGTTGCCATTGCCTTCTAGAGTTACACTATTACAATCATTGATCATATATTGAACTGTACATTTGATCAACTGCTTCAAGTCTAGTCTTCATTTCCATTGAAGGCTCAGTCATATACTTGGTAATACAAGAAATAATAATCTTGTGAAATAAGCAAAATACAAATGGTATAGTTAATAACATTAGTGGAATTAAAAGTAAATATTTTAGCCATGAGCCTCCCATACCAGATTTTTTTAAAGATTGTCAAGACTAGGGAATGGGTCACTTAGAGCAGAAATCTGATTTTTCATGTGGTTCAAATGTGTTACATTAAAGGATTTATCAGGTACAAAAATACAGCATTCAGTTTGAATTATAGCACAGATATCTCCCAGAGATGCTGTAAGGTGTCAAGGGTCTTGCAGTAGTGTAACACTGCCTTTCTCATCATAGAGATCTCAGAATTCAATAGGCTAATAGCCCAGTTACTATCATTTAAAGCTTATGAAAGTTGTCGAGGCTTAGATATGGTCAATTACATCCTCTAACCCCATTGAAGGCAAACACACACACACACACACACACACAAGCTGCTAAATGATCATACCAGTAGAATACAGATCTTTGACCCACTGAGATCATACCAATGGTAGATTGGTTGGGTACCTGTAATTTGTTAACATGTATGACCTAAACTTCATGGGAATCCCAGGCTACACCTTCCTATCATCTGTGTAGATATCAAGGCCATAAATTAGTGCCACAAATCCGCTGAGTTCCATACCAATCACTCTCTCTAAGGGTAATAACAGGCATAGTTCATAGAGCACCCAGCCTTGTCTCATAATTACCAGGTTGATCATTTTTAGTATGATTTAACCATTCCCAACCTAGAGGAGCCTTTAAACTTAAATGACCATAGCCTGTGTTAACCATGTAGATCCTCCCCATAATTGTAGGAGTTTTCCTTTTAATAGATGAGAAGTAAATTTTTTATTGAGACTTAGCTCATCACTCCGATTGAGTTTAAAAGACCCTAAGAGAAAACTTAAATCTATGGCCAGCCTCAGAGCAGGTATTTTTAATTGGCCAGGTGAGAGGATCCCATCTAGAATTATTATGAATAGATAGAACAGGACTGAACACTCATATAAAACAAATTTCCCAGGGGGTATCCAATCAGAGCCTTAAAGAACAGAAATGCACCAAGGTAACCCAGAATAGGCACAGGTAATTGGCCACAACCCAACAATTGGACTGAGTTTTAAACTAGCAGAGAATCATGTCCATGATAGAAAACATGGGATTGATAGGCATAGGTCCAAGGAATCAAGAAAACATTATAAATGATCATACAAGTCAGATCAGCATCTTGGGCAAGCTGTCTGCTTCTGATGTCATCTTCTTCTCCTCCTAGTTTCCTGTTTGAGCATCGTTTTAAGGTGAGTTTGAGGTCAGCAGGCCTCTCTATGGACCAGTCCAGCTTAGGGGCCTTTGGAAGTGGGAGTTAACTGAAGAGTCAATTTCCCTTCAATTTCACTGGGCATGAGCTAGTTAAGAGTACCTGATAGAAAGGTCCTTCCATCCAGATTGGAGACAGTTCCTTAAATTATGTCTTCTTCCAGTCTTGATTGAAGATCATGTGTGAGGCATCTGATCTTCATCCAAAGAGAGATTTCTGCGATAAGCTTCAGAAACAACCTTAGAGTGTCCTTTAATAATTCAATTAAATTTTACATTAATATACCCTAACAGCAAAGAACTATCCTGGAAATAAGTCTTAGTAGATACAGACCTCCATTAACAAACTAGGATTTAACATTCATCGAAACATCTCTTTCTAAAATCACCATTATCTTTACCAAATTTAACCTAATTAAGACCTGTTTGTAATATAGGTCTGGTCTCAAGAAACTTGGCCTGATGATTTACATTAACCATAATTGATTGTAGACTTTTTTGCTTCGCAGAGACTTGTTTTGCCCAGACTGAACTTTTAAAATAAAACCTTTCAGGGCTAGGAAAGTCATGCCAAAGGCTTATCACAGATTTTGCCTAACAGATCTAAGTAAATTCATTCCTTCTCAAGGTTTCCAAAATTCCTTGAGATTTCTATACCTGTTCTTGAGTAACCTTCCTAACTTATCTGATAAAATTACTGGAAACTAAGCTTCTAATCTCTGGAGGGTTCAGATAGAGAAAAAAGATAAATGTTTCAACTTGTTAATAAAATGTAATTTTACCAAATTACTGTCATAATTAGTTTGAGGGGAAGGTTTTTTTCCCTTACACCTGAAAAACAAAAATCCAATCAGTAATTTTTCATATATAAACCATAAAAGTTATAAGCATATTCACCAGTTCATTCAGTCCTTTTGTTAACCTTTGTGAAGTCATCAGGTTTTCTATTAGAATCCTCACTCAGTTCAGAAACTGGTATTTATCCAAAAGTCCTTTTTATAAATCTACTTGAAGAGGTGAAACTTGGTTAGTGCTATGACAATATCGAGATAGTAACTAGAATTATGCCTGGTAACATTTTACCCAAACATATCAAAATTTTAGGAACTCCATACAGGTTTCTAGGAAATCTATATTAGTGATATTTACCATACAATGTAACCCAAGACTTATTACTCACTTGACAATACCCCTCATGTAATTCTGCATACAAAATGAACCTAATTAGTGTAATACCCACTCCAGTGTTCTTGCCTGGAGAATCCCAGGGACGGGGGAGCCTAGTGGGCTACCATCTATGGGGCTGCACAGAGTTGGACACGACTGAAGCGACTTAGCAGCAGCAGCAGCAGTGTAATATCTCTCCTTGGGATGTTTCAGGGGCCCTCTGAAGCATCCCAAAGTTAGCTAGAAATCTTTTGTGAATAAGATAGAATGATTTAGGAAGCTTTGTTAACAAATCAAAAAGGTTTAGAACACTCAGTCAGATAGGATCATAGGTCATTGTGAAACAATAGCTATTCATTTAGCCAAAGTAACAACAAGGGATTTTAGAGCAGATCATTTAAGAGATAAAGAAACTTAAATCTATTATTAAAGGCAGTTCGATATCTGAAGAAAAGGTGTCCTCGTAACAGAGAGAAAAGCTAAATTCAAGTTTTTGCACCAGCTTAGAAAGAAAGTGAAGTCGCTCAGTCGTGTCCAATTCTTTGCGACCCCATGGACTGTAGCCTACCAGGCTCCTCTGTCCATGGGATTTTCCAGGCAATAGTACTGGAATGGATTGACATTTCCTTCTCCAGGGGATTTTCCCAACCCAGGGATTGAACCTGGGTCTCCCGCATTGTAGACAGACGCTTTACCATCTGAACCACCAGTCAGTACTTTACTTAAAAGGTAAACTTCATTAACTTTATTTTAAACTTTGTCCTAACCATATACAAAACTCTTTCCTCATGGTTCACTTTTCACAAACCTTATCACTTTCTGTACCCATTACTGTGTTCTTACACCCTAAAAAGCCACCTGTAAGGCAGGCTTACTTCCTTTTCCCTTCACAGAATGCAATTCCATTCCTCACACCTTCTTTACTGAAAACACATTTCCTACCTCCCTTAAGCAACCAAGAACTGACTTTTATATTAGCATTTTATAGATTGATGAGCATAAATATCAGTGATAATTTCTAAAATCTTTGTTTTCTTAGAACATTTTAGGATGGCACCAAACATCATTTCTTTTTAATCCCAAATCTCTTTAGTTTCTCTGTAAGAGGTAATTAGTGTTTAGTAGTAAATGTTTCTGGAGAAGGCAATGGCACCCCACTCCAGTACTCTTGCCTGAAAAATCCCATGGACGGAGCAGCCTGGTGGGCTGCAGTCCATGGGGTCGCTAAGAGTCAGACACGACTGAGAGACTTCACTTTCACTTTTCTGCATTGGAGAAGGAAATGGCAACCCACTCCAGTGTTCTTGCCTGGAGAATCCCAGGGACGGGGGAGCCTGGTGGGCTGACGTCTGTGAGGTCGCACAGAGTCGGACCCGACTGAATTGACTTGACATTAGCAGCAGTAAATGTTTCAAAATCTTACTTTATTTGGAAATGACTTAGCTATTCAATAGACTTCCAACACTTAGCTTAGCACAACCCTTAGAAGTTCTAGTTACCCCAATCTGGATAGACTATTTTAGACAGACATTCCTAAAGCATAATTATTCCTAATAGAGTTTATCTAAAGGCTCATATCTCATTTACATTTTTTTAGAAGTTTCTTCACTCAGCAAGATAATTTCCTTGCTGACAAACTTGTAACAGATATAGTAATATTTAACTTAGGTACTATGAAAATATTCTGCTTAATGTTAATTACTCTTAGACATGTCTACATTATTTAGATCAACAAATAAATATTAATATTAGGTATTTAACACTGAATATTTCCCAGTTCACATGAACCTGAAAGTCATTTAGGTTAATTTCTCTTGTATTTAGAATTATTTGATTTGTAAGCACTTTTTTTTTTAAGGCCAATTAGATTAGAGCTTATTTACAAACTGATCTCAGCAATCAGCAATATTATCAAAAAAACAAAAGACACACCCTGAGACATACATACATCCAAATAGACACAAGAGATCCTATAGCTTTGTTTTCCAAACTTAGTTATGAATAAAAAATGGTTGGAGTAAGATTTTAAAAGGGTTTGTTCCCCTTTTGGGTTTTTTGTTCCTTTTGATTTCAGGAATTAGATATGGTCTAGATAAGTGATCCAGAGAGCTCTGGTCTAAAGGTATAGGAAGAGTTGTTTCCTCAGGGCAAGAATCCTTAAAGAGGTAATTTTTTTCCTTCAAGCTTCCTCTGGAGTCTAAAGAATATTGTGACCACATTGTAAAAAAATTGTGTGTTTTTTTTTTGTGTGTGACCATAGTTTATAGCCAAAATTTAGACCAGATAGTGCTCAACTTGGCCCTGATAACAAGGGCAGAATGGTCCCAGCAGGGATTGTCCCTCTGGGGAAGTAAGGGGTCTTAGTTTGATCAGCCCCAGGCTGTTGATTACAGGAGGAAGTCCTGGATATAAGGGAACTTAACTTGATTTTCCTATCCTATGTCAATAAAGATCTAATATTTTTAGGCCATTTTTCTTGTCATTGGATCATAGCAATAGATGACTATTTAAAAATTTTTCCCAAGGGGTTCCCGGGGGCGGGGGGTGTGGAAACTTAGAGTGAGCAATTCACATATTAGCTCGAACAGTTTGTACCAGATGTCTGTGCACTCAAACCAAACCAACAAACCAAACTGAATCAGAACTTCACCAGCCAGGAGTCACTCCAAATGAAACAAAAGGCAAAGAGATGCCCCCAAATCAAAAGCCAAGTAGCAAGGGTGCCCCATAAAGATGGTAAAGTGATGCCCTAAAATCAAAAGCCAAATCGCATAAATGCCAAACATGACTTCCCAGTTCAATTAGAACTACGACCTGGCAAAGTTAGTGCTAGCAGCCTTTTTTCAGTTTTGATATAGTTTCAAGCAATTCCTTGCCGATTTTCTGTGACGTTAGTCTATTGAAGGAGGAAACAGACAGAGCTGGACTCCATTTTAGGCCAGCCTGCTAACATTAGGCTACACGCATGGTCACCCTCCCAGTGGACTCTGAACTTTGGGCCCGGTGTCTATAGAAATGGCATACCAATGGAAAACCAGACCCCCGGATGAAAGAGCCTCAGGACTTGTACTTGGACTCTCTGTTGCCTAAAAGAATATGCTAATTATCTCTGTAACAGAACAAAGTGGTAAATTCCATTATGTTTATTGGGATATGACCACAGGCCTCTTGATAAATATCCACTGTTTATCTAGGCTTGTGACACATGAATCATGGGTTAACTTTGATTGTATCTCTCTTTTACCTAGTCCAGACTAGTTTCAAGGAAGTTGGGGAGGTGCATTTGAACAAGTACCCTTAGGGTATATAAGGTCTTCACAAAAGCTGGTCAGGGTCCTTGGCTAAGAGGAGACTGCCTTGGGCCCACCGGTGTAATAAACCGCACTCCACTATCTGCATTGTCCTTCTGAGTGAGTTTGTTTCCTGGAACACACGGCTACAACACTATCATTTCCTGTTTTAGAAGTTTCTAGATACCAGTCAAAGCATGGCTGACCTTGTCTAATTGTGCATGTAAAAAATATCAATTTTAGAATATCAAAAGAACCCAAATCTGGCCATTTTAGATTGAGATCTCTTTCAGTATAATTTCTCCAATTAACTTGCAAGTACTTGCAAGTGTGAGCTCTGTATGTATTGTACATGAATCTGGCTCGAGTGTTAGTCAGAGGCTGGCTTTCTGACACCCCTTTGTTTCTGTTGAGAGATTCTGTTTCCCATTTGAAGCTGAATTTGTCAGGGGTAAAAGTCACTAGTGAACCTGTGTAGTGGGCCCATGTGCTGCTTGTGAGTTTAACTCCCCTAGGAGTCACCCTCAGAGAAGGCAATGGCACCCCACTCCAGTACTTTTGCCTAGAAAATCCCATGGACGGAGGAGCCTGGTAGGCTGCAGTCCATGGGGTTGCTAAAAGTCAGACACGACTGAGCGACTTCACTTTCACTTTTCACTTTCATGCATTGGAGAAGGAAATGGCAACCCACTCCAGTGTTCTTGCCTGGGGAATCCCAGGGACGGGATGCCGGGTTGGCTGCCGTCTATGGCGTCGCACAGAGTCGGACATGACTGAAGCAATGCAGCAGCAGCAGCAGCAGCAGGAGTCACCCTAGAGTTATTTCAGCTCATCTTACATGTCTTGGAGTCTGTGTCCAGCAATCTAAGACCACCGTGGCTGCTCAGGTAGCTGAATGGCCAGTGTGACCCCTGGACGAGCAAGTATTTTAATTAATGAGTGGGTTTCCCTATGGGACCACCGCACGATATGAGGACTAGGCCTCCATCACTCCAGTAAATTTCTCAGTCACCTGAGAAAACCGAAACTGGCCAGGAGGAGTCTTGTCCCTTTTCATCAGAGCAAAGCTCTCATGTATTTCCCTCACTTTTATCCTGAAAAATTCTATAATGGCAGTCAAATTGAAAAAAAGTGTCAGATCAGCCTCTTAACCTCTCAGCCAAGACCATTCAGTCCCCTACAATGGAGTGACCTCAGCATCTTTCAGCTGAGCCCCGCGTATTCCTCGATTTTTTCCAGTCGAGCCCTCCCTGCCCAGTACCTTTCCACTGGGCGGGCAATTCTCCTGGCATCTTTCAGCCAGCCCCCGACCAAGGATCTTTTGACTAGGTGGGAATTTCTCAGGATCTTTCAGCCGAGCCCCACTCAGTGTCTAGACCATGAGTGGATATGCCCTGGATGCTTCACCCGGAGCCCCCCGGTATCTTTCCTACTAGGAGGGGGCAGGTAAACTGCTCCACCGCCAAATAAATATCAGAATCTCAACCAATATGGGAGATTCAAGAACCAAAAGAGACCCCAAGTTTTTCTGCACTCCCCAGGGAGACAGATGGGCGCACGGGACCGCTGCTGGTACCAAAGCTCTGGTTCCTCTTGGAGTCCAGTCGAAGGAAGGAAGTCCACTCTGGGTCCCTTCGTGGTCACCATAAGTGTCAACTAAAAAAAGATGTACAACTTGAGAGCTCTAAGTTTTATTTGGGCCAAAAGGAGGACTGCAGCCTGGGAGGCAGCCTCTCAGATGGCCCTGAGAGACTGCTCCAAAGCGGCAGTGGGGGAAAGTCAATATATAAGGTTTTGGTGAAGGGGACGTTCAATACCATGAAGCACTCAATTTACAAAGGGTTTTTTGTTAGTCATGAGGGTCTGATGTCACCATGAAGGGATTTAGTGCTTCTCTAGATATGAGGAGATGCAAGGATTGAGATCTTAAAATCTGTTCCTAAAACATCCAACTATCCGAAGACCTGTCCCACCAGATTCCCTGGAACACAGAGTGTCTTACTCCACTCTGAACTCCCTCAGGGGTTGCTGAAGGTCAACAGCTAGAGCAGCATGGGGTTCAATGGGGTTCATCTGCCTCTGTAGAGGCAGATGGCAAGTGCCTGGTTGTTCAGTCACTGGCAATGCTCTTGGTAAGTGCCAATTTGTAGTTGACACTGCAGGCAAAGGCATCCTGGCTTCCCCAGAGTAAGTGCAGGGCAAGAGCAGAAATGGAAGACACCTGTGCTGAGACGCCGACGTCGACAGAAAGGATGTGGGAGAAATCACTTCCCTCTCAGGGCCTCAGAGTCTCTATCTACAAAATAAGTTGGATTAACTGACTTGTACAGTCCCTCAGGGGCTTGGAAGTTGTGTTGTAGGTGTTTTCAGGCAGATGAACAGTCCAGAACTCCCTCACCCCAACAAACACCCACTCACATTAGCTTTGTGAAGGGTCGGGGCAGGGGCACTTAAACCCAGCTGTACCGGGGAGAAGGTACTAGAAACTATGGGTTTGAATATAGGTACATGTAGCCACTTATCACTTGGCTGACTGAGCATGTTTCTTAGCCTTTGTAAGCCTAGTTTCCCCATCTGTGAAATGAGATAACACACCTATCTCATGGGACTGTGGGGAAAGTTCAGTGAGTTAACTAAAAGTCAAGAGTTTGGAACCTGGTGCTGTGGATCACTCTTATTCCTCTTTGTCAAGAGAATGCCGTATACTTTGATTAAATAAATTGATTACCAGTGGAGGGGAAAGGAGGATGGGGAGAGCAATAGAAGCCAAAGGTGGCACTGAGTATTCCTTTGTTAGCAAACTGAGTTGGCCGTGGAGGGCTTTTCATCACTGGTTCCACCCTCAGAACCTGTGTCTACACTAGCTCCTTCCCAGCCTCTGTCTCAACAGGTAGGTGTTCAGCCTCCAGGTAGAAGATTCTCCCCCAGGGAACTTTGCTTCTCTAAGGATGCCACTGCCTTCAATGTCATATTCTTACCTGCTCTGCTCAGCTGGGGAGATAGCACACCCATGCATTCCTCTCCATCTCCAAAACTCACTTAACCTTGACCTGCATAGACTGTAAACACAGTCCCTTCCTGCTGTCTTCACCCTGATCAGGAGGACAGTGGGCTGGGAGGCAGGGTGAGTTTAGGTGAGCATAAATCCATTTGTGCAACTGAGAAAAGCAAACTTCCAGGGCACAGTCCATCTACGTGGGCTCCCATGTCATCACTGCAGAAAACAAAATAGTGTTCCAAAAATGCCTTTTGCCAACCTGCCAAGATTACGTGAGAAGAAAGTTCCCTTGCATTCCTGTAAACAACGCTATAATTTGCAAAGCACTTTCTTGTCTATTACTGCATTTTAACCTGACTTCGATGAAAGAAAAAGGACAAGCATTATCCCCATTTTACAGTTGAGGTTCCGAGAGATTAAGTGACTTCTGGTGGCACAGGTAAGAGTGCAGCAGGAAGTGGGATTCCTAACACAGTGCTGCAGCCTATACATGCGGGAACTGGGCTTACGTAGGTCTCTGGGTTTGGAAATTTGAGCTATCCATTGCAATGCACTGAGCCCTTAAAAGCTTTTGGGTGATAGTTGTGATGATGGTGGTGGTAATAGTGTGAATTCTGCCTTTATTTTGCCTTCTAGACCAGGTCAGGGTGGAACAGGAGACAGGCTCCTAGATATTAAAAATAAAACCTGATTGAAATGGTCATAAATGCCCTCCCTGTGAGCTGAGAGCTACAAATACACAGCAAGCTCTTGATGACACACAGTTAAGAGAATCATACTGTGCAAGACATGGTACTAGTCTTTAATCCTTTCCTCGACAGGTTTCTACTGGGCACCTACAAGGTGCCAGGTACTGGCTGAAGTCTGGGTCTGTAGTCTCACAGACCATCCTTGCCTATACAGAACGTATAGTTTCTTAGGGGAAGCAGATGTTGATTAGATAATTGTACACACAACCATGATTACAAACTGTGATAATTGCTAAGATTTATGAGCACTTCTAAATCTCCGTGGTGACCTCAGAGCACCACGTCCGAGGTCAGGGGCAGCGGCCAAGAGAAGCTACCTCACGCCCGAGGTCAGGGGCCGCGGCTGGGAGGAGCAACCCCACCTCCAAGGAGCGGTGGCTGCGCGGGCGCAGGAGGGCCTAGAGGAGCTATTCCACGTTCAAGGTCAGAAGGGATGGCGGTGAGGAGATACCCCTCGTCCAAGGTAAGGAGCAGTGGCTGCGCTTTGCTGGAGCAGCCATGAAGAGATACCCCATATCCAAGGTAAGAGAAACCCAAGTAAGACCGTAGGTCTTGCAAGAGGGCATCAGAGGGCAGACACACTGAAACCATACTCACAGAAAACTAGTCAATCTAATCACACTAGGACCACAGCCTTGTCTAACTCAATGAAACTAAGCCATGCCCATGGGGCCACCCAAGACGGGCACATCATGGTGGAGAGGTCTGACAGAATGTCGTCCACTGGAGAAGGGAATGGTAAACCACTTCAGTATTCTTGCCTTGAGAACCCCATGAACAGTATGAAAAAGCAAAATGATAGGATACTGAAAGAGGAACTCCCCAGGTCAGTACTGGTGCCCAATATGCTACTGGAGATCAGTGGAGAAATAACTCCAGAAAGAATGAAGGGATGGAGCCAAAGCAAAAACAATACCCAGTTGTGGATGTGACTGGTGATAGAAGCAAGGTTCGATGCTGTAAAGAGCAATATTGCATAGGAACCTGAAATGTCAGGTCCATGAATCAAGGCAAATTGGAAGTGGTCAAACAGGAGATGGCAAGAGTGAACGTTGACATTCTAAGAATCAGCGAACTCAAATGGACTGGAATGGGTGAATTTAACTCAGATGACCATTATATCTACTACTGTGGGCAGGAATCCCTCAGAAGAAATGGAGTAGCCATCATGGTCAACAAAAGAGTTTGAAATGCAGTACTTGGATGCAATCTCAAAAACAACAGAATGATCTCTGTTCGTTTCCAAGACAAACCATTCAATATCACAGTAATCCAAGTATATGCCTCAACCAGTAATGCTGAAGAAGCTGAAGTTGAACGGTTCTATGAAGACCTACAAGACCTTTTAGAACTAACACCCCAAAAAAGATGTCCTTTTCATTATAGGGGACTGGAATGCAAAAGTAGGAAGTCAAGAAACACCTGGAGTAACAGGCAAATTTGGCCTTGGAATACGGAATGAAGCAGGGCAAAGACTAATAGAGTTTTGCCAAGAAAATGCACTGGTCATAGCAAACACCCTCTTCCAACAACACAAGAGAAGACTCTACACATGGACATCACCAGATGGTCAACACCGAAATCAGATTGATTATGTTCTTTGCAGCCAAAGATGGAGAAGCTCTATACAGTCAGAAAAAACAAGACCAGGAGCTGACTGTGGCTCAGATCATGAACTCCTTATTGCCAAATTCAGACTTAAATTGAAGAAAGTAGGGACAACCACTAGACCATTCAGGTATGACCTAAATCAAATCCCTTATGCTTATACAGTGGAAGTGAGAAATAGATTTAAGGGACTAGATCTGATACACAGAGTGCCTGATCAACTATGGAATGAGGTTCGTGACATTGTACAGGAGACAGGGATCAAGACCATCCCCATGGAAAAGAAATGCGAAAAAGCAAAATGGCTTTCTGGGGAGGCCTTACAAATAGCTGTGAAAAGAAGGAAAGTGAAAAGCAAAGGAGAAAAGGAAAGATATAAGCATCTGAATGCAGAGTTCCAAAGAACAGCAAGAAGAGATAAGAAAGCCTTCCTCAGCGATCAATGCAAAGAAATAAAGGAAAACAACAGAATGGGAAAGACTAGAGATCTCTTCAAGAAAATTAGAGACATCAAGGGAATATTTCATGCAAAAATGGGCTCAATAAAGGACAGAAATGGTATGGACCTAACAGAAGCAGAAGATATTAAGAAGAGGTGGCAAGAATACACAGAAGAGCTGTACAAAAAAGATCTTCACGACCCAGATAATCACGATGGTGTGATCACTCACCTAGAGCCAGACATCCTGGAATGTGAAGTCAAGTGGGCCTTAGAAAGCATCACTAAGAACAAAGCTAGTGGAGGTGATGGAATTCCAGTTGAGCTATTTCAAATCCTGAAAGATGACTCTGTGAAAGTGCTACACTCAATGTGCTAGCAAATTTGGAAAGCTCAGCAGTGGCCATAGGACTGGAAAAGGTCAGTTTTCATTCCAATCCCAAAGAAAGGCAATGCCAAAGAATGCTCAAACTACCGCACAATTGCACTCATCTCACACACTAGTAAAGTAATGCTCAAAATTCTCCAAGCCAGGCTTCAGCAATATGTGAACCATGAACTTCCAGATGTTCAAGCTTGTTTTAGAAAAGGAAGAGGAACCAGAGACCAAATTGCCAACATCTGCTGAATCATGGAAAAAGCAAGAGGGTTTCAGAAAAACATCTATTTCTGCTTTATTGACTATGCCAAAGCCTTTGACTGTGTGGATCACAATAAACTGTGGAAAATTCTGAATGAGATGGGAATACCAGACCACCTGACCTGCCTCTTGAGAAATTGTATGCAGGTCAGGAAGCAACAGTTAGCACTGGACATGGAACAACAGACTGGTTCCGAATAGGAAAAGGAGTACGTCAAGGCTTTATATTGTCACCCTGCTTATTTAACTTCTGTGCAGAGTACATCATGAGAAACACTGGGCTGGAAGAAGCACACGCTGGAATCAAGATTGCCGGGATAAATAACAATAACCTCAGATATACAGATGACGCCACCCTTATGGCAGAAAGTGAAGAGGAACTAAAAAGCCTCTTGATGAAGGTGAAAGAAGAGAGTGAAAAAGTTGGCTTAAAACTCAACATTCAGAAAACGAAGGTCATGGCATCTGGTCCCATCACTTCATGGGAAATAGATGGGAAAACAGTGGAAACAGTGTCAGACTTTATTTTTCTGGGCTGCCAAATCACTGCAGATGGTGACTGAAGCCATGAAATTAAAAGATGCTTACTCCTTGGAAGAAAAGTTATGACCAACCTAGACAGCATATTGAAAAGCAGAGACATTACTTTGCCAACAAAGGTCTGTCTAGTTAAGGCTATGGTTTTTCCAGTGGTCATGTATGGATGTGAGAGTTGGACTGTGAAGAAAGCTGAGCACCAAAGAGTTGATGCTTTTGAACTGTGGTGTTGGAGAAGACTCTTGAGAGTCCCTTGGACTGCAAGGAGATCCAACCAGTCCATTCTGAAGGAGATCAGCCCTGGGATTTCTTTGGAAGGAATGATGCTAAAGCTGAAACTCCAGTACTTTGGCCACCTCATGTGAATAGTTAACTCATTGGAAAAGACTCTGATGCTGGGAGGGATTGGGGGCAGGAGGAGAAGGGGACGACAGAGGATGAGATGGCTGGATGGCATCACTGACTCGATGGACGTGAGTCTGAGTGAACTCTGGGAGTTGGTGATGGACAGGGAGGCCTGGAGTGCTGTGATTCATTGGGTCTCAATGAGTCGGACACAATTGAGCGACTGAACTGAACTGAACTTATAGCCCAAAGGTCTGAGCAAAGGTTTCCCAAAGGAAGTGGCCTGCCAGCTGGAGCTGCCTGGCAGATGATGAGGGATAGCAGTCCTGGCAGGTGAGGTAGACACAGCAATGTGCCCTAACCTGTCAAGAGAGAACTTGCCTTCAACCAAGGGGTGCAGTCAGCAGACAGCCTTGCATAGCATTTGCACAGAACTGCCTTGCCTGAGGTCACTGCCACACCCTAACTGCAGAAGCCCATGGGAGGTGCTGGAGCAGTATTTGTTCCAGGGCTTCCCCAGGATGTTGGCTGAAGCTTTGGCAGGCCTGCTTATGGGTTTTCTTTCTCTGCCTGATCATGCTTCCTCCTACTTCATCTTACAGCAGTGGATTCTTCATATTCATCTTGCACCTCACATTCCATCTTAGCATTGTTGGGACGTAGACAGCATCACAAGCCAGGGATCGCTGGAGGCTGAGATGTCTGAAGAGCATCAGGAAGTCTAGGGTGATTGCAGTTCAGATGTGAGGGAGGGGCAGGACTGGAAGACAAGGGTCAGAGATGAGCTGTGGTAGGCCAGGTTCTAATTGTAATAATTTTGGTTTCATTTAAAGAACTATTAGAAGCCCCTGGAAGGCTTAAAATAATAAGAGAATTACATGATCATATTTATATTTAAAATTCTGGTGATTGGAAGATGAATTGGAGGAGGGCAACGGAGGGTGCAGGAGGATTACCTATGGCACAATAAGGTCCTGGGTTGGCCTGGACTAGAGTGTGGGTGATGGGAAATGGACGGGCATCCTGAGGACCTGGTATAATACCTGGCACATGGAGGTTTTCAATAAATTTTCATTAAATGAATGTGGAAGTTGATTCTACAAGGCTCTCAAAGTACTTGCAGTCCAGTAGGAGTTGGGCAGTTCATGGTAAGTGTGGTACAGCCAGCTCTTGGAGTAAATGAGGGCCATTCCACTCAGTGAGGATGATGAGAGTCGTTCATAAGTAACCACAGAACAGAACAGAAGGTGAGAGGTTCTTCCCAGAAGAGCAGATGGGCACTGTAGTGTTGTAGGGAGAGGTAGATGACCTCTCGGAAGAATGTCAGATCATGCTTGGGCTGAGTGCTTAGGTAACTCGAGGGTAGCTCTGAGTCCTTTGCTCCCAAGGACTCTTAGGAAGCTGGTAGAAGTTAGCACTCTCAGCAATCAAATACCTTGACTTGCCCCTTGGAAGGAGGGCTATGATAAACCTAGACAGTGTATTAAAATGCAGAGACGTCACTTTGCCAACAAAGTTCCAGATAGTCAAAGCTTTGGTTTCTCACTGTAGTCATATAGTTGTGAGAAGTGGACCATAAAGAAGGCTGAGCATCAAAGAATTGATGCTTTTGAATTGTGGTGTTGGAGAAGACTCTTTTGAGTCCCTTGGACTGCAAGGAGATCAAACCAGTCATACCTAAAGGAAATAAACCCTGACTATTCACTGGCAGGACTGATGCTGAAGCTGAAGCTCCAACACTTTGGCCACCTGATGTGAACAGCTGACTCACTGGAAAAGACCCTGATTCTTGGAAAGACTGAAGACAAAAGGAGAAGGGGGAAGCAGAGGATGAGATGGTTAGATAGCATCACTAACTCAGTGGACATAAATCTGAGCAAACTCGGAGAGATAGTGAAAGACAGAGGAGCCTGGTATGTTGTAATCTATGGAGAGGTTGCAAACAGCCAGACATGACTTAGCAACCAAGCAACAAAGGTCTAAGCCAGTGATTCTAAAGTGGTTTCCAGAGTTTTGGCTTAAAATGTAAATTCCAGAGCCTTCGTACAGACTTGCTGGTTCTGAAACTCCAGGGATAGTTTTACCCAGAGATTTTCCTTTACTCAAGATTCTGATGTGCACTAAAATTTGAGAACCACAGGTGCAGGGCAAGGCAGGGTACTATCATGGTGGGAAAAGTCCAGATCAGGAAAGTCTGGATTCTGGTTCCAAATTTGTCACTAATCAGATGTATGACCTTGAACCAATACTATCTCTTCTTGAGCCTTAAACTCTTCATCTGCAGAACTACTTGCATTTGTATGTGATTTCTAAGTTACTGGCTCTTCTGAGAGCTTAAAGACAGTCAAGCTTCCCCCTCCATTGCAACTGACTCCCCCAATCACAGCTGCAGCCTCTGTTCACTATGGTTTCCTTACCTGTCGGCGAGGTGACAACATTATCTGCCTCAGAGAATTACTGAGAGGATTAAAATGACATTTTAAAAATTTATTTTCCTTGTGGATATTTGGGTAGATTAGAAAGTCCGAAAGGATATACACTCTATTGTTAAAGATGCTTATCTTTGAATGGTGGGATTATTGGTGATTAAGCTTTCTTTTTGCTTAATGTATTATCAATATTTTAATAAATGATAAATTTAAAAAGGAATGTTAAAAATAAAAATAAATTAATTAAAATTAATTAAATTAAATTAAAAAATAAATTAAAAATTTTATTATAAACATGGAATTAGCATATAATCCAGCAATTCCTCTTCTGGGTATATACACAAAAGAGTTAAAGGCAAGCAGGGACTTGAACAGATATTTGTGCACCAGTGTTCAAAACAGCATTATTCACAATAGTCAAAAGGTGGAAACAACCCAAAGCTCAGACGAATGGATATACAAAATGTGGATAATCAAAATAAAATGAAATATTACTCAACCCTTAAAAGGAAGGAAATTTTGACATACCCTATTACATAGATGAAATTTAAAGACATTATGTTAAGTGAAAAGAATATAGGCACATTATACAGACACAAAAGGACAATTATTGTATTACTTTGTGTTTAAAAGAGGCAACTATAATAAGAAAATTATAGAGACAAAAATTAGAATAGATTAGCAAGGGCTGGATGGAAAGTGGAATGGGGAGTTACTTTTTAAGAGGGGACAGTCTCCGCTTGGGAGGATGAGAAAGTTCTAGAGACGGATGGTGGTGATGGTTGCACAACAGTGGAAATGTACTTAAACTGGACACTTACAAATGTTCGGAATGGTAAATTTTACATTATGTATATTTTACCACAAAAACTAATGACCAAGGATTTCCTATGCCATGCAAGAACGTTTAAAGAAGGAAACAATATAAATGCTGATGGTTTCAGACACAGCTATGGAGCTGCTTCTGGAGGCATTTGTGTACGTTTCTCCCTTTTCCTCCCCACCCCCTCTCTCTTTCTGCCACGTACCAGTCAGCTCCCATCCTTGGTCCTTGTACTTTCCTTTCTAAATAAGAACCTCATTTTTGAGAAGTTGGGCTTCAGTTTTTAGTGGAAATTTAGGGGGAGGGTTTCTTTGAGATCCCATTTGCTCTGAGTGTCTTTGGAACAACTAATTTCCTCTCTAACAAGTAAATATTAGTTGAGGCGAGCTGATAGCCAGGACACATGTACTAGTAAGCTTTCAAAATGACGTGCAAAGTAGGTTAAAGATAAACTTGTGATACACAGCCAAGCTGGACACAGGCAACTGGTGCATTTGACACAGTGGAATTCGTGGAGATTGGGACTGAATAGAGACATTTCACAAAAGCCATATTTGCAGTTCAGTATTGCACTGATAACATTTCAAAACGGAGGCAGACGTGTTGTGGTCTTAGCAGCTGACGCAACAAAACCAGGTATCAGAGAACAGGGGTAGGGCAGGGTAGAGGAGTGGAAGAGAGCAATTGTATAACATTCAGGAGCAAACATAACCCCCGTCAATCAGGGGGTATTTATTGTTCCACATCCTTTGATTTCCTGCTCCCTGGATTTTACTTTTTCCATAGAGGGCATTTGGGAAAAATTTCAGAAATAGCTCTAGGGATTAATATAAAGAGAATTCTTAGCAGGAAACTCAATGACTTCAGCTATTCAGTGCCCCCAAATAGGCACAATATTAAGTAAGCAATGGCTCAAATCAATACTTTGACTGGTTTACTCATTCAGTATCCCAGATATTTTCTTCATGAAGCCACAGAATCTTTCACCTAGAGAAGCTTGCAAAATAGTTTTGGGACCTCAGAAGTTAGGAGAAAAAATATTTATGCAATATCATAAGCTGTTGTCATTTGCTGTTCTCATTTACTCCTTTAGTTTTGGGGGGTTTTGGATTCTAATTCTGCGTGCGTATGTTTGGTGAAGGAAAATGCAGCATTTATTGTAAAGGCACCAGTACAAGGAGGGTGGGTGACTAGTGTTCTAAAACCCTGCACTAGGGAACCTGGACCTAGAGAGGTGGGCTGGGGGAAGTGGGAAGGAGGCTCAAAAGGGAGGGGATATATGTACACTTACAGCTGATTCATTTTGTTGTACAGCAGAAACTAACACCACATTGTAAAGCAATTCTACGCCAACAAAACAATACAAAAACAAGAAAGGGAATCTGTTTCCTATTTTATGCCTGGAGAAACAAGCATAAATTATCTGTGATTTGGGTTTAGCATCAGAGTGACCTGGGAAAAAGCTGTCTTCATTAGCAATAATATTATTATGATAGGGACAGAGTAAAGGGACAAAGTGGGTGATTAAATTCCACTAGGGGATTGTAAGTATAAAAAATACAGGCTATCCCTGTAAGTCAATGATTACTCAAAAAAGTAGGTTTGCTTAACCACAAAACAGGTTGTTTAGAAACAAAATCTTACAACAGAAGTGTGAGAAACGCTCCAAAACAATATAATAACGGTGGCATGAGACCCACATCCTGCCCAGTGAGCTCAGTAAGTTAATGATCCCTAGGGCATGCTCTTTGCACACATAAAAATAATAATTTGTAGACCTAGCTTGACCATGCCAGGACAAGAAAACTCCTCTGCCCAACCTGGAGGAGGAGCTGATGGTGGAAGCATGATGTCTACTCAAGAAAGACAGATTTTTCTGCCTCCACTTTTATTTTGATTATAAAACTGTGGCCCACAAGTTCTCGGGCATGGCATCCTCTCACCTGCTCACTTGTAAGCCTCACAAGTATCCTGTTCTAGTAAGTTATTTCTTATCTATCACTTTGCCTCTTGCTGAATTCTTTCTGTGCTGAGACATAAAGGACTATGACACCAGAGCTCTTCAGAGCCTCCAAAATGACACCAAATGGTTTCAATTATAGCTAACATTTTTATTAAGCATTTTTAATGTGTCAGATACTGTGCTAAGCACTTTACTGCATCATATCAAACAACCCTCAGAACAACCTTATGACATATTTACTACTATGATCCCTATTACACAGATAGGAAAATTGATATTCAGAGAGATTGGGCTACTTTTCAAGATCACATAGCTAATGAGTGGCAAGACCTTCGCTAAGACCTGAACTTCAGATCTCAAAGGTTAAAGGCTCAGTCCCACAAGACTGCCCCTACTTTAGATACCAGCTGCGACTCTTCACTCAGATTCAGTAATTCTCTCGGATGACTCACAGAACTCAGGAAGGTTCTATGCTTATTATAATTTTATTATAAAGGATATATCTCAGGAGCAACCAAATGGAAGAGATGCATAGGGTGGGTGTGGGGAGGGGAACAGCAGCATGAGACGTAGAGGAGGGCACACCATCCTGCTAGCAAATGGATATGTTTGCTAACTAACCAGCATCCACCTGCAGACACACAGCAAAGCCAACCTACGGATACCAGGTTGTGGTGGAGGAAAGTATAGCATTTATTATAGGGCACCAAAGCCAAGGAGTGGAGAGAAAAGCCACAGAACCATTCCAACTTGATCTTTGAAGTTTGGGTTTTAAAAAAAATTTTGTTTTAACTTATACGCAAATATTCTTTTCTGATTTTGTATTATTGTTATTTTATTTTTGTTTTTTGTCCATGCCATGCTGCATGTGGGAATCTTAGTTCTCTGACCAGGGATCAAATCAGTGGCCCCTGCATTGGAAGCACAGTCTTAACCTCTGGACTTCCAGGTAAGTCTCTGGGTTTTTTTCTTTTTTTTTTTAAAGGGAAGAATGAAGAGGCTGGGATTAATCATCTTCTGACATTTCTGTGACATTTCGTAATCAGAGTTTTGGGGGTAGGGATGTCTCTGGTTTACAATTCTCTGGCCAGGAGATCCAACAGATAGGAGGGCTCATCTTGCCCTGGAGAAACAATCTGAATTTGTACATTAATGATGATACCTGTAATAGCAATGTTACTACACTGACGATGTTATCTTAATGATGTAGTTGGCTCAGCAGTGAGAAATCTGCTTGAAATGCAAGAGATGCCGAACACTCAGTTTCGATCCCTGAGTTGAGAAGATCCCTTGGAGAAGGAAATGGCAACCCACTCCAGTAGCCTGGCAGGCTACAGTCCATGAGGTTGCAAAGAGTCAAACACAACTGAACACAGCACAGCTTAATGATATTATTGACAACAGCAATTTTAGTCATCTGGCTGTTTGATTAGTGTTCCGTTAGCACAGAATTGAGGTCAGAGGGGATAAGAAAAGAATAAAGTTTTGGATAGACAGATTAATCATAAACTCAGTAATGGGGGGACTTGGTTTCATGTTCACCAACTCATAAGTTCCCCAAGGCTCCTTGTTCAAAAGTTTTGAACTTTTGATTGTTGATTACATCAATCAATGTAAGGTAGGCACGATTGATTACATCATTGACCACTGGTGATTGAACTCAATCTCTAGACTCATTCATCTCTCTGAAGTTTGGGAGGTGGGGCTCAAATTTCTAATCAAGTGTGTGGCTGGCTAACTCCTCTCTTGAAACTATCTAATGGCTCATGTTGAGCCACCTCGTCACCAGAAAATGCTTTTAAGTGTCTCACTCTGCTTTTTAAGGGGCTCTAGTGAGTGTAAAGTTGGCTTAAAGCTCAACATTCAGAAAATGAAGATCATGGCATCCGGTCCCATCATTTCATGGGAAATACATGGGGAAACAGTGGAAACAGTGTCAGACTTTATTTTTGGGGGCTCCAAAATCACTGCAGATGGTGACTGCAGCCATGAAATTAAAAGACGCTTACTCCTTGGAAGGAAAGTTATGGCCAACCTAGATAGCATATTCAAAAGCAGAGACATTACTTTGCCAACAAAGGTTCATCTAGTCAAGGCTATGGTTTTTCCTGTGGTCATGTATGGATGTGAGAGTTGGACTGTGAAGAAGGCTGAATGCCGAAGAATTGATGCTTTTGAACTGTGGTGCTGGAGAAGACTCTTGAGAGTCCCTTGGACTGCAAGGAGATCTAACCAGTCCATTCTGAAGGAGATCAGCCCTGGGATTTCTTTGGAAGGAATGATGCTAAAGCTGAAACTCCAGTACTTTGGCCACCTCATGCGAAGAGTTGACACACTGGAAAAGACTGTGATGCTGGGAGGGATTGGGGGCAGGAGGAGAAGGGGACGCCAGAGGATGAGATGGCTGGATGGCATCACTGACTCAATGGACGTGAGTCTGGGTGAACTCTGGGAGTTAGTGATGGACAGGGAAACGTGGCGTGCTACAATTCATGGGTCACAGAGTCGGACACGACTGAGTGACTGAACTGAACTGAACTGAACTGAGTGAATGTTAGTTACTCAGTTGTGTCCAGCCCTTTGCAACCCCATGGAGCATAGCCTGCCATGATCCTCTGTCCATGGAATTCTCCAGGCAAGAATACTGGAGTGGGTTGCCATTCCCTTTGCCAGGGGATCTTTCTGACCTAGGAACTGAACCCTGGTTTCCTGCACTGCAGGCATATTCTTTAGCCTCTGAGCCATGAGGGAAGCCCTAAGGGGATCTACGTGGTCTCTTGAATTTCTCAATCAGTAATCTTCTGCTCCAGGAGTATATGGGTCTGTAGTCCCCTTGTGGCTTTCATGAGCTACGTCCACTACTTTCCACAGCTTTTCCCAACCTGAGATCTGAGCTGTGCCATATTTGGCCATCTGAGCTCCAAGTTAGGCAACACAGGGACCAAGCAGACAGCTCCCACACTGGTTAAAATGTTGAAAATTAGGTCCACTCTTCCTTCTCTAGTTCACAGAAGAAAACTGGGAAATGGGTAGCTACTCCCCTAAACTACTATCTGTCATGATGAGGAAAGGGTGGGGCAGGGACAAGTAAAAACACCATAAAACTTCTTCTACTTTGCATGTGGCTTTTTTGACTGATTTGTAGAGCTCTTATTAAGCTAGTTTACCCAATCTCTGATTGTTGATTTAATGTTTACATGGGGGAAATGAGGGCCTAGAGCCTACTAATCCACCGTCTTGCTGATGTCAGTCTGACAAAAACAGAGTAAATGGATAAAAACAGGTAATTAAATAGTTAATCCCACTAGAGGATTGTAAGTAAAAAAAAATATGGGACACCCCTGTAAGTTAATGATTACTAAAGACAACAGGTTTGCTTAACCATGAAACCAAGCAGGCTTGCTTAGGTATAAAACCATGCAACAGAAGCATGAAACATGTTCCCACACAAAACAATGGTGGCATGAGACTTGCATCCTGCCCAGTGAGCTCAGTAAGTTAATGATCCCTAGGGCATGCTCTTTGCACACATAAAAAACTGTAATTTGTGGATCTAGCTTGACCATGTATGGACAAGAAAACTCCTCTGCCCAACCAGGAGGAGGAACTAATGGTGGAAGCATGATGTCTACTCAAGAGAGACAAAGATTTTTCTGCCCCCAACTTTTCCTTTGATCATAAAACTGTAGCACAGTGAGTTCCTGGGCACAGCATCCTCTTGCCCCTCTGCTTGTTAGCCTCACAAGCATCCTATTCTAATAAATCATTTCTTATCTATCACTTTGCCTCTTGCTGAATTATTTTCTGTGCTGAGACATAAAGGACTATGGTACTGGAGCTCTGTGGAGCCGTGAAATGACACCAAATGGTTTCAATTCAAAAGGTCTTTTAGTATTATGTGACCATAGCAAATTCCCTGTGGTCTCCACCAGGTAGATAACAGGTGAGTGGGACAAACCAGGGCTCTGGTAAAAACACGGCGAAGCTGGTGTCTATATTTCCTCCATACTGAGAGAAGGCCAGAATGTCAGAACCAAAAGGGCCTGTGATTATCCAGTCCCCACCCCCATGAAGATAGGGGCCAATGAGGGTTATCACCGCCCCCCATACCCTGAGCCATTGAGATCTGAGATGAAGTGTGTGAATGAAAAATGTCATCTGCCAGATCAGTAAGCAAAGCATGCTTCATCCATCAAACTAGTAACCATTGCAGCCACCTCCCACTGTGTGCCCTGAAGGAATTCAGAACGGAGAAAGCAGGACACTGGCACTGGATATCTAAGATGCACGTGAAAGGAAGGATTTCAATGAGCCCAGATTCTTGCATCCTCCTAAACATAGAAAACCGCTAAATTCACTAACTTGAGGTGTCTTGTTTTCTTTAGTTAGCAGTAAACTTCTAGTCAAGGCTATGGTTTTTCCAGTGGTCATGTATGGATGTGAGAGTTGGACTGTGAAGAAAGCTGAGCACCGAAGAATTGATGCTTTTGACTGTGGTGTTGGATAAGACTCTTGAGAGTCTCTTGGACTGCAAGGAGATCCAACCAGTCCATCCTAAAGGAGATCAGTCCTGGGTGTTCATTGGAAGGACTGATGCTGAAGCTGAAACTCCAATACTTTGGCCACCTCATGCGAAGAGTTGACTCATTGGAAAAGACTCTGATGCTGGGAGGGATTGGGGGCAGGAGGAGAAGGGGACGACAGAGGATGAGATGGCTGGATGGCATCACCAACTTGATGGACATGAGTTTGGGTAAACTCTGGGAGTTGGTGATGGACAGGGAGGCCTGGCGTGCTGCAATTCATGGGGTCACAAAGAGTTGGACACGACTGAGCGACTGAACTGAACTGAATCTTTTAATGGGCTTCCCTGGTGGCGCGGACGGTAAAAAATCCTCCTTCAGTGCAGGGTACCTGGGTTCAATCCCTGTGTTCGGAAGATCCCCTGGAGAAGGAAATGGCTACCCACTCCAGTATTCTTGCCTGGAAAATCCCATGGACAGTTCCAACTACCTGCTTTTTATTGCGGAAACTCCTATATATCCTGGTTCCTCCCTGACCTCTTCAGAGCAGTCCCTCAGAGCTATCTGAGAGGCTGTTTTCCAGGCTTAAGTCCTCAGTCTTGTCTGCCAAATAAAACATAATTCTTAACTTCTAGATTGTGTTTTTATTTTTCAGTCAACAAGTGTTTTTCTCTCCCTTCTCAGGAAAAAGTTAACTGCTCACGTTGAAAGTAATTTTACAGTCTGCTAAACACTTTCCCTTTTGTTTTCTTACTCAATTTTCAACCACCCTGAGAGATGGGTGCTATTAACCCATTGTACAGATAAGGCAACTGGGAGTGGAAGAGCTGCAGATTTCTTCTCGGCCACATAGTTTATCTAATGACAGAGTCAGAACTTCCCTTTGAAAACCTATTTCTGTAGGTTTCCCCTTGCTGAATTCTTTTCTGTACTGAGACATAAAGGACTACGGTACTGGGGCTCTTCAGAGCCCTGAAATGACACCAAATGGTTTCAACTCTAAAGATATTTTAATAATATGTGACCATAGCTGTAATTCTGCCAGTGGTTAAAGTGATATATGCAGTGTGGAGTCCCCTTCTCTTCCTCCATGAACAAAGAGCCTGTGGGTTCTTCCTAAAGGTGACAGAACTGGGAAAGCCAGATTCCAGGACAATAAAGGAGTTCTGATATTCAGGGTCATTTCTGATGGATGATACAGCAGTGATGCAAGTCCCACATGATGAGGACAGGGTCTAATGGTCACAGGCTTTGTCCCAGTAAGTGCAAAGAAAAGTGTCAGCTCTCAAGCCAGAGGTACCACTCACAAGGAGCAACTGAAAGTGTTTTTTTACTTAGAAGACCAGCACCTAGGCCTTCCAGCTTCAAGGCTCTGATTCTGGGCTCCCAACTTTCTTCTCTTGCCACAGGCTCAGGCATTCCACTTGCCGGGTTAAATGCTTGATTAGACCCTCTGGTAACAAGTACAGAGCTTCACTTTCTCACTGCCTTAGGACACAGAGGACAGAAACTCTGGGCTTTTGAAAAGTTTGGGAAAATAGAGGGAAGAAAAATAATACATGTGAGAAAAAGGCAAATCTTACAAAGACCTGATAATCACCTGTTACTTTATCTTGAGTGTCCAGGTTCCTGCTATAATCAGGGCCTTGCAGAGGAGAAGGAAGACTCCAGCCCATTCCATTAGCTAAGGGTCACTTTACCTAAGGGGGAAAAAAGGTCAAAACAAGATATCACAATTGTGGTATCATTTGCTTATATATTCAGTAAACTTTTTTATATAAAAATTTTCAGACTCAAAGAAAAGGACACCCATATATACCACCAACAAGCTTCAACAACTGTTAATATTTTTGCCATATTTGCTTCAGTTCAGTTCAGTTCAAATCAGTTGCTCAGTCGTGTCCGACTCTTTGTGACCCCATGAATCGCAGCACACCAGGCCTCCCTGTCCATCACCATCTCCCGGAGTTCACTCAAACTCACGTCCATCGAGTCGGTGATGCCATCCAGCCATCTCATCCTCTGTCGTCCCCTTTTCCTCCTGCCCCCAATCCCTCTCAGCATCAGAGTCTTTTCCAGTGAGTCAACTCTTCGCATGATGTGGCCAAAGTACTGGAGTTTCAGCTTTAGCATCATTCCTTCCAAAGAAATCCCAGGGTTGATCTCCTTCAGAATGGACTGGTTGGATCTCCTTGCAGTGCAAGGGACTCTCAAGAGTCTTCTTGAATACCACAGTTCAAAAGCATCAACTCTTTGGCGCTCAGCTTTCTTCACAGTCCAACTCTCACATCCATACATGACCACTGGAAGAACCGTAGCCTTGACTAGACAGACCTTTGTTGGCAAAGTAATGTCTCTGTTTTTCAATATGCTATCTAGGTTGGTCATAACTTTCCTTCCAAGGAGTAAGTGTCTTTTAATTTCATGGCTGCAGTCATCATCTGCAGTAATTTTGGAGCCCCCAAAAATAAAATCTGACACTGTTTCCCCATGTATTTTTCACGAAGTGATGGGACCGGATGCCATGATCTTCGTTTTCTGAATGTTGAGCTTTAAGCCAACTTTTTCACTCTCCTCTTTCACTTTCATCAAGAGGCTTTTGAGTTCCTCTTCACTTTCTGCCATAAGGGTGGTGTCATCTGCATATCTGAGGTTATTGATACTTCTCCCGGCAATCTTGATTCCAGCTTGTGCTTCTTCCAGCCCAGCATTTCTCATGATGTACTCTGCATAGAAGTTAAATAAACAGGGTGGCAATGTACAGCCTTGACGTACTTCTCCGTATATAATACACTTCATCAAATTAAAGGTGACATTGACTATAAGACACTCCATTATTTTATTTAAAAAAAAAGAAGAAAACACTGCCATTTAATTGTTAAAACACTACCAATTTCTAAGATACATTCCAATTTCAGGATATTAAAAATGTAAAAAAAAAAGTGTGTCTAAAGAGTACGTATTGCATGATTCCATTATGTGACGGTCTAGATTAAGTAAAACTAATCTATGGTGAAAGAGATCATCAGAACAGTGGTTCCCTCAGTGGGGCAGGAGAGGGGATTCATTGTGAAGAGCCAGGAGAAAATTTCCTGGGGAAAATATTCTGTATTTTGATAGAGTAATGGCATTTGTCAAAAGTCATGTAACTGTAACACTTAAGGTCTTTATGTAATATATAATATATTTTATAATTCAATTAAAAATTAAAGTAACAAATTGCATATAATCAGTTTTGTTTTACTAGAACATTACAGTAAATTTTTTAGCATGCATCTCCAAAAAATAAGAACATTCTACTACATAACTACAGTACTATTGTAGCATACCTAAAATTTACCAATAGTTCCTTGCTGCTGCTGCTGCTGCTAAGTCGCTTTAGTTGTGTCCAACTCTGTGCGACCCCACAGACGGCAGCCCACCAGACTCCCCCATCCCTGGGATTCTCCAGGCAAGAACACTGGAGTGGGTTGCCATTGCCTTCTCCTTAGCCCATATTCAAATCTCTCGAACAGTAATTATTTTATTTTCTTTGCTTTTAAACTTAATATAAAATAAAACACATTTGAAAAGTGAAAAGTATGGGCTTTCCTGGTATCTTAGACAGTAAAGAATCTGCCTGCAATGCAGGAGACTCAAGTTGGACCCCTGGGCTGGGAAGATGCCTTGGAGAAGGGAATGTCAATCCACTCCATTATTCTTGCCTGGAGAATTCCATGAACTAAGGACCTGGTGAGCTATAGTCCGTAATGTTGCAAAGAGTAGGACAAAACTGAGCAACTAAAACACATTTACGGAAAGCTATACCAAACATACATATCAGTTCAGTTCAGTTCAGTTCAATCACTCAGTCATGTCCGACTCCTTGCGACCCCATGAATTGCAGCACGCCAGGCCTCCCTGTCCATCACCAACTCCCGGAGTTTACCCAAACTCATGTGCATTGAGTCGGTGATGCCATCCAGCCATCTCATCCTCTGTCGTCCTGCTAACCTCCCTCCCCTAATCCCTCCCAGCATCAGGGTCTTTTCCAATGAGTCGACTCTTCTCATGAGGTGGCCAGAGTATTGGAGTTTCAGCCTCAGCATCAGTCCTTCATTAGTGATTATTGTAAAGTGAGTACTATAGCCACCACTCAGGAAAAGAGATGAAACTTTGCTGGCCTCCATCTGTATGACTCATCTCAATCACAAACACCACTTCTTCAAAGAGACCAGAAATCTAAGCAAGATTCCCTGAGTTTTTGCACGTTGATAACATGTTGTTCGTTTTTTTGCCCCTTTACCCGGTTGGATACTCAGTTCAGTCGGATACAAAGCCTTTGATTTATGTTTTCTTTCCTTGATTATCTTATATATATGACTTATCATTTTCTTTTGGCATAAAGCACTATTGTTGAAAGTTTAATGAAAAATCTACTTTTCTTTCCATCAAAGTTCACTTGGCCCTCTTGCCTTGGTGCAAAAAAAAGGGGGGGTGCAATTTAATTCTTTTCCTTTAAGGTCTAGAATATTTCTTGGTGTTGATCATTTGGGGTCAAAGGTGTGCCTCTTCAATATGTAGTCTCAAATCTTATTTCAAGACAATTTTCTTGAATTACAGTTTTTAGTACTTGTCATATTGTTCCCTTGTTTCATTTTCTTTCAGAGCTGTGCTTAGTCACAAGGTCGTGTCTGACTTTTTGCTACCCCATTGACTGTAGCCCTCCAGGCTCCTCTGTCCATGGGGATCCTCCAGGCAAGAACACTGGAGTGGGTTGCCATGCCCTCCTCCAGGGGATCTTCCCAATTCAGGGATCGAACCCAGGTCTCCCACATTGCAGGAGGATTCTTTACCAACTGAGCCACCAGGGAAGCCCTGTTATAATATGTTGGATCTCATTTACATGGCTTCACTATTTGTCAATTTCTCTTGAATCCTTTTTCTTCCTTTATTCTTATAATTTAAAACTTTTTTCACTTTCTACTTCTCATAAGGCAATATCTATGATATGTATTCACTCTTTTTTCTTTTTTATTTAGTTTCATTCCTGAGATAACTTTTATTCTTAATTTTTCCTGAGATTTATTGCTTAACTGCTATAATTGTCTAGTTCTTATGTTAACTTTTGATATCTTGTATCTTTTGAATCGAGACCCTTTGTACTCATTCAATATTGGAGCTAGCAAAAGGCCTGTTTCTTCAACTGCTTTGCTCAAATCAGCCCATTCTGCCTTTCTATGAATACCCTTTTGCTGGCCCATCAGATGCCCTGTTTCTTCCCTGTGCTTTCTTCTGCATAAATGTAAATATCCCACAGATCTTGTAGTGCTGGTGAAACAGGAGGGAAAGGGACAGGTCATAACTTTTAAAAGAATGACATAGACATAGGACATGACAAAACCTGATTAGAACCAACTGGGTCCAAGATGGTGGAAGATTGGACTTCCATGGGACCTTGTTGATCCTCACTGTAATCTCGCTGTAAAACATTAGCCTGTGCTAAACAACACACCCACCAGTGTCATGACAGTTCCAAGGCTAACCATAAAAGACCAAAAAGTGTGTGGTGGCCCAATTCCTGGAAATCTCTCTGTCTCCTTCCCCAAAACTTGGTATAATACCCCAACTCGTTAGCCTATGAGACTACCCAGCCCGTGCAAAACTAATCGTGCCATATTTTGGCACTCTCTCACCTTGGGAGATGGCCCGCACTCTGTGGAATGCGTTTCTCTCTAAATAAGTCCACCTCTTACCTATCAGTTTGTCTGTCACTTTCTGAAATGAGACGTCAAGCACCTGAGCTTCTTTAAGTCCTGAGGCCAGGTGTGTGATCTCAGTTAAAAAGCCATGGAAATAATAAGCTACCACCTACTGGAAGAATTCAGGGAAGGTCAAAAGGAGAGGCCGCATGTCCTACCACCTCCCAGAATCCTTGCCGGTGTTCATCTTGGCTGAGCAATACGTGCACCACCAGGAAGAACCGAGTCAGAATGATTGGCCAAAGACGACCTGGAAACTAATCCCACCACCATAAAACCCAAGACTGTGAACCATATGGCAAAACAGTTCTTCTGGGTTCCCTCATCCTACTGCTCTCAGCACGGGAGTGCCTTCCCAATAAAGTCTGTTGCTTTGTCGGCAGATGTGTCTCCTCAGACACCTCATTTCCAGTGTTAGGCAAGAGTCCATTTTTGGGCCCTGGAAGGGATCCCCCTTCCTGCAACACTGCTGCTTTGTATTTCCAGTATTGTTAGGGAGGGAAAAAGCCAGGAGAGTTCAGGAAGAAAATATTATATTTGCTTCCATGGCCAGACCAGGACCAAGTACCAAGTACCTGACTCACATTTAGGTGTGAAGAGGAGAAGGTGTTTCCCAGAAGACAAGCTACCATGTTTTTAAAATTCTATACCAAAGAAACAGAAACCCAACAGATGCTCACTACAGTATTCCATGTAATATTTCATTTGACGAGTTCCATTATTAAAAAAAAAAAAAAAACGAACCTAAACACTCAGTTCAGTTCAGTCACTCAGTCGTGTCCAACTCTTTGTGACCCCATGAATCGCAGCACGCCAGGCCTCCCTGTCCATCACCAACTCCCGGAGTTCACTCAGACTCACGTCCACTGAGTCAGTGATGCCATCCAGCCATCTCATCCTCTGTCGTCCCCTTCTCCTCCTGCCCCCAGTCCCTCCCAGCATCAGAGTCTTTTCCAATGAGTCAGCTCTTCACATGAGGTGGCCAAAGTACTAGAGTTTCAGCTTTAGCATCATTCCTTCCAAAGAAATCCCAGGGCTGATCTCCTTCAGAATGGACTCATCTAAGATCATGCAATTACATGACTTGTCCTTTAAACCTATTTATTGTTTTTTTTTAATTTTTAATGAAAAAAAATTTTTTGGCCACACAGCACACAGCATGCAGGATCTTCTTTCCCCAACCAGAGAACAAACCTGTGTCCGTTGCAGTGGAAGTGTGGAGTCTTAACTACTGAACTGTCAGGGAAGTCCCTAACCCTATCTGTTTTAAAGTTAATTTTTATTTATGAACAAATAATTTACAAATGCATTCCTTTACAAGAGATCCACACATACATAAGGTTAAAGTCCTGTTTGGACACTCCTCACCAACACAAGTCTCCTGGCTTTTTCTTCTTGATGCCTGGTTGACTTTGCCCCTTCTTCAACAGACTTCTGATCCATGACTCTCTGCCTTGCTGAAGTCATTTTAACATTAACCAGAGTTCAATGTAGTTAGAAAAGTGAATCCATTAACAACTATTTTGGAGAATTATTTGAGCTGCTCTTGTCCTCCATTTGTACAAAAATGTAAAACTTGAGAACGGTTGGGAATGTTAGGAATTTAGCCTTTTCTCTGTTGTCTAGCGGGGTGGGCACCTTGAGGCATGATTCATCTCTGATCAGCAAGACTACTGTTTCATCATAGCATTGGTAACTAATGGACGTTTTGACCTAGCCATCACAAGGTTTATTGAGATTGTTTTAATTAGGGTGCATTCTGACTCAAGTTGCAGAAAATCATCCTCACATTGACTTTTTATTTATTTAAAAAATGTTTATTTATTTATGGCTATGCTGGACCTGTGTTGCTGTGTGCAGGCTTTCTTTAGGTGTGTGGGGGGGCTACTCTAGTTGCAGTGCTCAGGTTTTTCATTGTGGTGGCTTCTCTTGCTATGGTGCATAGGCTCAGCAGTTGCCGATGGGCTTAGATGCCCCGTGGCATATGCAATCTTCCCCGGCCAGGAATTGAACCCATGTCCCAAGCATTGGCAGGCAGACTCTTAACCACTGGATCACCAGGGAAGTCCCACATTGACTTTTATTTTTTTAATTAAAAAAATTTGTGTCTGTTATTTATTTATTATTTTTTGTTTCCCTGGGTCTTTGTTGCCGCAAGCAGGCTTTCTCTAGTTGTGGCGAGTGGGGCGGGGCTGCTCTTCATTGAAGTGCAGGGGCTTCTCATTGGTGCAAAGCGTCAGCTCTAGGGTGCACAGACTTCAGGAGCTGTGGCTCTCAGGCTCTAAAGTGCAGTCTCGTGTACCTGTGGTGGATTCATTTCGATATTTGGCAAAACCAATACAATATTGTAAAGTTTAAAAAGAAAATAAAATTTAAAAAAAAATTTAAAAAAAAATAAAGTGCAGTCTCAGTAGTAGTGGCACATGGGCTTAGTAGCCCAGTGACTTGTGCTATGTTCCCAGACCAGGGATCAAACCCATGTCCTTTGCATTGGAAAGCAGATTCTTAACCACTGGACTACCAGGAAGGGCTTCCCTGATAACTCAGTTGGTAAAGAGTCTGCCTGCAACGCAGGAGACCCTAGTTCGATTCCTGGGTTGGGAAGATCCTCTGGAGAAGGGATAGGCTACCCACTCCAGTATTCATGGGCTTCCCTTGTGGCTCAGCTGGTAAAGAATCCGCCCACAATGATGGAGACCTGGGTTTGTTCCCTGGAGAAGGGAAAGGCTACCCACTCCAGTCTTCTGGCCTGGAGGATTCCATGGACTGTGTAGTGCATGGTGTCGCAAAGAGTTGGACAAGACTGAGCGACTTTCACTTTCCACCAGGAAAATCCGTTACATTCACTTTTTTAAAAAGGGATATATTGACTCATGGAACTAGAAATTGTAGAGGTACTTGGCACTTCAGGAGTCACTGGATTCAGGGCTCAAATCAGGTCTTGGCAATATGCTTTGCCAACTCCAGAGGGCCTCATTATATTGTGTGGCATGAGTCCAACACTGTGTACTTTTGGCAGTGCCCCTGGAGTCCTGTGCTTTGGGTCCCTCTCTTTGTTCTGTTTTCTCTGTTTGTCGACTCCCCCTTAAAGACCTCCCTTCCAGGCCTCAGGAAAGTCTGGTCAAGACTCACTGACTGATCCGGTCACAGGACCAGCCCTGAGCCAGTCACTGAGGCAGGAAGGTGGGTGATCGGCTGGTGCCTGGTCAAGGTCAGCATCTTCTGCAGAACCCCTTGAATGAAGAGGGAAGGAGGAGGGAATCAGGTGTGGTTAACAGAGTGGGTTATGACAAGGCTAGCTCAGCTCTGCTTATTTTGCACCCCTTCTTATGAGGCATCATAGTGGTTGAGAATGTGGGCTATGGAGCCAGATGACTTTGGTTCTAATATTGGCTTTGCCATTTAAGGGCTGTATGACCTTGGGCGAGTTAACAAACCTCTGGCCTCAGCTTTCTTATCTGAAAAGTAGGGGATGATAGCATATCCCCCACAAGATTGTTGTGACATCAAATTAATTAACTATGCATACAGCACTTAGAGGCTTCCCTGATAGCTCAGATGGTAAAGAATCTACCTGCAATGCAGGATACCTGGGTTTGATCCCTGCAAAGAGTTGGGCATGACTGAGCAACTAACTTACAACAAAACAACAGCAACACTTAGAAGAGTGACTGGCTTGGGACAAGATCCAGAGAAGCCTTTGCTCTTACTGAGAGAGATTTAATTATCTGGAGGGAGAGTAAGAAAAATTCTCTGTATAGCAAGTACTGAACAAAGAGGGTAGGGTTCCTTGGCCTAAGGCTGTGATGCAGTAATTGGAAGAGGTCCCTTTCAAAAGCTTAGTTTGGAATGAGGAGCTTCCAGGTTCAGTGCATTTGGATACTTGGGGCTGGTTCACAGAGATCTGGAGGTAAGGGCCTCACTGCTGAATGCCAGGGGGAACGATTCATTGTGAGATTCACAACAAGTAGACTCTGATTCATGATTTTGCTGCCAGCCTGGGGAGCAGCAACTGCTTCAATCTGTGACAAAACAAACTGATTTTATTTATAATTCTCCTCTCCTCTTAACACAGCCATTCCACAAATGATTCAGGTTGCAACTATAAGCTGATGGGGGGTTCCCTGGAGAAAGAGAACCAGGCATGGCTTTTTTGACACAAGGGAAACCATTTTTGGCCTAAGTCATTTTGTTATGTGCGTCCCATGTGGCGCAGTGGTAAAGAATCCGACCGCCAATGCCGGAGATGTAAGAGACACGGGTTCGATCCCTAGGTCAGAAAGATGCCCTGGAGTAGGCAACAGCAATCCATTCTACCCACTGCAGTATTCTTGCCTGGAAAACCCCATGGACAGAGGATCCTGGTGGGCTACAGTCCACAGGCTTGCAAAGAGTAGGACGTGATTGAACACACACACACACACACATTTTGTGATCGAATCCTGGCCACAATGCTTGTCCTTGAACAGATCTCTAATTAATGATCTTAAAGGAACAAAAGAATGCAGAAACAAACAACTGTTGTCTGGCAAGAGAATCTTGGCAATAGCAAAGATATTAGTTGCAAAGAATCCCAATTCTGTTTCAATAGTAAAGATTAGCCTGAAGTGCTCAATCACCAGGCAAACTGGAACCTGAGGGATGATGATGTTGACCTTTTCTAACCCTTGTGACTTCATTCAACAGAAACTTGGACTCTGCTTATTTCCCAAGCCCCTTCATGAATATGCATGTATGCTTAGCTTAAAACTTCCCCAATTTTGCTGTTAAGGGAGACACTGCTTTGGGAAAGAGCCCTAGAGTTCTCCCTACTTGCTGCAAGCAATAATAAATCCTTCCTTCTCCCAGTCTTTGGCTTTGTTGTGTCTTTTGGCTGGACACCCACTGGTTTTAGGCTAACACAACTTATGGGGAGTCTGGGGACTGTGACTGAACTTTCTTTATAATGAGTGAAAAGTGTCATTTTGAATAGCTCTTCCATCATAAATCCCAGATCTCAAACATGGCAATTAAGAGAAGCCTGAAGAACAAAAGAGGCTTGTGTTCCAAGCCTTCTCTTCAAACCCCTAAACGTTGAATTCTCTGTCCCTGTTTCTTGGCCTGGCATGTGATTTCCCCCAACAGCCTCCTCCCACCCCTTTCTCAGCAACAATCTCCAATCCTGGCAGCAAACGAATGGCATGTGAAACTGGGCACATTTTTATTCCACAGATAGGGTTATATAAATCTTGTTTTACAGCATTTATTTTTGCCTTTTATTTCATTTGTTTCATTCAGCAGTTTGCTTGGATTCTTAACAGGCCATATCCTAGGTTGGTTTTGTTTTCTGCTTCAAGTGAAATGTACCAATTCCAAGGACTTTCATCCCGGTAGTCACGTATTTATCGAGGGCCTACTACTGGCAGTTGCCCTGCCAGGTGCTATTATAATCAGAGGGCTTCTCCATAGTCTTTTAAGCTGGTTTTTTGTCCAAAAAATTCTGCTTTTGATGCCATCCCCTTTTATTTTCTTTCTTTTTAAAAAGGGGTTGGTTTAGCTAAAAGAGATAATTCTGGTACGGTTACCCCCTGTGCTGAAGGGTCAGTGCTCTGAGACTGAGACCACGTCAGACTGTGTCACACTTTCTCGTCTTCCAATGTGCTTCTGAGGGCATCTTCATCTTGCTGCATATGCCTTCTTTTTTTTCCAAAGTTAACGCAACACGATGACTCTTCAGGGAAATTTCCTGGACTACTCTGATTGAGACGTTTCTCTCCCAGGCTCTCTTGAGTCCACCACTCTTGCAGAAATCATCACAGTTGACCTGTGAATACTGCTTTACTTGTCTGACTCCATCATTAGGATAGAAGCCAGGTGGGGGCCATGTCTGGTTGGGCTTGCTATCCCCTAATAGGAAAGGCAATGGCACCCCACTCCAGTACTCTTGCCTGGAAAATCCCACGGATGGAGGAGCCTGGTAGGCTGCAGTCCATGGGGTCGCGAAGAGTCGGACACGATTGAGCGACTTCATTTTCACTTTTCATTTTCATGCATTGGAGAAGGAAATGGCAACCCACTCCAGTGTTCTTGCCTGGAGAATCCCAGGGATGGGGGAGCCTGGTGGGCTGCCATCTATGGGGTTGCACAGAGTCAGACACGACTGAAGCGACTTAGCAGCAGCAGCAATAGGAAATATAAAATCAATGAATGAGCACATGTTTACTGAGTACCTACTATGTGTCAGTCACTGTGCAAGGATCTAGGGGTACCAAAATCTAAAGGAAAGATACATACTAGATTAATAATCATACATGTCACTACATAATCTTGAACTGATCAGTGCTTTGAAGGAAAAGAACAGGATGTTAGAAGACTGTGTGGTAGGAGTCCTTGAATACTCAGGACTTTCAGCTTGGCAAGAAAGGAGAGGGAAAGTTAGCAGGTGTACTGGATGAGTCAATAGATAAATGAGGGAGTGAAGGGGAACTTCATAGCTGCCTGGTCATCATGGGCTTCTGCTGACTTGGCTTGTCCTATGTACCTTGCTCAGGTGAGAGTACTTCAACTTTTTTCTTGGAAATCCAAGCCTCTTTCATTTTCATCCTGACCTATGCCTCTTTCTAGCAATGGGTGCTTGACCTAAACAAATTGGCTATGTCATCTCTCAGGCCCTCTCCCATGTGATTAGTCTAGGGATCTTGGCAGAACTATGGAGAAATACATTTCTTTCCTTGAGCACTTGGGAGTTTGTGCTCAAGAGAGAAGAGAAAAGATGGATTGAGACAAACAGATTACTAATAATTCTTTTCCTTAGCACCTGAATCCAGACATGCCTGAAACTCATCATGTAGATACAGCTGTGAGTAAATTCACATATGTATGGCTCTTAAGTCTATTGACTAAACAATTCTCTTTATTTGGCTTAAGCTCATTTTCATAGGGCTTCAGTTAGTTGGCAATTTAAAGTGTCTCTCTCTCTCTCTTTTTTTTTTTTTGGCTATACCATGTACCTTGTGGAGATCTTAGTTCCCTGACCAGGTATTGAACCCCGGGCCCTCAGCAGTGAAAGTGCAGAGTCCTAACTACTGAACTGTCAGGGAATTCCCTAAAGTGTCTCTTTTAATACAATGATTTTAACTAATGTCACTTGTCTGCTATATCCAAAGGTAGTAGGGGAGGCCTGCTAAAGCAACTGAGGAGGTCGCTGAGCCAGGAAGAGCATAACCCAAACACACCAATATTTCCTGCACCAGGAGGGATTCCTCCTCAGGTTCTACATTCTAGAGTCTCTTTCCCATAGACCCAGACCCTTGGGTCTGCATCAGTGTTTGAGTGTTATAGATGTGAAAGTCGATCATCGTGTCTGACTCTTTGCGACCCCATGAATCGCAGCACGCCAGGCCTCCCTGTCCATCACCAACTCCCAGGGTCCACCCAAACCCATGTCCATTAAGTCAGTCGGTGATGCCATCCAACCATCTCATCCTCTGTCGTCCCCTTCTCCTCCTGCCCTCAATCTTTCCCAGCATCAGGGTCTTTTCCAATGAGTCAGATCTTCATATCAGATGGCCAAAGAATTGGAGTTTCAGCTTCAACATCAGTCCTTCCAATGAACACGCAGGACTGATCTCCTTTAGGATGGACTGGTTGGATCTCCTTGCAGTCCAAGGGACTCTCAAGAGTCTTCGCCAACACCACAGTTCAAAAGCATCAATTCTTCGATGCTCAGCTTTCTTTATAGGCCAACTCTCACATCCATACATTACTACTGGAAAAAGCATAGCCTTGACTAGACGGACCTTTGTGGACAAAGTAATGTCTCTGCTTTTTAATATGCTGTCTAGGTTGGTCATAACTTTCCTTCCAAGGAGTAAAAAAGTGAAAGTCGCTCAGTTGTGTCCGACTCTTTGCGACCCGTGGACTAGTCCATGGAATTCTCCAGGCCAGAATACTGGAGTGGGTAGCTTTTCCCTTCTCCAGGGGATCTTCCCAACTCAGGGATCGAAACCAGGTCTCCCACATTGAAGGCAGATTCTTTACCAGCTGACCCACAAGGAACCATCTTTTAATTTCATGGCTGCAATCACCATCTGCAGTGATTTTGGAGCCCAAAAAAATAAAGTCAGCCACTGTTTGCACTGTTTCCCCATCTATTTGCCATGAAGTGATGGGACCAGATGCCACGATCTTCGTTTTCTGAATGTTGAGCTTTAAGCCAACTTTTTCACTCTCCTCTTTCTCTTTCATCAAGTGGCTCTTTAGTTCTTCACTTTCTGCTATAAGGGTGGCGTCATCTGTATATCTGAGGTTATTGATATTTATCCCGGCAATCTTGATTCCAGCTCGTGCTTCCTCCAGCCCAGCATTTTTCATGATGTACTCTGCACAGAAGTTAAATAAGCAGGGTGACAATATACAGCCTTGATGTACTCCTTTTCCTATTTGGAACCAGTCTGTTGTTCCATGTCCAGTTCTAACTGTTGCTTCCTGACCTGCATACAGGTTTCTCAAAAGGCAGGTCAGGTGGTCTGCTATTCCCATCTCTTTCAGAATTTTCCACAGTTTATTGTGATCCACACAAAGGCTTTGGCATAGTCAATAAAGCAGAAATAGATGTTTTTCTGGAACTCTCTTGCTTTTTCGATGATCCAGCGGATGTTGGCAATTTGATCTCTGGTTCCTCTGCCTTTTTAAAAACCACTTGAACATCTGGAAGTTCGTGGTTCACGTATTGCTGAAGCCTGGCTTGGAGAATTTTGAGCATTACTTTACTAGCATGTGAGATGAGTGCAATTGTGTGGTAGTTTGAGTATTCTTTGGCATTGCCTTTCTTGGGACTGGAATGAAAACTGACCTTTTCCAGTCCTGTGGCCACTGCTGAGTTTTCCAAATTTGCTGACATATTGAGTGCAGCACTTTCACAGCATCATCTTTCAGGATTTGGAATAGCTCAACTGGAATTCCATCACCTCCACTAGCTTTGTTCATAGTGATGCTTCCTAAGGCCCACTTGACTTCACATTCC
This sequence comes from Bos indicus, assembly GCF_029378745.1. Classification (NCBI taxonomy): domain Eukaryota; kingdom Metazoa; phylum Chordata; class Mammalia; order Artiodactyla; family Bovidae; genus Bos; species Bos indicus. The sequence continues at coordinate 15,896,518 of NC_091777.1, read as the reverse complement.
AGGATATCTGGCTCTAGGTGAGTGAGCACACCACCGTGATTATCTGGGTCGTGAAGATTTTTTTTGTACAACTCTTCTGTGTATTCTTGCCACCTCTTCTTAATATCTTCTGCTTCTGTTAGGTCCATTTCTGTCCTTTATTGAGACCATTTTTGCATGAAATGTTCCCTTCATATCTCTAATTTTCTTGAAGAGATCTCTAGTCTTTCCCATTCTATTGTTTTCCTCTATTTCCTTGCATTGATCACTGAAGAAGGCTTTCTTATCTCTTCTTGCTATTCTTTGGAACTCTGCATTCAGATGCTTATATCTTTCCTTTTCTCCTTTGCTTTTCACTTCTCTTCTTTTCACAGCTATTTGTAAGGCCTCCTCAGACAGCCATTTTGCTTTTTTGCATTTCTTTTTCTTGGTGATGATCTTGATCCCTCTCTCCTGTACAATTTCCTGAACCTCAGTCCATAGTTCATCAGGCACTCTGTCTATCAGATCTAGCCCCTAAAATCTATTTCTCACTTCCACTGTATAATCATAAGGGATTTGATTTAGGTCATATCTGAATGGTCTAGTGGTTTTCCCCACTTTCTTCAATTTAAGTCTGAATTTGGCATTAAGGAGTTCATAATCTGAGCCACAGTCAGCTCCTGGTCTTGTTTTTTCTGACTGTATAGAGCTTCTCCATCTTTAGCTGCAAAGAATATAATCAATCTGATTTCAGTGTTGACCATCTGGTGATGTCCACATGTAGAGTCTTCTCTTGTGTTGTTGGAAGAGGGTGTTTTCTATGACCAGTGCATTCTCTTGGCAAAACTCTATTAGCCTTTGCCCTGCTTCATTCTGTACTCCAAGGCCAAATTTGCCTGTTACTCCAGGTGTTTCTTGACTTTCTACTTTTGCATTCCAGTCCCCTATAATGAAAAGGGCATCTTTTTTGGGTGTTAGTTCTAAAAGGTCTTGTAGGTCTTCATAGAACTGTTCAACTTCAGCTTCTTCAGCATTATTGGTCAGGGCATAGACTTGGATTACCATGCTATTGAGTGGTTTGCCTTGGAAATGAGCAGAGATCATTTTGCCATTTTGGGGATTGCATCCAAGTACTGCATTTCGGACTCTTTCATTGACTATGATGGATATTCCATTTCTTCTAAGGGATTCCTGTCTACAGTAGTAGATATAATGTTCATCTGAGTTAAATTCCCCCATTCCAGTCCATCTTAGTTTACTGATTCCTAGAATGTTGACGTTCACTCTTGCCATCTTCTCAGATACCCCACATCCAAGGTAAGGCAAACCCAAGTAAGATGGTAGGCACTGAGAGAGGGCATCAGAGGGCAGACAGACTGAAACCACAATCACAGACAACTGGCCAATCTGATCACGTGGATCACAGCCTTGTCTAACTCAATGAAACTAAGCCATGCCATGTGGGGCCACCCAAGATGGACAGGTCTTGGTGGAGAGGTCTGACAGAATGTGGTCCACTGGAGAAGGGAATGGCAAACCACTTCAGTATTCTTGCTTTGAGAACCCCATGAACAGTATGAAAAGGCAAAATGATAGGATACTGAAAGATGAACTCCCCGGGTCGGTAGGTGCCCAATATGCTACTGGAGATCAGTGGAGAAATAACTCCAGAAAGAATGAAGGGATGGAGCCAAAGCAAAAACACACCCAGTTGTGGATGTGACTGGTGATAGAAGCAGGGTCCAATGCTGTAAAGAGCAATATTGCATAGGAACCTGGAATGTAAGGTCCATGAATCAAGGCAAATTGGAAGTGGTCAAACAGGAGATGGCAAGAGTGAACGTCGACATGGACTATACAGTCCATGGAATTCTCCAGGCCAGAATACTGGAGTGGGTAGCCTTTCCCTGCTCCAGGGGATCTTCCCAACCCAAGGATCAAACCCAGGTCTCCTGCACTGCAGGTGGATTCTTTACCAGCTGAGCCACCAGGGAAGCCCTTGAGTGTTGTAAGCAAACAGCAAATTAGCCAAGATAACGGTGGTGGTCAGGCTTTCTCACCCCACAGCCTCTCGCCCCACATTTTGTAAATACATGGTTATGTAACAGTTGAGATCACTTATAGCACTGCATATGCACATCACAATGTACTCACTTGGCCACAGGCCGCTTTTGTTCTGTTTGCCTATATAAGCTCCACCTGAAAAGCCCTTGTGACTGCATTATGGCTGCGTCTGCTGGGTCAACTGTGAGAGAACACGGCATGTCTGCTGCTACAGCTGCTGTGCTAGTCAGGAGAAAATAAACACGTTTGCCGTTCCTACAGCTCCTTGAGTTTTCTTCCAGCTTCTCCGCTCTCGCCTTGACTACCGTGGGTTCAGCAAACAGTGAGATACAGCAAGACAAGCGTCCAGCAATAGATGTATTGAGGGATGGCGGATAGAAGGAGATACAAATAGGAACCTTCCCAGGCCCTGGTCCAAGGTTCTGAAAAACCTCAAGCTGCTTCTATGTTGGAAGAATGTGGAATAACCTTGATTTAAGAGTGGAGAGCTGGCCGGTGAACTGGCTTTTGCTGGACTGTGTGACTTGAACCTGCAGGCTTCTGTGAGCAGCAGTGCTGGTGGGTATGGCTGCCATCTAGTGCCAGATGTCACCTTCTGCAAGTTGTTTACTTGCTGTTTCTAGCTGAAGGGCATTTGGGGAGCCAAATGGAAGTAGGAGGTCATTACCTCTATCATCAGGAAGATGATAAAATCAGGCTTTTGATATTATCTCTAATTTATCTTATAGATACAGTCCAGAATCAAACTGATTGGATGGGATAAAAGGGCAATCATTTCACAATATAAAATTTGTGTCTCATTTCAAACCTCTAGGTTACTGTGAATTTCGTAGATGCTAGATAATCTTTTTTATAAAGAAATCCTGGAATGGTCACATTTATGATTCAGGAGTCTTGTAAGAAACAGGTAGCATGCTTCAAAGGGGTGGCTGGGGAGAGTTTAATGAAAGGGCTACTCAGAAAGGATGGGAAGGGACCCAGGGAAACAATCAAGACCAGGAAAGCACTGTGGAGTTAGTGACAGTCGGAAGCAGCTAGCACTCACAGGCCAGATGGAGCAAAAAGCAGAAGAGGACCCAGAAGGACCGTTCCACAGGAGAGAGCCACTTGGCAGATGCTGTGGCCTCAGCTGTGGTTCTTGGTCGGGAAGCACACCCTTAGAGGAGGATTCACGTGAAAGCAGTGTAATAAGGAATCCTTGGACAGATGGGAAGGGGTGGGGGCGCAGAAGCAGGGCAGAGGAGAGATCAGCAAGATGCTATCTCAGGCAGAGTTCTGTGGAAGGCAGTGTTAGCCTGACCCCTCAGAGGAACTTTGAGAGGTAGGTTGTTTCTCAGAAGGTCTACCTGGAGGCAAAGAGGCTTGGCATTGAGACTCTTAACTTGCCAGTCATTGGTCAGGTGGATGGGGATGAGAGGAAACAGGGGATTACCCAGGACCTGGACCTTCTAAATATTCAGTTAGGGTGAAGCTCTAACTCCGGGGCTCTGTGAGCACTACCTGGGCACAGCTGAAGGTTCTGGGTGTTAGAAGAACACGCTGAAAATCACTACAAAGGCATCCAAAGGGATCTGTGTGAAGCAAGAGCATCTGTTTCTACCGGGGATTAAGCCAGTGAGACATGATGGTTCAGTTAACTCCTGAAGGAGGAAGACACTGAGATGGATTTGGAGTACCAGAGGTTTATTTAGGGGAGAGGGTAATGTCTGATAGAGGGGGGCCTCAACACAATCTGAGCTGACATTCTCAGCCAGTCCCACAGAAACTCTAAAAAAAAGATTGTCCATTAGAGGAGTTATGCAGTGGGCAGAAGTGACCAGGCCCTCGTACCCCTGGTATGCCCAGGAATTGATCAGACCAGGAAGGGCACGGATCCTGAAGATGGTACCGCTGGAGGCTCTTGGCTAAAGGTGCTCCTTGTGGCTGAATGGCAAGTTCTTTTACAAGGGGGGTCCAAGTGGAGCACTCCCTCAGCTGCCACACTTAATCAAATGCGGTGTTGCTGTTGTCTCAGCCACCTCCCCAACACCAGGAAAGAAGAGCTTCCTGCACGGAGTAGAGAAATGAGAGGCGGAGGCACCTCCCTGGTGGTCCACTGCTTAAGAATCTGCCTTCCAATGCAAAGGATGTGGGTTCGACCCCTGGTTAGGGAATTAAGACTGAGTCTACATGCTGCAACCAAAGTCCAAACATCACAAAAAAGATCCCATGCCCTGCAACTAAGACCCAGTGCAGCCACATAGATGAAATAAATAAATATTAAAAGAAAAGAAACAATAGGCCCAGAGAGAAGTGTTGTCTTGGTGGCTCACTTGAGTACATAGATTCAGCTACAGCTGAAGCCCAGTCGCATGCTTGGCTTTTTTGGTTATGTGAACCAGTGAACAGTCTTTCTGCGTAAGCTAATTCGAGTTTGAGTTTTCTTTTTCAGCAAAAGAAACCTTCCTGATTAATATGCTCTCTGAGCTTTACTTTCCTTAACTGTAAAATGTGACTTGGGGTTTGAGAAGGAAGAAGGACAACTAATATAAAGCACAGGCGCAGAGTAGATGTCCCCAGATAGTACTTAATACTATCAGAGAAAAAGGAAAAGGAGGCAAAGCAAGGCAAGGGACACCTCTGGAGGGCCCTCTGTGTCCAGGGCCGGCCAGTGGGCTAAGTTCGGTGCTCAGCAAAGGCTGGTACCTGTCTTGAACTTTCCAGAGGTACTCAGCTATCAAACAGGGCTTGCCTCTTAAGTTGCTTTGAGCCTGTGACTTTCCTGCGGTGAATGCTCCCTGATCCAGTGTGTTACCGGCCTTATAGGAAGATAAGAAAAGCTCTCTTTCAGGACAAGATGAGAGAGTCTTCTCACTCTCTTTTTCTTTATATGGACACTTCTCTGTATTTGTTTTTGTTACTATTATTGTTTGTAGACTATTCCTTTGTGGAAATATGTGAAGTTTATAGCAAAATAAAAAGAATAAATATGAAATGACACCTTTGCAGTGTTGTGATGATGCCAACGCTTTAGGGGGAAAAACCAAGAAAGCACAAAGACCTATAATTTATAACTCAGGAGTTATTTTTAGTTTTCCAAGAGGAATAAGAAACTTTATATTTTAAAGATCTGCTGAGCTTCCCACTGTTCTTCTTCTCCTCTCCCGCCAAAATTATAACAACTTTGACTCCCCAGTAGAGATTTTGTGTTCTGAATATTAAAACAATGACAGGAGTTGGGGAGAGAAGGCGCTGTTACATCTAAATTCTCCCAATCTCCCCGAGGAAGCGCGTGTCCTAATTACAGGAGTGAACAAAAAGTGGCTTTGCATAGCCATTTTGGTTCACCAAGTACTTAATACCTATTATTAAAGAAGCTTCTGACTGTCTAATTGCATATTGTGAGACTAGAGCAACTACAGGTACTTTAGCAGCACATGTGAAAGATCTTGAACAAAGTTAGAAATAGCATCAAAAGCCAGTGGAAAGTGGACTTCTCTGCCATCTGTCCTGGTTCTTTCTTACTTTCTGTCTTTAAGTCAGGGATAAACCAGATAACCTTTACCGATCCTTCTCATTTTTCTCAGTATCTGTGAGACCCCAGAAGCCCACCTCTATATCATTTCTTTACGAAACCCACCCCAGAATGCCCTGGCAGAATTAGTTATTACTTCCTGGATACCTGTGGTTGCCAGCACCCAGGATGGCTCTCAGTCATGTTCCTGGGATACACACCCTCATTTACTTTCTTGCCTCCTTGGATAAAGCTGACCTGTATAACCAATAGGAAACTGCAGAAATGACAGAGTGTAGCTTCTGAAGTTAGGCCATAAAAGGTACTGTGGATTCCTTATTGTTCTTCCACCTTCGTCCACACTGAAAGATCAGCTGCCATGTCATAAGGACACTCAAGCACCCAACGGAGAAGTCCACATGGCTTTTCAAGAACTGAGGCTTCTTGCCAGTAGCCAGTGTGGTGGCTTTAAAACACATCCACCATTTCTTTTATACATCTCTCTTAAGAGATAGAGCTTAATTCCCTTCTTGAGTATGGATTGGACTTGTTAACTCACTTCTTTTTAAAATAATTATTTACATTGTCATACTGTTTTTGCTCATTTTGAGCTTTTTTCTTTTTTTTGGTATCCTGAACTAATGGGAATGGAATTTTTATTCACCACAGTAGTTTAATGAAGGTAAGAATTACAACTCTTATTTTGGCCATGCCTTGCGGCATGAGGGATCTTAGTTTCCCGACCAGGGATTGAAACTTTGCTCCCATTAGTGGAAGCACAGAGTCTTAACCACTGACCACCAAGGAAGTCCCAACTCACTTCTAATAAATAGAATATAGAAGACAGGATGGTTTGTGACTTCTGAGACTTGGTCATGAGCGAAATGGCAACTTTACCCCAGCTCTCTTTTAGATCACTTGATCTGGAGGGAATCTGCTGACATGTCATGAGGATACTCAAATATCCCTGTGGATAAGACCACGAGGTGAGGAACCGGGGCCTCCTGCCAACAGCCACATGTGAGTCACCTTGGAAGCATATCCTCTAGCTCTAGTCAAGTCAGATGGCTGTAGCCTTGTTGACAGCTTGATTGCCACCTCCTTATGAGAGATTCTGTGCCAGAACCACGTGGTTAAGCTGCTCCCAATTTTATAGTCATTTAAGTTTTTAATTAAGTCTTAAAACTATATATCTAATTTAATATTGATACCATTGGCTAAATTAGAGAAGGAAAATTTATTTATTTTCACTCCTAATGTGTCAAAACAAACTTTATTATTTCTGGGTTATTTTTGTCAATATACATGCCAAACTTAACAGTTAAGAGCTAAGACTGCAGTGTATTATTTGTGGAAGTATACTGACCAATGAAACAATGAAACTGTCAAAACTTAAATAGCATATACAAACAAAACACAAATAAATTAATTAAAAATAAATATAATCTTTTCTAAATTGAAGTACAATTAACAAATTGTTTCAGGTATACCACACAATGATTTGATATTTTGTAAATACTACTAAATATCAAATCATTAAATTATTAGATATTAGGTGAGGCTCTAGATAGCTTATGATCACCACAATAAGTCTAGTTAACATCCAATACCATACATAGTTACAAAATCTTCCTTTCTTGTCAAAATAACCTTTCAAAAGAAAGATTACTGAATTAAGGAGGCAACAGAAAAATAGCTGAACTGCTTTGAAAAACAGGTTGGCAGTTCCTTAAAAAAGTTAAATGTAAAGTTACCGTGTGTGCTTGGTCCCTCAGTCTTGTCTGACTCTTTGTGACCCCATGGACTGGGCCTGCCAGGCTCCTCTGTCCATGGGGATTCGCCAGGCAAAAACGCTGGAGTGGGTTGCCATGCCCTCCTCCAGATAAAGTTACTACATTATCTTGCAATTCCAAACCTAGGTATATACTTATGAGAAAAGAAAACATGTCTACATAAGAGCTTTTGAATGTTTATAGAAACATTGTTTATAATAACTAAAAAGTGGAAACAACCCTTTCATCACAAAAGATGTCCATCAACTGTGAATGGATAAACAAAATGTGGAATACCCATACAAGGGAATATAATACAGCTATAAAAAGAAACAAAACAGGGGTACTTTCTACAACAGAGAAAAACTTTGAAAACATTATGTTACATAAAAGAAGCTAGTCATAAAAGACAACACACTGTATGTGATACAATAAGATCTTCTCCCCAGTTCCTGTTACAGAGTTTCAAAAACCCTTGGAATTTCCTGAGTGGTAAGGGCCACAGGAGCAGCTTTTGTTATTCACAAGCCCCTTTTGACTATACCAAGCTTTATGCTAGTCAGATATCTCTTGGTGAGGCTCTAGATAGCTTCAGAATGGAGGCTGGTTGCTAATGCAACCTAGCATATGAATCAGAGGGTTGGAACTTTCAGTTCATCTCTGGACCTCTTGGGAAGGAAGAGGGTTGAACACTGAGTTTAATCACCAATGGCCAATGAATTAATCAGTCTGCTTATGTAATGGAACCACTATAAAACCCCTAAATGATAAGGTTTGGAAAGCTTTCCCATTGAGGTGCCAGGAGGATGGTGTGCCCAGAGAGGGAGTGGAAGCCCTGTGACCATAGCCCCATACCTTGTCCTATGCATCTCTTACATTTAACTGTTACTGAGGTGTACCCTCTTCTAACAAACTGGTAATAGTAAGTGGTATGTTTTTCTGAGTCCTGTGAGCTTTTCTAGAAAATAAAACTCTGGAGGGGATCATGGGGACTCTGGATTTATAGTGGATTGGTCAGAAGTACAGGAACTTGCAACTGGTATCTAAAGCTGGGGTAGTCTTATGGGACTAAATTCTTAAAATGTGGGTTCTGGGCTAACTCCAGTTAGCATCAGTAATGTTAGTGTCAGAAATGTATTGTCCTGTCCACTTCCCTGGTAGTCCAGTGGTTAGGAATCTGCACTTTAATTGCTGAGGGCCTGGGTTCAATCCCTGGTTGGGGAACTAAGACCCCGCAAGCTGTGCAGAGTGGCCAAAAAGAATAAATGTATAATTGTAGGACACCCAGTTAGTGTCTAGTGAGCAAGGGAATTGGTTAATGTGGGGAAAAAACTCCCCTCATACTCGGTGCCAGAAGGGGTGTTGGAAAACACTACAGGCTATATGATTTCATTTATACAAAGTCATCAGAAAAGGTCTAAGTTCACAGAGACTAAAAGAAGATTAGTGATGGCCTTTATTAGTCCGGTAGTCCTCAAGAAGAGTGTTGAAGTGCTGTCTGGTGTTTGAGTGCTGGAGCTCAAGAAGTCTGCAGTTGTCTTATGGAGGAAATAAGTGTATTAGAAAAGCTTTGTTCTGGTATGAGTTAGAGTGCCATTGGCTGTTAGATTAATGCAGAAGGATCAACAATATATAGTAAATAAGGTGTCTTTAAAAAGGAAACAAGCATAAAAATAAGTTATGGATTAATCAGTTGGCAAAAGTGTTGTGACCAGAGGCTTGCAGGAACCCAACTTTATATTTCCTCTGGAAGCAATGGTTCAGTATTCACTAATTCAGTGTTCATGGTGACTTTGTTGAATTCATCTATTTATTTAAATTTACTTTTAGTTAATTAAGTTAATTTAGAAAACTTGGAGAATTTAAATACTACAAATAATGACAACTGATGATATGTCCTTGTATAGTTCCCTTTCATAGTGAATATGGCCCAGCCCTGTGTTACCAACAGAATACTGTGGAATTAATTTCCCCATTACTTTCTGAGCCCATAAAAGATTTGCATGCCCAATCTGCTCAAGGACAATACCAAGTGACCCATCTAGAACCCCAAGCTAAGCTGACTGGTGAAGAACTGACTCTGCCAAAATGAATCTGTGAAGTCCGAAAGAGGAGACAGTTTACACAAACGGGCTTATACCAACTAAAAGGAATCAAGGACCTTGAAGAATCAGGTAAACATGAAAAAAAAAGAAGAAAGCCTATGGGACTTATGGGACACTATCAAGACAGACCACATTCACATTATGGGAACCTTAGGAGAGGTGAAAGAGACCAAAAATATATTTAAATCAGTAATGGCTCAGAGCTTCTTTAACATGGGAAGAGAAATTGACATCCAAAAGAGGCCCAAAGAATACCCCAAAACTGAATGGAAAAGGACCACACAGAGACTCACTAGATTTAAATTATTTGAAATCAGAGAATTTGGGGCTGTACCTGCCCTCAGCAATGGCCTGCACTCTTTTCTGTGGAGTGTGTTCTCTCTAAATAAATCTACTTCTTACCTAAAAAAAAAGAGAGAGAGAATTTTGAAAGCAACAAGGGAAAAGCGACAAGTTACAAACATATAAGGGAATCCCATGGAACTGTTGGAAGATTTCTCTACAAAAGCATTTTAAGCCAAGAAAGAATGGGATGGTATATTCAAAATATTGAAAGAAAACAAACAAACAAACAACAACATCAGCCAAGAATACTACACCTGGAAAAGCTGCCTGTGAGAAATGAAGTAGTGATAAAAGACTTTCTAAAGTAAGCAAGAAGAAAAAAAAAAAAAGAAGAAGAAAAAAATAAATAAATAAAGTAAGCAAGAGCTGAGGGAGCTCCTCGCCACTTACAAGAAATGCTCAAGAAAGTTTTTCAAGTGGAAATAAAAGGACACTAACATCATAAAAATATATGAAGGTAGTTGTGTAAAACTCATTGTGAACAGTAAATATGAGGTCAAAGTCAGATTTTCTAATATTGTGATGGTGGTGTGTAATTCACTTCCAACTCTAGTTTAAAAGTTAAAAAACAGCAACTTCCCTGGTAGTCCAGTGATTAAGACTCCACACTTCCAATGCAGGGGGCAAAGTTTCAAGCCCTGGTCAAGGAACCAAGATCCCACATTCTGCACAGCATGGCGTGAAAAAAAGTTAAAAACAAACATATTAAAAATAACCATAACTAAAATAATTTGCTTTTGAATACACACTATAAAAATGTAAACTGTAAAATCAAAAACCTAAAATTTTAGATGAAAGTGAAAGTCGCTCAGTCATGTCTGACTCTTTGAGACCCCATGAACTATACAGTCTATGGAAATCTCCAGGCCAGAATACTGGAGTGGGTAACTGATCCCTTCGCCAGGGGATGTTCCCAACCCAGGGATCAAACCCAGGGGCCCTGGATTCTTGAACAACCAGGGAAGCCCAAAAATACTGGAGTGGGTAGCCTAGCCCTTCTCTAGGGGATCTTCCTGACCCAGGAATTGAACCAGAGTCTCCTGCATTGCAGGCAGACTCTTTACCAGCTGAGCTCCCAGGGAAGCCCATGTGTAAAGTAAAAATGTCAAGTTTGGGAATGCTATCAAAGTTAGGCTGTCTTCAGTTTAAAATAGAATGTTATAAATGTAAGATATTTTATATAAACCTCATGGTAACCACTGGAGAAGGCAATGGCACCCTACTCCAGTACTCTTGCCTGGAAAATCCCGTGGACGGAGGAGCCTGGTAGGCTGCAGTCCATGGGGTCGCTAAGATTCGGACACGACTAAGCGACTTAGCAGCAGCATGGTAACCACAAAGGAAACTCTGTCATAATAACAAGAAGATTATGGTAACAGAGTCAAAGTATACTGCTACATAAAAATATCAGATCATAAAAGACAGCAAGATAAGAATCAAGGAATAATGGATCCACAAAGCAGTAAACAATTAACAAAATGGCAATATTATGGGAATACCAGACCACCTTATCTGCCTCCTGAGAAATCTGTATGCAGGTCAAGAAGCAACAGTTAGAACTGGATATGAAACAACAGAATGATTCCAAATTATGAAAGGAGTACGTCAAGGCTGTATATTGTCACCCTACTTATTAAACTTATATGCAGACTACATCATGTGAAATGCCAGGCTGGATGAAGCCCTAGCTGGAATCAAGATTTCCAGGAAAAATATCAATAACCTCAGATATGCAGAGGACACCACTCTTATGGCAGAAAGTGAAGAACTAAAGAGCCTCTTGATGAAAGTGAAAGAGGAGAGTGAAAAAGTTGGCTTAAAACTTAACATTCAGAAAACGAAGATCATGGCATCTGGTGCCATCACTTCCTGGCAAATAGATGGGGAAACAATGGAGACAGTGGCAGACTTTATTTTTGGGGGCTCCAAAATCATGACAGATGGTGACTGCAGCCATGAAATTAAAAGATGCTTGCTCCTTGGAAGAAAATCTTTGACAAACCTAGATAGCATATTAAAAAACAGAGACATTACTTTGCTGACAAAGGTCTGTCTAGTCAAAGCTATTGTTTTTCCAGTGGTCATGTATGGATGTACTAGTTGGACTATAAGGAAAGCTGAGTGCCGAAGAATTGATGCTTTTGAACTGTGGTGTTGGAGGACTCTTGAGAATCCCTTGGACTGCAAGGAGATCCAATCAGTCAATCCTAAAGGAAATAATTTCTGAGTATTCATTGGAAGGACTGATGCTGAAATTCCAATACTTTGGTCACCTGATGTAAAGAATGGACTCACTGGAAAAGACCCTGATGCTGGGCAAGATTGAAAGCAGGAGGAGAATGGGACAACAGAGGATAAGATGGTTGGATGGCATTACCAACTTGATGGACATGAGTTTGCGCAAGCTCCAGGAGTTGGAGATGGACAGGGAAGCCTGGCATGCTGCAGTCCATGGGGTCGCAAAGAGTCAGACAGGACTGAGCACGACTGAACTGAACTGAAATCCTTACCTACCAATCATTGTTTGAAACATAAATGGATTAAATTATTCAATCCAAAGATGATCCAATGAAATATTGTCTATAAGACATCTAGTTTAGTTTTTAAAGATACATGTAGATAGACTGAGAATGAAGAGATAGAAAAAAATATTTCAAGCAAACAGTAACCGAAAGAAATCAGGGGTAACTGTCCTTTTTTATTTTTGTTTATTTACTTATTTTTTACAGCGGACTATATTACAGCTCCCTGGTGGCTCAGAGGTTAAAGCGTCTGCCTGCAATGCGGGAGACCGGGTTCAATCCCTGGGTCGGGAAGATCCCCTGGAGAAGGAAATGGCAACCCACTCCAGTATTCTTGCCTGGAGAATCCCATGGACGGAGGAGGCTGGTAGGCTACAGTCCACAGGGTCGCAAAGAGTGGGACATGACTGAGTGACTTCACTACCTATGTTACAGCTTGGTTACAGCTCAGCGTTTTATTTGGCAAACAAAGGACAGTATACCCTTGAGGTGTGAGGACCCCAAAGGAGAGGCCTCTTTTTTATTTTTATCTTTTAATTGGAGTATAGCTGCTTTACAATGTTGTGTTAGTTTCTGGTATACAATGAAGTGAATCAGCTACATGTGTAGGTATATCCTTTCCTTTTGGACTTCCTTCTCATCCCCCTCCATCTCACGCATATAGGGCACCACAGAACACCAAGCTGAGTTTCCTGTGCTATACTGCTGGTTCCCAGTAGCCTTCCATTTGATAGCTGTTCTTATGAGACAAAACAGACTTTAAGCTAAAAATGATCTAAAGATACAAAAGGTCATTTTTGGTTGCTATGTCATGTCCAATTCCTTGCGATCCCAAGGATTGCAGCATGCCAGGCTTCCCTGTCTTTCACTAGCTCCCGGAGTTTGCTCAAATTCATGTCCATTGAGTCGACGATGCTGTCTAACCATGTCATCCTCTGGTGGTCTCCTCTTTTGCCCTCAGTCTTTTCCAACATCCAGGTGTTTTCCAATGAGTCGGCTCATCATGGAGCTTCAGCTTCACCGTCAGTCCTTGCAATGAATATTCAGGGTTGATTTCCTTTAGGATTGATTGGTTTGTTCTCCTTGCTGTTCTAGGGAATGTCAGCAGTCTTCTCCAGCACTACACTTTGAAAGCATCAATTCCTTGGTGCTTAGAATTCTTCATGGTCCCACTCTGATATCCGTACATGACCACTGGAAAAACCATAGCTTTGACTCTACAGACCTTTGTCAGCAAAGTGATGTCTCTACTTTTTAGGACACTCTCTATGTTTGCCATACCTTTCCTTCCAAGGAGAAAGTATCTTCTAATTTCATGGCTGCAGTCACCCTCCACGGTGATTTTGGAATGCAAGAAAATGAAATCTGTCACTGCTTCTACTTTTCACCCTTCTACTTGCCATGAAGTGAAGGAACTAGATGTTCGATCTTAGTTTTTTGAATGTTGAGTTTTAAGCCAACTTTTTCACTCTCCTCTTTTATCCTCATCAAGAGGCTCTTTAGTTCTTCTTTGTTTTTTGCCATTAAGCATGGTATCATCTTCATATCTGAGGTTATTGATATTTCTCCCAGGAATCTTGATTCCAGCTTGTGATTCATCCAGCCCAGCATTTCACATGATGTACTCTGCATGTAAGTTAAATAAGCAGGGTGACAATATACAGCCTGTCGTACTCCTTTCCCAGTTTTGAACCAGTCAGTTAGTCCATGTAAAGTTCTAACTGCTGCTTCCTGACCTGCATACAGATTTTTCAGGAGGCAGATAATATGGTCTGGTATTCCCATCTCTTTAAGAATTTTTGACAATTTGTTGTGATCCACACAAACGCTTTCACATAGTCAATGAAGCATAAGTAGATGTTTTTCTGAAATTCCTTTTCTTTCTCTACAATCCAAAGCATGTTGGCAATTTGATCCCTAGTTACTCTGTCATTTCTAAACCCAGCTTGTACATCTTGAAGTTCATACTGCTGGAGCCTAACTTGAAGGATTTTGAGCATAACCTTACTAGCATGTGAAATGAGTGCAATTGTACAGTAGTTTGAACATTCTTTGACACTGCCCTTCTTTGGAATTAGAATGAAAAGTGACCTTTTCCAGTCCTGTGACCACTGCTGAATTTTCCAAATTTGCTGCCATGTTGAGTGAAGAACTTTAACAGCATCATCTTTTAGGATTTTAATTAGCTCAGATGGAATTCCACCACCTCCACTGGTTTTGCTTGTAGCGATGCTTCTGGGCCCACTTGACTTCACACTTCAGGGTGTCTGGCTCTAGGTGAGTTGACCACACACACCTTCATGTTTATTCTGGTCATTAAGACCTTTTTTGTATTTTTGCCATCTCTTCTTAATCTCTCCTGCCTCTGTTAGGTCTTTTACTGCACCCATCCTTGCATGAAATGTTCCCTTGATTTCTCCAATTTTCTTGAAGAGATCTCTAGTCTTTCCTATTCTATTGTTTTCCTCTACTTCTTTGCACTGTTCATTGAGAAGGCCTTCTTGTCTCTCGTTGCTATTCTCTGAAACTCTGCATTCAGTTGAGTATATCTTTCCCTTTCTCCCTTGCTTTTAGCTTCTCTTCTTTTCTCAGCTATTTGTAAAGCTTCCTCAGACAACCACTTTTCCTTCTTGCATTTCTTTTTCTTGGAGATGGCTTTGGTCACTACTTACTATTATTCACCTCTGTCCATAGTTCTTTAGGCACTCTATCTACTAGATCTAATCCCTTGAATCTTTTCATCACCTCCACTGTATAATCTTAAGGGACTTGATTTAGGTCATACCTAAATGGCCTAGTAGTTTTCCCCATTTTTTTTCAATTTAAGACTGAATTTTTCAATAATGACAAAGGAATCAATCCATCGATAAGATATCAAAATTTTAATTTTTTATGTACCCAATATTAGAGAACCTAAATATGTAAAGCAAATACTAACAGAACTAAAAGAAGAAATATACAGTGATATAATAATAATTGAGGGGAATCAGATGCCATGGGACCAGATGCCTTAAATAATAATAGGGGACTTTAGTACTCCATGATTGGAAAATTCTTAAAGAGATGGGAATACCAGACCACTTTACCTGCCTCCTGAGAAATGTGTATGCAAGTCAAGAAGCAACAGCTAGAACTGGGCATGGAACAACACACTGGTTCCAAATTGGGAAAGGAGTACAACAAGGCTGTATATTGTCATCCTACTTGTTAAACTTATATGCAGAGTACATCACGTGAAATGCCAGGCTGAATGAAGCTCAAGCTGGAATCAAGATTCCTGGGAGAAATATCAATAACCTCAGATATGCAGATGACACCACCCTTATGGCAGAAAGTGAAGAGCAACTAAAGAGCCTCTTGATGAGGATGAAAGAAGAGAGTGAAAAAGTTGGCTTAAAACTCAACATTCAAAAAACTAAGATCATAGCATCTGGTCCCATCACTTCATGGCAAATAGATGGGTGAGCAATGGAAACAGTGGCAGACTTTATTTTTTTGGACTCCAAAATCACTGCAGATGGTGACTGCAGCCACAAAATTAAAAGATGCTTGCTCATTGAAGAAAAGTTATGACCAACCTAGACAGCATATTAAAAAGCAGAGACATTACTTTGCCAACAAAGGTCCGTCTAGTCAAAGCTATTGTTTCTCTATACAGAAGCCTCAGTTCAGTTCAGTTCAGTTCAGTCACTCAGTCGTGTCCGACTCTTTGTGACCCCATGAATCACAGCACGCCAGGCCTCCCCGTCCATCACCAACTCCCGGAGTTCGCTCAGACTCACGTCCACTGAGTCAGTGATGCCATCCAGCCATCTCATCCTCTGTCGTCCCCTTCTCCTCCTGCCCCCAATCCCTCCCAGCATCACAGTCTTTTCCAATGAGTCAACTCTTTGCATGAGGTGGCCAAAGTATGGAGTGTCAGCTTTAGCATCATTCCTTCCAAAGAAATCCCAGGGCTGATCTCCTTCAGAATGGACTGGTTGGATCTCCTTGCAGTCCAAGGGACTCTCAAGAGTCTTCTCCAGCACCACAGTTCAAAAGCATCAATTCTTTGGCTCTCAGCCTTCTTCATAGTCCAACTCTCACATCCATACATGACCACAGGAAAAACCATAGCCTTGACTAGACAGACCTTTGTTGGCAAAGTAATGTCTTTGCTTTTGAATATGTTATAGGAATATGTATATTTTCTCTAAATTTTTTTTTTCTAAATTTTTTTTATTGGAGTGTAGTTGATTTAAAATGTTGTGTTAGTTTCTGCTGTACAACAAAGTGAATTAGGTATGCATATACAAACATCCACTCTTTTTTAGATTCTGTTCCCATATAGGGCAATATAGAGTATTGAGAAGAGTTCCTCGTGCCATATAGTAGGTCCTTAGTTATCTATTTTACATACAGTAGTGTGTCCATATCACTCCCAATATACCAATTTATCCTTCCCCCTTTCACTCTGGTAACTATAAAGTTTATTTTCCACATCTGTGTCTGCTCATTTTTAAACGGGATTATTATTTTTTATTGCTCTTGAGTTGCATAAATTCTTTAAATATTTTGGATATTAAGCCCTTAACAGATATACCAACAAATGTCCATCTAGTCAAAGCTATGGTTTTTCCAGTAGTCATGTATGGATGTGAGAGTTGGACTATAAAGAAAGCTGAGCACCGAAAAATTGATGCTTTTGAACTGTGGTGTTGGAGAAGACTCTTGAGAGTCCCTTGGACTGCAAGGAGATCCAACCAGTCCATCCTAAAGGAAATCAGTCCTGAATATTCATTGGAAGGACTGATGCTGAAGCTGAAACTCCAATACTTTGGCCACCTGATGTGAAGAACTGACTCATTTGAAAAGACGCTGATGCTGGGAAAGATTGAAGGCAAGAGGAGAAGGGGAGGACAGAGGATGAGATGGTTGGATGGCATCACCAACTCAATGGACATGAGTTTGAGTAAACTCCAGGAGTTGGCAATGGACAGGGAGGCCTGGCGTGCTGCAGCCCATGCTGTCACAAAGAGTTGGACATGACTGAGTGACTGAACTGAACTGAACTGAACTGAATTCACAATTGCCCAAATTTGGAAGTAACCGAGAAGACCTTTAATAGGTGAAATGGATAAATAAACTCTGGTACATCCACACAAAAGAATATAACTCAGTGCTAAAAAGAAATAAGCTATCAAGCCCTAAGAAAAAGACATGGAGGAAGCTTAAATGTATATTACTAAGTGAAAGAAGCCAATCTAAAAAGGCTGCATACTGTATGATTCAAATTATAAGAAATTCTGAAAAAGACTAAACGATGGAGATAGTGGTTGTGAGGTGTTAAGGGAGAGGGAGGAATGAACGGAAGATTCTTAGTGCAGTGAAACTATTTTGTATGAGACTATAATGGTGGATGTGAGTGTATGCATGCTCAGTCACTTCAGTTGTGTCCAACTCTTTGTAACCCTATGGACTGCATCCTGCCAGGCTCCTCTGTCTGTGGGATTCTCCAGGCAAGAAAATGAGTTAATTGCCATACCCTCCTCCAAGGGGTCTTCCCAACCATGGATTGAAGCCACGTCTCCTACATTGCGGGTGAATTCTTTACCACTGAGCCCCCAGGGAAGCCTCATAATGGTGGATACATATCATTATACATTTGTAAAAACTCATAGAATATACTTCCCTGTGGCTTCTATGGTGGCTTAGATGGTAAGGAATCTGCCTGCAATGCAGGAGACCCGGGTTCAATCCCCAGGTTGGGAAGATTTCCTGGAGAAGGAAATGGCAACCCACTCCAGTATTCTTGCCTGGAGAATTCCATGGACAGAGGAGCCTGGTGAGGTACAGTCCCTGGGGTCTCAAAGAGTTGGACACAAAGTGAGCGACTAACATTTTCACTTTCACAGAACATACACCAAGAATGAACCCTAATCTAAACTATGGGCTTTGGGAAATAATGATATGTCGATGTAGGTTCATTGATTATGACTAACTATTCTGTTGCCCTCTTTTGATAGTTGGGGAGGCTGTGCATTTGTGGGGACTGTGTATATATGAGAAATCTGTGTACTTCTGTTTAATTTTTTGTGAACCTTAAACTGATCTAAAAATAATCTACTAACAAAAATTGTATTCTCTATGTGCTGTAAATGAAAAATCAGTGTTAGTCATGAACAGAAGGTAACCCTTCCTCCCTCCTTTCCATCCTTCTCTCTTTCTTTCCTTCCTCCTTTCTTTCCTTACTCTCTCTCTCCCTTTCTTCCTGCAGGGTTAATTCCAAAAGCCATCAGGTGGTTCCAAGCAACGTAAGTCTGTGTGGGCGTAAAGCAGCTCAGCTGTCAGTCAGTTCAGTTGCTCAGTCGTGTCCGACTTTTGCAACCCCATGAATCGCAGCACACCAGGCCTCCCTATCCACCACCAACTCCTGGAGTTCACTCAAACTCATGTCCATCGAGTCGGTGATGCCATCCAGCCATCTCATCCTCCGTCGTCCCCTTCTCCTCCTGCCCCCAGTCCCTCCCAGCATCAGAGTATTTTTGAACGAGTCAACTCTTTGCATGAGGTGGCCAAAATATTGGAGTTTCAGCTTTAGCGTCATTCCTTCCAATGAACACCCAGGAATGATCTCCTTTAGGATGGACTGGTTGGATCTCCTTGCAGCCCAAGGGACTCTCAAGAGTCTTCTCAAACACTACAGTTTAAAAGCATCAATTCTTCGGCACTCAGCTTTCTTCACAGTCCAACTCTCACATCCATACAAGACCACTGGAAAAACCATAACCTTGACTAGACGGACCTTTGTTGGCAAAGTAATATCTCTGCTTTTTAATATGCTATCTAGGTTGGTCATAGCTTTTCTTCCAAGGAGTAAGCGTCTTTTAATTTCATGGCTGCAATAACCATCTGCATTGATTTTGGAGCCCCCCAAAATAAAGTCTGACACTGTTTCCACCGTTTCCCCATCTATTTGCCATGAAGTGACGGGACCAGATGCCATGATCTTCGTTTTCTGAATGTTGAGCTTTAAGCCAACTTTTTCACTCTCCATTTTCACTTTCATCAAGAGGCTTTTTAGTTCCTCTTCACTTTCTGCCATAAGGGTGGTGTCATCTGCATATCTGAGGTTATTGATATTTCTCCCAGCAATCTTGATTCCAGCTTGTGCTTCCTCCAGCCCAGCGTTTCTCATGATGTACTCTGCATATAAGTTAAATAAGCAGAGTGACAATATACAGCCTTGATGTACTCCTTTTCCTATTTGGAACCAATCTGTTGTTCCATGTCCAGTTCTAACTGTTGCTTCCTGACCTGCATATAGGTTTCTCAAGAGGCAGGTCAGGTGGTCTGGTATTCCCATCTCTTTCAGAATTTTCCACAGTTTATTGTGATCCACACAGTCAAAGGCTTTGGCATAGTCAATAAAGCAGATATAGGTGTTTTTCTGGAACTCTCTCCTTTTCCCGTGATCCAGGAGATGTTGGCAATTTGATCTCTGGTTCCTCTGCCTTTTCTAAAACCAGCTTGAACATCTGGAATTTCACGGTTCACATATTGCTGAAGGCTGGCTTGGAGAATTTTGAGCATTACTTTACTAGCATGTGAGATGAGTGCAATTGTGCAGTAGTGTGAGCATTCTTTGGCACTGCCTTTCTTTGGGATTGGAATGAAAACTGACCTTTTCAGTCCTGTGGCCACTGCTGAGTTTTCCAAAATTGCTGGCATATTGAGTGCAGCACTTTCACAGCATCATCTTTTAGGGTTTGAAATAGCTCAACTGGAATTCCAGCACCTCCACTAGCTTTGTTCGTAGTGATGCTTCCTAAGGCCCACTTGACTTCACATTCCAGGATGTCTGGCTCTAGGTGAGTGATCACACCATTGTGATTATCTTGGTCATGAAGATCTTTTTTGTACAATTCTTCTGTGTATTCTTGCCACCTCTTCTTAATATCTTCTGCTTCTGTTAGGTCCATACCATTTCTGTCCTTTTTCGAGCCCATCTTTGCATGAAATATTCCCTTGATGTCTCTAATTTTCTTGAAGAGATCTCTAGTCTTTCCCATTCTGTTGTTTTCCTCTATTTCTTTGCACTGATTGCTGAGGAAGGCTTTCTTATCTCACCTTGCTATTCTTTGGAACTCTGCATTCAGATGCTTATATCTTTCCTTTTCTCCTTTGCTTTTCGCTTCTCTTCTTTTCACAGCTATTTGTAAGGCCTCCCCAGACAGCCATTTTGTTTTTTTGCATTTCTTTTCCATGGGGATGGTCTTGATCCCTCTCTCCTGTACAATGTCATGAATCTCTGTCCATAGATCATCAGGCACTCTATCTATCAGATCTAGTCCCTTAAATCTATTTCTCACTTCCACTGTATAATCATAAGGGATTTGATTAAGGTCATACCTGAATGGTCTAGTGGTTTTCTCTACTTTCTTCAATTTAAGGCTGAATTTGGCAATAAGGAGCTCATGATCTAAGCCACAGTCAGCTCCTGGTCTTGTTTTTTCTGACTGTATAGAGCTTCTCCATCTTTGGCTGCAAAGAATATAATCAATCTGATTTCAGTGTTGACCATTTGGTGATGTCCATGTGTAGAGTCTTTTGTGTCATTGGAAGAGGGTGTTTGCTATGACCAGTGCGTTCTCTTGGCAAAACACTATTAGCTTTTGCCCTGCTTCATTCTGTACTCCAAGGCCAAATTTGCCTGTTACTCCAGGTGTTTCTTGACTTCCAGTCCCCTATAATGAAAAGGACATCTTTTTGGGGTGTTAGTTCTAAAAAGTCTTGTAGGTCTTCATAGAACCGTTCAACTTCAGCTTCTTCAGCATTGCTGGTTGGGGCATAGGCTTGGATTACTGTGATATTAAATAATTTGCCTTGGAAACGAATAGACATCATTCTGTCATTTTTGAGATTGCATCCAAGTACTGCATTTCAGACTCTTTTGTTGACCATGATGGCTACTCCATTTCTTCTAAGGGATTCATGCCCACAGTAGTAGATATAATTGTCATGTGAGTTAAATTCACCCATTCCAGTCCATTTTAGTTTGCTGATTCCTAGAATGTTGACGTTCACTCTTGCCATCTCCTGTTTGACCACTTCCAATTTGCCTTGATTCATGGACCTAACATTCCAGGTTCCTATGCAATATTGCTCTTTACAGCATCAGACCTTCCTTCTATCACCAGTCACATCCACAACTGGGTATTGTTTTTGCTTTGGCTCCATCCCTTCATTCTTTCTGGATCTCCAGTAGCATATGGGACACCTTTCGACCTGGGGAGTTCCTCTTTCAGACATTATAGGGAAATTCTCCTCTAATTTGTGAAACCTCAGCTGAGCTGTCCATGGGGTTCTCACACCATGAACAGTTTGAGAACCCCATGAACATCTCAGCTGAGGTTTCACAAATTAGAGGAGAATTTCCCTATAGTGTCTGAGCCTGTGTGGGGGATTGGGGGAAAGGAGGTAATGGCCCAAAGCAAGCTGTTGAAGCCTGACAAGAATGAAGAATATATCCACCTGTTGGAGAGGGGGCAATAAAAGGAGGGATGGTGGAGTGTTGGGCTCAAGTGGGTTAAAGAAAGCAAATATGGAGAGTTGGAATTCCAGGTGGGTAAGGAGAGCATGCATAGGGAAGGGTGATAGCAACTAGGCCAAGGTGTCAGGTCCAAGAAGGGGGAGTAGGGTAGTTGTGTGTATTGTAGTGTGTGTGTCTGTGGGGGGGTGTGATGGAGTGGCAGTTGACATGAAATGGTGGAGCCATTGCAGAAATACAACAGGGATGGAGAAGGTATGATCTCACTTACATGTGGCATCTAAAAAAAGCTGAACTCATTGAAACAGAACAGATTGGTAGTTACCAGTGGTAGGGATAGGAGATGAGAGAAATGTGTGAAGGCAGTCAAAAGTAAAACTTCTAGTTATAAGATAAATAAGTTCAGGGGATATAATGTACATTATGGTGACTATACTTAGCAGTACTGTATTGTATATTTTAAAGGTGCTAAAAGAGTAGATCTTAAAAGGTCTCATCACAAGAAAAAAATGTAGGGACTTCCTTGGCAGTCCGGTGGTTATGACTCCAAGCTCCCAATGCGGGGAGCACGGGTTGGACCTCTGGTCAGGGAACTAAGATCCTGCATGATGCATGGCATGGCCCAAAAAAAGAAAAAAAACTGTAAATATGTGGGGTGATGAGATTAATTAAACATGTAATCATTTTGCAATATATACATATATCAAATCAGAATGTTGTACACTTTGAATTTATACAGTGTTGTATGTTGATTATATTTCTATAAAATTTGAAAAAATAAATCTATTAAAAAATTCTCCCCCTTCTCTCCCAGAAGCACCTGGTAACTAACCACTGCTCTGCTTTCTGTGTCTATGAATTTGACTACATTAAGTATTTCGTACAAGTGGAACTATATAATATTTGCCTTTTTGTGTCTGCTTTATTTCACTAAGCACAATGTTTTCAAGTTCTATCCATGTTGCAGCAGATATCAAAAGTACATTCCTTTTAATGCCTGAATAGTATTCTATAGTATGTATAGACCACATTTTGTTTATCTGTTCATCTGTGGAGGGGCATTTGGGTTGTTTCTACCTTTCAGCTATTGGCGATCCATGGTGCTATGAAAACTGCTACACAAATATCTGTTTGAATCCCTTCTTCAAAATATTTAGTATATATCCACATGTGGAATTGCTGGATCAAATGGTAGTTCTTTATTAAATGTTTTTAGGAATCTCAATGCTGCTTTCCACAGCAGCTGTCCCATTTTACATTTCCACTACATTTCCCCAGAGGTTCTGATACCTCCATGTCCATAACACATCGACACTTGCTGTTTCCTGTTATTGAGTGTTCTTACCATGAAAGGGTCTTGACCATACACAAAAATAAACTCAAAATGGTTTGAGGACTTAAATATAAGACATGACACCATAAAACTCCTAGAACAGACCATAGGCAAAACAAAACATTCTCTGACATAAATCATAGCAGTGTTTTCTGAAGTCACTCTCCCAAGGCAATAGAAATAAAAGCAAAAATAAATAAGCAAGACCTAATCAGATTTATAAGCTTTTGAGCAGCAAAGGAAATCATAAACAAAATGAAAAGACAACCTACAACTGGGAGAAAGCATTTGCAAAGAATGCAACAGACAAAGGCTTAGTTTCCAAAATATACAAACAGCTCACACAACTCAATAACCAAAAAACCCCAAACAACCCAAACAAAAAATGGGCAGAAGACCTAAATAGACATTTCTCCAAAGAAGTTGAACAGATGGCCAACAGGCACATAAAAAGATTCTCATCCTTGTTTATTACTAGAGAAATGCAAATCAAAACTACAATGAAGTATCACCCCATACATCAAAAAGTCTACAAATAATAAATGCTGGAGAGGGTGTGGAGAACATGGAACCCTCCTGCACTGTTGATGGGAATGTAAATTGGTGCATCCACTATGGAGAACAGTATGGAGATTCCTTAAGAAACTAAAAAATAAAGGTACCATATTTGGAGAAAACTCTAATTCAAAAAGATACATGTACCCCAACGTTCATAGCAGTACTATTACAACAGTGAAAACATGGAAGCAACCTGAATGTCCACTGACAGATGAATGGTAAAGACGTTGTGTTATACAGTTAAGTCTCCTGCAGGCTGCGAACTTTGAAAGATGTGAACCAGCGTTTGCATGTCCAATCATGCAAGTTAATGCAGGGGTCTGGTGTACATTGTCACATGTATGCATCCTATAATACAAGTGGTTGTACTTTCGTGTACTTTACTGTGGAGTACTGTATAGAGTACAGCAGTACAGTATCTTTATTTCAAGGCCAGGATATCCAGAAGCAAGAGTAAAAGCAGGAGTGATGTAGCTGGTATTGCTAAGAAGTGCCAAGGGATAATGATGAAATGGCAAAAGCCAACACAATATTGTAAAGCAATTATCCTCCAATTAAAAATAAATTTTAAAAAACGAGGAAAAAACTGAAAATAATTGAGAGACCAAAGAGAGGTGAAAAGATGGCAAACATTGCTCATTCTTATAACACTGAACTTGCTGTGCAACAAGTGAAAGTGTTGGTTGCTTCAGTCGTGTCTCTTTGCAACCCCATGTGCAACACGAGGCTCTCACCAATGAAGACCTGATGGAATTGGAGGCCCAGAGAAAGGATGAAGAGAGACAAGAGGAAGAAGTAACTGAAGAACCAGAGATTCACGATGCAAGAAACGGCATGGGGATGTTCTTTATCTGAGGAGGCACTGTTGGTTTTTGAGACACAGGATCCGAACGTAGAACAGTGCATGAAGTTTACAGCAGCCGTTCAGAATGCAATCCAGTGCTACAGTATCACCTATGATGAGGAAAAGAGAGCTAATGCACAGTCAGCACTAAATGGTTTTTTAGACAGAATTTAATCCAACAAGGAACTAGAACCTGTGCCTCAACATCAGGCATGAGTGAAATTGCAGCTTGCTCTCCATCTCCTGTTGCTGATGATCCTTCAGCTCTACTATCTCCCACATCGTCTCCCTTCTCCAGTCAATAACTCTTCTTGTCTGTCCACTTGATGCCAGCCCCTATGTGCCAGCTGTTGTACTGTACTATTTTACTTTTCAAGGTATTGTACTGTAAAATTACAAATGTCTATTTTTTTGGTTTGTTTTTATGTATTATTTGTGTGAAAAGTACTATCAATGTATTACAGTTCAATATTACATAGCCAATTGTGTTATTTAGGTACCTAGGCTTACTTTCTTGGATTTACAGACAAATTGAATATGAACAGGCTCTTTTAATAGAACCATTTGTTGTAGGGAACTTATTGTATATATACAATGGAATATTACTCAGCCACAAAAAAGAATGAAATAATGCCATTTGCAGCAACATGGATAGACCTAGAGATTATCATACTAAATGGAGTAAGTGAGAAACAGAAAGACAAATATCACGTGGTATCACTTATATGTGGCATCTAAAACATGACACCAATGATCTTGTTTACAAAACAGAAACAGACTCACAGACATAGGAAATAAACTTTGGTTACCAAAGGGGAAAGTGTATGTGTGGGGGAGAAGAATGAACTAGGATTTGGAATTGGCAAATGGAAGTTACTAAGTTTGAAATAGATAATTAGCAAAGTCCTACTGTATAGCACAGGGAACTATATTCAATATCTTAAACTATAATAGAAAAAAAATTTTAATGGTGTTGAGTTTTGTTAAATGCCGTTTCCACCTCAGTCAAAATGGTCATGTGATTTTTTTCCCCTTAGTTCTATTAATCTGGTGTATTACTTTTTTCTTCCAACTTTATTGAGGTATAATTGACAAATAAAATTATATATACTTAAAGGGTAAACATGATTATTTCCTATATGTATACTGTATGAAATGATTATCACAAACAGATTAATTAACATATCCATCATGTTACATAGTTGTCTTTTTTGTGGCAAGAATGCTTATGATTTACTCTCTTGGCAAATTTCAAGTATACAATAAAGTGTCATTAACTAAAGTCACTATGCTGTACATATATTAGATCCACAGAACTTATCCATCTTATGATTGAAGGCTTATATCCTTTGAACAGCATCTCGCTACTTTCCCTATTCCCTGGTAACCACCATTCTACTCTCTGTTTCTATGAATCATACCTTTTGGGGTTTTCTGTTTGTTTGTTTGTTTTTTAAATTACACATAAATATTTATCTTTAGGTAAGATGATAAATATTCATCTTTATGTATCTGACTTATTTTACTTAGCATTATGTATTTTAGGTTCATTCATGTTTTAACAAATGGCAGGATAGCCTTCTTTTTCATGATTGAATAATATTCTAGTGTGTTTATGTGCATGTATGGAATTTGTCAAGCCAAGTAGGCCTTAGGAAGCATTACTACGAACAAAGCTAGTGGAGGTGATGGAATTCCAGCTGAGCTATTTCAAATCCTAAAAGATGATGCTGTTAAAGAGTTGCACTCATTATGCCAGCAAATTTGGAAAACTCAGCAGTGGCCACAGGACTTTTCATTCCAATCCCAAAGAAAGGCAGTGCTAAAGAATGTTCAAATTACTGTACAATCACACTCATTTCACATGTCAGCAAGGTTATGCTCAAAATCCTCCAAGCTAGGTACGTGAACCGAGAACTTCTAGACGTACAAGTTGGATTTAGAAAAGGCAGAGGGACCAGAGATCAAATTGCCAAAATACTCTGGATCATAGAAAAAGCAAGGGAATTCCATAAAACATCTACTTCTGCTTCATTGACTGTGCTAAAGCCTTTAACTGTGTGGATCACAACAAACTGTGGAATATTCTTAAAGAGATATGAATATCAGACCACCTTACCTGCTTCCTGAGAAACCTGTATGCAGGACAAGAAGCAACAGAATTGGACATGGAACAATGGACTGGTTTCAAATTGGGAAAGGAGTACATCAGGTCTCTATATTGTCACCCTGCTCATTTAACTTATATGCAGAGTACATTATGTGAAATGCCAGACTGGATGAATCACAAACTGGAATCAAGATTGCTGGGAGAAATATCAACAATCTCAGCTACACATATGATACCACTTTAATGGCAGAAAGTGAGGAGGAACTAACTAAACAGCCTCTTGATGAAAGTGAAAGAGGAGAGTGAAAAAGCTGGCTTAAAATTCTACATTCAAAATACTAAGACTTTGGCATCCATTCCTATCACTTCATGGCAAATAGATGGGAAAATGTGGAAACCGTGTGAGATTTCATTTCCTTGGGCCCCAAAATCAATGAGGATGGTGACTGCAGCCACAAAATTAAAACACTTGCTCCTTGGAAGAAAAGCTATGACAAACCAAGACAGTGTGTTATAAAGCAGAGGTATCACTTTGATGACAAAGATCCATATAGTCAAAGCTATGGTTTTTCCAGTAGTCATGTAGGGAAGTGAGAGCTGGACCATAAAAAAGGCTGAGTGCTGAAGAATTGACGCTTTTGAACCGTGGTGCTGGAGAAGACTCTTAAGAGTCTTTTGGACAACAAGGAGATCAAACCAGTCAATCCTAAAGGAAATCAACCCTGAATATTCATTGGGAAGACTGATGCTAAAGCTGAAGCTCCAATACTTTGGCCACCTGATGTGAAGAGATTTCTTATTGGAAAAGACCCTGATCCTGGGAAAAACTGAGGGCAAGGGAAGGGGGTGACAGAAGAACTGACTCAATGGACATGAGTTTGAGCAAACTCAGGGAGATAGTGATGGATAGAGAAGCCTGGCATGTTGCAGATCATGGGTCACAAAGAATCAGACATGACTTAGCAACTGAACAACAACAATAATATGTATGTATTGCATATGTGTAATATATATGTATATATATGTACATTTATGTATATATATATATTCATCTTCTTTATCTATTCATCCATTGGCAGATGCTTAGGTTGTGTCCCTATCTTAGCTACTGTGAATAGTGTTGTTGAAACATTGTTGTGAAACATTGTTGCTGTTGTTTAGTGACTAAGGTGTGTCTGACTCTTTTGCAACCCCACGGACTGTAGCCTTCCAGACTCCTCTCTCCATGGGATTTCCCAGGCAAGAATACGGGAATGGATTGCCATTTCCTTCTTCTGGGGATTTTCAATCCCAGGGATTGAACCTGTGTCTCTTGCGTTGGCAGGTGGATTCGTTATCACTGTGCTACCTAGGAAGCCCTCAACAAACATGGGAGTAGATAATCTCTGCTGCTGCTGCTGCTGCTAAGTTGCTTCAGTCGTGTCCGACTCTGTGCGACCCCATAGATGGCGGCCCACCAGGCTCCCCCGTCCCTGAGATTCTCCAGGCAAGAACACTGGAGAGGGTTGCCATTTCCTTCTCCAATGCATGAAAGGGAAAAGTGAAAGGGAAGTCGCTCAGTCGTGTCCGACTCTTCACGACCCCATGGTCTGCAGCCTACCAGGCTCCTCCGTCCATGGGATTTTCCAGGCAAGAGTATTGGAGTGGGGTGCCATTGCCTCTCTGAGCCAGTGAGTTTATTTCCTTCCTATATATGCCCTGAAATGGAATTGCTGGATGGTATTTTAGTTACAGGGCTTTCCCAGTGGCTCAGTGGTAAAGAATCTGCCTACAATGCAGGAGACACAGAAGACTTGGGTTTGATCTCTGGGTTGGGAAGATCCCCTGAAGGAGGGCATGGCAGCCCACTCCAATATGCTTGCCTGGAGAATCCCATGGACAGAGAAGCCTGGTGGACTACAGTCCATAGGATTGCAAAGAGCCAGACACACCTGAAGTGACTTAGCACCCGTACATGCATGCATGCATGCATGGTAGCTATAATAATTTTCATTATTTCAGGAACGTCCATACTATTTCCAGAATGGTTGTACATTATGCATATTATTTTATTCACACAACCAGTGACAAGAGTTCCCTTTGTTCCATATCCTCATCAATACTTCTTAATGCTTGTCTTTTGATAAAATCCATCCCAACAGCTGTGAGGTTATAGCTCACTGTGGTTTCGATTTGCATTTCCCTACTAGTTAGTGATATAGAGCACATTTTCTTATACTTGTTGGATATTTGTATATATTTTTTGGAAAAAATTTCCACTTGGATCCTCACTAATTTAATTTTATTTTAAAAATGTTATTTGTTCAAAAGGAAAGATGTTTAAAAATTGTCATTATTGTCAGAACATAATTTTCTATACAGAAGCCTAGGAATATGTATATTTTCTCTAAATTTTTTTTACTGGAGTGTAGTTGATTTAAAATGTTGTGTTAGTTTCTGCTGTACAACAAAGTGAATTAGGTATGCATATACAAACATCCACTCTTTTTTAGATTCTGTTCCCATATAGGGCAATGTAGAGTATTGAGAAGAGTTTCTTGTGCCATATAGTAGGTCCTTAGTTATCTATTTTACATACAGTAGTGTGTCCATATCACTCCCAATATACCAATTTATCCTTCCCCCTTTCACTCTGGTAACTCTAAAATTTATTTCCCACATCTGTGTCTTTGCTCATTTTTAAACTGGATTATTATTTTTTATTGCTCTTGAGTTGCATAAATTCTTTAAATATTTTGGATATTAAACCCTTAACAGATATACCAACAAAAGTCTGTTTAATCAAAGCTATGGTTTTTCCAGTAGTCATGTATGGATGTGAGAGTTGGACTATAAAGAAAGCTGAACACCAAAGAATTGATGCTTTTGAACTGTGGTGTTGGAGAAGACTCTTGAGAGTCCCTTGGACTGCAAGGAGATCCAACCAGTCCATCCTAAAGGAAATCAGTCCTGAATATTCATTGGAAGGACTGATGCTGAAGCTGAAACTCCAATACTTTGGTCATCTGATGTGAAGAACTGACTCATTGGAAAAGACCCTGATGCTGGGAAAGATTGAAGGCAGGTGGAGAACCGGATGAGAATTTGATGGACATGAGTTTGAGCAAGCTCTGGAAGTTGGTGATGGATAGGGAGGCCTGGCGTGCTGCAGTCCATGGGGTCGCAAAGAGTTGGACACGACTGAGCGACTGAACTGAACTGAACAGATACATAGCTTGCAAATTTTTTTTTTCCCATTTTGCAGTTGCCTTTTTGTTTTATTGACTGTTTCCTTTGTTGTGCAGCAGATGTTTTAAAATTTGATGTATTTTCATTTATTTTTTATTTTGTTGCTTTGCTTTTGGTGTGATGCCCCAAACATCACTGCCAACATCAATGTCAAGGAGAACTCCCTCTATGTTTTCTTCTAGGAGTTTTACAGTCTCAGGTCTTATACTTAAGTGTTTAATCCATCTCAAGATAATTTTGTAGTATAGTTTAAAATCAAGATGTTTGGCATAGTTTGGGGGTCTAGTTTCATTCTTTTGCATGTTAATATCCAGTTTCCCAACACCATTTACTGAGGAGATGATCCTTTCTCAGTTGTGTGTTCCACGGTGCCCTTGTCAAATATCAGATGACTATATATGTTGCTTTATTTGGGGGCACTCTATTTTTTAAAAGATAATTTATTTATTTTATTTGTGGTTGCACTGGGTCTTCGTTGCTGTGTGCAGCCTTTCTCTAGCTGGGGAGAGAGGCAGCTACTCTCAGGTTGTGGTGCACAGCCGTCTCTCTGCAGTGGCCTCTCTTGTCACGCAGAACGGGCTTTGGTGCAGAGGTTTCAGCTGCAGCACACAAGCTCAGTAGTTGTGGCTTGTGGGCCCTCGAGTGTTCAGGTTTCAGTAGTTGTGGTTGTTGTGTACGTTGTGGCTTCGTTGCTCTGTGACATGGACATGTGGAGTCTTCTTGGACCAAGGATTGAACCCATGTCCCCTGCATTGGTAGGCAGATTTCTATCCACTGTACCACCAGGAAAGTCCTGGGCACTCTGTTTTGTTCCATTGATCTATGTGCCTAATTTTATGGCTATACCATACTGTTTTTGTTTGTTTGTTTTGTTCTATTTTTCATGTGCATGGCTTGCAGTATCTCAGTTCCCCAACCAGGAACTGAACCTGGGCCATGGTAGCGAAAGCTTGGAAAACCATAGGCGACCAGGGAACTCCTGAACCACGTTGTTTTGATTACTGTATCCTTATAATACAGTTTATTAAAATTTTTTTCATGGGAAAAACATTTTAAATATCACAGATTGCACATGTCAATCTCAAACTCCAGTCTATCCACCCTTCCCCTTGGTAACTATAAGTTCATTCTCTAAGTCTGTGAGTCTCTTTCTGTTCTGTAAATAAGTCCATTTGTATTATTTTAAAAAAGATTCCACGTATAAGTGATATCACATGATACTTCTTTGTCTGACCTACTTCCCTTAATAAGATAATCTCCAGGTCTATTCATGTTTCTGCAAATGGCACTATTTCATTCTTTTTTTTAAACTTTAATTTTTAAAAAATTTTTATTGGGGTATATCCAATTAACAATATTGTGGTAGTTTTAGGTGAATAGTGAAGGGACTCAGCCATACATATACATGTATCCATTCTCCTCCAACCTCACTCCATCCAGAATGTCACCTAACATTGTGTAGAGTTCCATGAACTGCACAATAGGTCCTTGTTGGTTTTCCATTTTGAATATAGCAGTGTGTACATATCCATCCCCTGCTCCCTAACTATCCCTTCCCCCTGGCAACCATAAGCTTGCTTTCTAAGTCTGTGAGTCTCTTTCTGTTCTGTAAATAAGTTCATTTGAATCTTTTTTTTTTTTAGATTTCATATATGAAGGATGTTATATGATATTTCTCCTTCTCTGTCTGACTTACTTCACTCAGTATGACCCTCCCTAGGTCCATCCATGTTGCTGCAAATGGCATCATTTCAGTCTTTTTAATGGTTGAGTAATATTCCATCATATATATGCATCACATCTTCTTTATCCGCTCAGCTGCTGATAGACATTTAGGTTGCTTCCATGTCTTGGCCATTGTAACCAGTGCTGCAATAAGCATTGGGGTAAAGGTATCCTTTCAAGCCATGTTTTTCCTCTAAATATATGCTCAAGAGTGAGATTGCAGGATGATATTGTAGACCTATTTTTAGTCTTTTAAGGAATCTCCATACTGTTCTCCATAGTAGCTGTACCAATTTACATTCCCACCAACAGTGTAGGAGGGTTCCCTATTTGCCACATCCTTTCTAGCATTCACTATTTGCAGCTTTTTTGATGATGGCCATTCTGTCTGGTGTGAGGTGATATCTCATTGTAGTTTTGATTTGCATTTCTCTAAAAACTAGCAATGCTCTCTAAAAGTTGAGCATCATTTTATGTGTGTCTTGTCCATCTGTATGCCTTCTTTGGAGAAATGTCTCTGTAGGTTTTTTGCCCATTTTTGGACTTTTTTTAAAATTTGTTTTTTTATATAGAGTTACATGAGCTGTTTGTAAATTTTGGAGACTCATCCTTTATTGGTCACATTGATTGCAACTGTTTTCTCCCATTTTGTGGGTTGTCTTTTCATTTTGTTCATGGTTTCCTTTGCTGTGCAAAAGCTTTTGAATTTAATTAGGTCCCACTTGTTTATTTTTGTTTTTATTTCCATTTCTCTGAGAGACAGATCAAAAATATAGTGTCAACATTATGTCAAAGAACATTCTGTCTTTGTTTTCCTGTAAGAGTTTTATAGAATCTGGTCTTACATTTAGGTGTTTAATCCACTTTGAGTTTGTTTTTGTGTATTGTGTAAAAGAATGTTCTAATTTAATTTTTTTTTTTACATGTAGCTGTCCAGTTTCCCCAGATCCATTTATTGAAGAGACCTTTCCCCCATTTCATAGTCTTGCCTCCATTGTCAGAGATTAATTGGCCATAGGTGCATGGGTTTATTTCTGGCTTTTTTATTCTGTTACCTTGATCTATATATCTGTTTTTGTGGTAGTACCATACTGCTTTGATGACTGTAGCTTTGTAGTGTAGTCTGAAGTCAGGGAGCCTGATTCCTCCAGCTCTATTTTTCTTTCTCAAGATTGCTTTGGCTATTCGGAGTCTTTCATGTCTCCATACAAATTAAAAAAAAAATTTTTTTTTGTTCTACTTCTGTGAAAAATGGCACTGGTAATTTAACTCAAATTGTACTGAATCTATAGATAACCTTTGGTAGTTTAGCCATTTTCACAATATTGATTCTTCCAGTTCAAGAACATAGACTATCTCTCCATCTGTCCATGTCATCTTTGATTTCTTTCATCAGTATCTCAAAGTTTTCCAAGTATAGGTCTTTTGCCTCCTTCAGTTCAGTTCAGTTAAGTTGCTCAGTTGTGTCCGACTCTTTGTGACCCCATGAATCGAAGCACGCCAGGCCTCCCTGTCCATCACCAACTCCCGGAGTTCACTCATACTCAAGTCCGTGGAGTCAGTGATGCCATCCAGCCATCTCATCCTCTGTCGTCCCCTTCTCCTCCTGCCCACAATCCCTCCCAGCATCAGGGTCTTTTCCAATGAGTCAGCTCATTGCATGGGGTGGCCAAAGTACTGGAGTTTCAGCTTTAGCATCATTCCTTCCAAAGAAATCCCAGGGCTGATCTCCTTCGGAATGGACTGGTTGGATCTCCTTGCAGTCCAAGGGACTCTCAAGAGTCTTCTCCAACACCACAGTTCAAAAGCATCAATTCTTTGGCACTCAGTCTTCTTCACAGGCCAACTCTCACATCCATACATGACCACAGGAAAAACCATAGCCTTGACTAGACGGACCTTTGTTGGCAAAGTAATGTCTCTGCTTTTGAATATGCTATCTAGGTTGGTCATAACTTTCCTTCCAAGGAATAAGCGTCTTTTAATTTCATGGCTGCAATCACCATCTGCAGTGATTTTGGAGCCCCAAAAAATAAAGTCTGACACTGTTTCCACTGTTTCCCCATCTATTTCCCATGAAGTGATGGGACCGGATGCCATGATCTTAGTTTTCTGAATGTTGAGCTTTAAGCCAACTTTTTCACTCTCCACTTTCACTTTCATCAAGAGGCTCTTCTTCTTCGCTTTCTGCCATAAGTGTGTTGTCATCTGCATATCTGAGGTTATTGATATTTCTCCTGGCAATCTTGGCTCCAGCTTGTGCTTCATCCAGTCCAATGTTTCTCATGATGTACCATGCATATAAGTTAAATAAGCAGGGTGACAATATAAAGCCTTGACGTACTCCTTTTCCTATTTGGAACCAGTCTGTTGTTCCATGCCCAGTTCTAACTGTTGCTTCCTGACCTGCATACAGATTTCTCAAGAGGCAGGTCAGGTGGTCTGGTATTCCCATCTCTTTCAGAATTTTCCAGAGTTTGTTGTGGTCCACACATTCAAAGGCTTTGGCATAGTCAGTAAAGCAGAAATAGATGTTTTTTTGGAACTCTCTTGCTTTTTTAGTGATCCAGTGGATGTTGTCAATTTGATCTGTGGTTCCTCTGCCTTTTCTAAATCCAGCTTGAACATCTGGAAGTTCATGGTTCACGTATGGTTGAAGCCTGGCTTGGAGGATTTTGAGCATTGCTTTACTAGAGTGTGAGATAGTGCTACTGTGCAGTAGTTTGAGCATTCTTTGGCATTGCCTTTCTTTGAGATTGGAATGAAAACTGGCTTTTTCCAGTCCTATGGCCACTGCTGAGTTTTCCAAATTTGCTGGCATATTGAATGCAGCACTTTCACAGCATCATCTTTCAGGATTTGAAATAGCTCAATTGAAATTTCATCACCTCCACTAGCTTTGTTCGTAGTGATCCTTCCTAAGGCCCACTTGACTTTGCATTCTAAAATGTCTGGCTCTAGGTGAGTGATCACACCCTCATGATTATCTGGGTCATGAAGATCTTTTTTGTATAGTTTCTATAGTTCTTCTGTGTATAGAGGAAAACAATAGAATGGGAAAGTCTAGAGATCTCTTCAAGAAAATTAGACATACCAAGGGAACATTTAATGCAAATACGGGCACAATAAAGGACAGAAATTGTATGGACCTAACAGAAGCAGAAGATATTAATAAGAGATGGCAAGAATACACAGAAGAACTATACAAAGAAGATCTTCATGACCCAGATAATCACAAGGGTGTGATCACCAGCCTAGAGCCAGATATTTTAGAATGCAAAGTCAAGTGAGCCTTAGGAAGACTCAGGAGTTGCAACTCACAGACTGGAGTTCAGGCTCAATAGTTGTGATGCACAGGCTTAGTTGCTCTGCAGCATGTGAAATCTTCCCAGACCAGGGATCGAACCCATGTCCCTTGCATTGGCAGGCAGACTCTTATCCAATGCATCATAGGGAAGTCCTTATAGTTGATTTCTAATCTCATAAGAGTTGTGGTTGGAAAAGATACTTGATTTGATTTCAGTTTTCTTAAGTTCACTGAGACTCACTTTTTAGCCCAGGATATGGTCAATTCTGGAGAATGTTCCATGTGTACTTGGGAAGAATATGTATTCTGCTGCTTTTGGAAGGAATGCTCTATAAATATCCATTAAGCCCATCTGATTCAATTTGTCATTTCCTGCCTTTGTTTACTTATTGGTTTTATGTCCAGATGATCTCTTCATTCATGAAGTAGGGTGCTAAAGTTCTCCACTATTATTGTGTTACTGTCCATTTCTCCCTTTAAACTCTTAGTAATGACTTATATATTGAGGTTCTCCTATGTTGAATATATATGTATTTACAATTGTTATATATTCTTCTTGGATTGATCCCTTGATTATTGATTGTGTAATGTCCTTCTTTGTCTCTTGTAATAGTCTTTATTTGAAAAAGTCTATTCTGTCTTAAATGAGTACTGCTACTCTAGCTTTCTTTTGATTTCCATATGCATGGAATACTTCTTTTCCATTACCTTGATTTCAGACTGTATGCGTCTCTAGATCTGATGTGGGTCTCTTATAGATAGCATATATATATGTGTCTTGTTTTGTAACCATTTAGCCAGTCTGCTGGGACATTCAGCCCAAGCCTGCCAGGACTGCTGGTTTCCCTGCACTGTGGAAAGGAAGAGAGCAAGGGCCAATGACTGACCAGGCCCTCTGGCCCACATTTGCACCAGTGATGGTGGAGGACCCAGGCATGGATTAGTATGGTGGCATGCACATACCACCACCATCTCCTGGCCCTGAATTCCCTCCATGGGAAAGGGGCCAACGGAGTCACCCACCAATACCGTCTCTCATCTTCATCTGCCTCTCCCCTTTCCCCAGTGCCACCAGCTTTGTTCTTTTTCAGGGTTCATCTGGCCATTCAACATCTTTTGTGATTGCATGTGAATTTTTGGCAAGCAGATTCTTATCCACTGTACCACCAGGAAAGTCCTATAATTTTTATATCCAGTGGTAAAATATCTGCTTGCAATACAGGAGACCTGGGTTTGATCCTTGGGTCGGGAAGATCCCCTGGAGAAGAGAATGGCTACCCATCCTAGCATTCTTACCTGGAGAATTCCATGGACAGAGGAGTCTGGTGGGCTACAGTGCGGTGTCACAAAGAGTCAGACACAACTAAGCAACTAACACTTTCACTTATAATTTTTAATGTAGAGATATTTCACCTCCTTGGGTAAAATTATTCCTAAATATTTTATTACTTTTGATGCTATTATCAATGGGGCTGCTTTCTTAACTTATCTTTCTTGCAGTTCATTGTTTGTGTTTCAAAATACAACTGATTTTTAAAAATATTTATTTAATTAATTTATTTGGTTATGCAGGGTCTTAGTTGCAGTACGTGGGATCTTCAATATTTGTGGTAGCATGTGGGATTTAGCTTCCTGGTTAGAGATAGAAACTGGGGCCCCTGCATTGGGAGCACAGAGCCACTGGATGACCAGGGAAGTCCCCTGCAATTGATTTTTTATTTATTGAATTTTTTTGTCCTGCAACTTTATTGAATTAATTTACTAATTCTAATGGCTTTTGTTGTTATAGTTTTAGCTACAAAAGATCATGTCATCTGCAAACAGAGACAGATTTTCTTCTTCCTTTACTATTTATTTTTGTTGTTCAGTCTCTCAGTCGTGTCCAACTCTTTGTGACCCCATGGACTGTAGCACGTCAGGCTTCCCTGTCCTTCACTGTCTCCTGGAGTTAGCTCAAACTCATGTCCATTGAATTGGTGATGCTATCCAACCATCTTATCCTCTGTCATCCCCTTCTCCTCCTGCCTTCAATCTTTCCTAGCATCAGGGTCTTTTCCAATGAGTCAGTTCTTCGCATCAGGTGGCCCAAGTATTGGAGTTTCAGCTTCAGCATCAGTCTTCCCAATGAATATTCAGGGTTGATTTCCTTTAGGACAGACTGATCTCCTTGCAGTCCAAGGGACTCTTAAGAGTCTTCTCCAACACCACAGTTCAAAAGCATCAATTCTTTGGTGCCCAGTTTTCTTTGTGGTCCAATTCTCACGTCCTTACATGACCATTGGAAAAACCACAGCTTTGACTATATGGACCTTTGTTGGCAAAGTGATGCCTCTGCTTTTTAATGAGCTGTCTAGGTTTGTCATAGCTTTTCTTTCAAAAAACAAGTGTCTTTTAATTTCATGGCTGAAGTCACTGTTCGAAGTGATTTTAGAGCCCAAGAAAATAAAGTCTGTCACTGTTTCCATTGTTTCCCCATCTATTTGCCATGAAGTAATGGGACCTGATGCCATGATCTTCATTTTTTGAATGTTGCATTTTCAACCAGCCTTTTCACTCTCCTCTTTCACCTTCATCAAGAGGCTCTTTAGTTCCTCTTTGCTTTCTGCCATTAGGGTAGTGTAATCTGCATATTGGAGGTTGTTGACATTTCTCCTGGCAATCATGATTTCAGTTTGTGCTTCATTCAGCCTGCCATTTCACATGATGTTACATAACTTATTTAAGTTTATATTATATATGTTAACTTATATAACTCCTCATATAAGTTAAATAAGCAGGGTGCAATATAGAGCCTTGACATACTCCTTTCTCAATTTTGAACCAGTCTGTTGTTCTTTGTCCAGTTCCAGCTGCTGTTTTTGACCTGCCTACAGGTTTCTCAGGAGGCAGGTTAGGTGGTCTGTTATTCCCATCTCTTTAAGAATTTTCCAAAAATAATTTCTATTTATGTAGGCTATATATCTTTTTATCATTTAATTGCTCTGGTTAGGACTTCCAGTACCATGTTGAATAGAAGTGGTGAGAGTGGGCACCCTTGTCTTGGCCTGGTCTTAAGGGAAAAGCTTTTAGCTTTTCACTGTTGAGTATGATATTAGCTAGCTTTGATGCAGATGGCAGATTAGAAGAATGTGCTCTCATCTTCTCCTGTGAAAACAACAAAATCACAACTAGCTGGTGAGCAACCGTGTACAGGATTATGTTGGAACCCACCAAAAAAAGATACCCCATGTCTAAGGACAAAGGAGAAGCCACAACAAGATGGTAGGAGGGCTTCAATTACATTAAAATCAAACCGCATACTTGCCAGAGACTCTCGGAGGGGACAGATAAAAACTTGTGGTCATCAGTACCCAGGGTACTCACCAGTACCCAGGAGTATGTCAAGGCTCACCAGTACCTAATATGTCAACCCAAGTATGCTCATCAGTGACCCCCATAAGAGACTGAACCAGACCTGCCTGTGAATGTTTGAGGGTTTCCCACAGAGGCATGGGTCAGCAGTGGCCTGCTGCAGGGATGGGCACTGGCAGCAGTAGTCTTGGGATGCGTGAAGTGGTGGCATAAGTCCTCTTGGAAGAGGTCATCATTAGCTTTACCATAGAGCCACTGAGAGAACAATTATACCCAAGAAGTTCTCGCGTGGTTGTGAAGGTTCTAGGCCCCACCTTAGACTTCCCAAACTAGGGCAAAGGGACTGGGAATCCCGTTTTGAAGGTCGGTGGGATTTAGTTACAGAACTTCCATAGGATTGGGGAAAACAGAGACTTTTGGAGGACACAAAACCTTGTGTGCACCAGGACCCAGGGGAAAGAGGAATGATAAAAGTCCATACAGTTAAGCTATAGTTTTTCCAGTAGTCATGTATGAATGTAAGAGCTGGACCATAAAGACGGCTGAGCACAGAAAAATAGATGCTTTCAAGCTGTGGTGCTGGAGAAGACTCTTGAGAGTCCCTTGGACAACAAGGAGATCAAACCAGTCAATCCTTAAAGGAAATCAACCCTGAATATTCATTGGAAAGACTGATGCTATAGCTGAAACTCCAATACTTTGGTCATCTGATGCGAAAAGCTGACTCACTGGAAAAGACCCTGATGCTGGGAAAGATCAAAGGCAGGAGGAGTATGACAGAGGATGTGATGGTTGGATGGCATCATTGACTCAATGGACATGAGCTTGAGTAAACTCCGGGAGCTAGTGAAGGACAGGGAAGCCTGGGGTGCTGCAGTCTATGGGGTCACAAAGAGTCAGACACAACTGAGTGGTTGAACAATAACAGCAACAAAGTTATTAGCTATGGGCTTATCATATGTGGCCTTTATTATCATTATACCTAATTTGTTGAGAGTTTATCATGACAGACGATGAATTTTGGCAAATGCCTTTTCTGCATCTGAGATGATCATATGATTTTCCTCCTTGAATCTATTAAGGTGGTGTATCAGCATTATTGATTTGTATATGTTGAATCTCAGGGTTAAATTCCACTTGCTCATCACCATATAATCCTTTTACTATGCTGTTGAATTCATATTCCTAATATTTTGCTGAGGATTTTTACATCTATGATTTCAGGGATATTGTACTGTTATTTTCTAGTTTT
Organism: Bos indicus; assembly: GCF_029378745.1. NCBI lineage: Eukaryota > Metazoa > Chordata > Mammalia > Artiodactyla > Bovidae > Bos > Bos indicus. The sequence goes on along the minus strand of NC_091777.1, from coordinate 15,857,019 downwards.
CCTTTCTTGTTTTGATGTCAGGGTAATGTTGGCCTTCTAAAATAAGTTTAGAAGTATTCCTTTGCCTTCAATTTTTTTGCAAGAATTTGAGAATGACTGGAATTAACTTTTTAAATGTTTGGTAGAATTCACTAATGAAACCATTTCATCCTAAGCTTTTCTATTTGAGAAGTTTTTAAAATTACTAATTCAGCCTTCGTGCTTGTTACTGGTTTGTTCAAGTGTTTAATTTCTTCATGATTCAGTCTAGACCCTGAACTGACAGAATCAATTTTACTTTTCTTAAGAAAGTGAAAATCGCTCAGTTGCTCATGACTGTTTGCGACCCCATGGATTATACAGTCCATGGAATTCTCTAGGACAGAATACTGGAGTGTGTAGCCTTTCCATTCTCCAGGGGATCTTCCCAACCCAGGAATCAAACCGAGATCTCCTGCACTGCAGGTGGATTCTTTACCAACTGAGCTATTGGGGAATGTTGAAGTTTGTTTGCTTTCTCACAGTCTTGCAGAGTTGGGCCAGCTTTCTGCATGTACTCACAAGCTTTCTGCCAATGCTTGTACTTGCCACCTCAGGGGCACACACAGGACGCTGGTTGCAAGGCAGAAGACTGTGTGGGTGAGGTGTGGAGAGTGTTGGGAACGCCTTTGGGCCAGTTGGGGGGATCTGCTGGTAAGGCTTCTTCAGAGGTTTGTGGGTGATCCTTTAATGGAGTCTACAAAACAGAATTCACATCTCTTTGATGCATTTCAAGCACTGCCTACTGTGTTCCCAGCCTCTCCCCACTCTTAGCTGTGTAACTTGCCTCATATTCTGGATAGGGCCGGAAAGAAGTGGGCCTCTTTGGGAGTGTCCTGCACAGCTGAGGGAGAAGCTGGGCACTCACTCACATGCTCTCACTTGCTGCTGTGAAAGAAATTCCAGCCCTAGGAGGTCTCTTTTGCCTCTGAGACGTGCTACACTGAGGGAGGAATGGCACAAATAATGTAAAACTGCTTTTTTGGTCTTTAGTGGGTCCAGTCTTGGATTTGCTTTTTGCTCCAAGGATGTGCTAGAACTTCTTCACTGGACTCCTGGACTTCCACAAAGATACCCTCACTTGTGCATGTTGTCAAAACTAGTGTTCTTTGAAGGGAGGATGGTAGAAAACTCCTACTCCACCACTTTGTTGCTGTTACCCCTGTGGGTTATTCCATTGAATGGTTTTTGTAGGTTGAACTTCCCTGAATTCTGAGAATAAATCTCATTTGGGTCATGACATATAAACCTTTCAATATGTTGCTAAATTTGGTTTGCTACTATTTTGTGAAGGATGAAAGGAGTGAAGTGCAAGTGTTAGTAGCTTAGTTGTGTCCAGCTCTTTGTGACCCCATGGACTGTAACCCACCAGGCTCCTCTGTCCATGGAATCCTCCAGGCAAGAGTACTGGAGTGGGTGGTCATTCCCTTCTCCAGGGGATCTACCTGACCCAGGGATCAAACCCGGGTCTCAGATTCTTAACTATCTGAGCCACCAGGGAAGCTTTTTGGATTTTAATGTATCAGTGGAAGGGAGGAATGCAAGTATAGCAGTTAAGACTGAAGAACAAAAATTTAAGTTAGAAAGTTGGAAGAACATGTATTATTTCATATTCTAACAATAATTATCAGTGAAAGAGACTATGAACTTGACATTGCACATATGTGAAAAATTATAATTAAATATTATGCAAATGTTATAGAACAGTTTGAATTCACTTTACCTCAAAAGAAGATCCCCATACAGGAAAATCATGGATCTGGAATCAATTTATTTCACTGAAAGACATTTTAAATTCTAACCATTACTCTCTTGGATAAATTGTCAGATCTAGCTACTCATTAGGATTGAATATGAATTTCTTTTCTTGTTCCTTGGCATTTTTTTTTTTTTTTCCAAAATTGCAGCTAAAGGAAAAAACTCAATGGCAGCCCTGGGGAGATCCAGCCTGAAAACAGAGATGCAGATTTGGAGTCAAGGTGTTTCCTAAACATCTTGACTCCACAATCCTTGACCACACAATACAGAACAGAGGGCAGTACAGGTCCCCAAGGCCTGAGTGGCAGGGCTAGAGGCCAAGATGCCTGAGTCAGGCCCTTATGACTTTGGGAGTGTAATGTGGGGGCACCAGAGTCCCAGGTTCCTCCATCTTTTATTTCATATCACTTCAGGTGAGTCATTGGTATGGAGGTAAAGGTCCAACTGGGCTGGATGCTGCAGGTCGGTGGTCCCTGGAGTGAGTGGTTCGGCATAGCCTGCAGCACTGCACCGGGAACATCCTTTTGTGGGCTTTTGATCCCTACTGGATCGCCTTCAGCTCCTTGTGGAAGTGGAGGATAAGCTCAGCCCATTTTCCTTAGTGGGAATGTGGAAATGCTTGCCTTGGTACAGGATTCGATGCATGTGGCAGACCTGACAAGCAGTTCCTCCAGCGCCTGCAGGAACATATTCATGGTGATCTTACACTCCACAGTCTGGAACTCACCCCAGGTCCGAGCCAGGTCTGGCAGACTCTGTCAGACTAATCAAGGCAAGATGACATGGTCCAGTGGTGGGATCACCAGTTCCAGCGCCCCATAGTTGTGGGTTCAGAAGACGAAGATGTTCATGGTGCCCACCTCGATTAATTGGAGGTCAGGCCCGTATAGCCAGAGGACCTGTTCGCAGTCCTTCTTTTGTGCTTCCTGCTGCACGAACACAGTGGGCACTTAATTTTCCCTCATCTTGCAGTCGCCGACCCCACCTACCCAGGCTCAGATGAAGGATGAATCCTCCAAGAGGGAGCCAGGGCTCAAGGCATAGCCAGGGGAAGATTGCAGACATGTAGTGAGGGCTCCTTCTGGATTACCACTGGCAGCACATAGAGGCTGGAGCCTACGTCCTCAGGAACCCAGTCCTTGTCTTCTTTCATTAGCTGGCGGATGCACTCCAACAACTCAGCTTTGTCAAAACTGCAGGCAGAGGCACAGAGCTGAACACAGCATGAGTTCCACGTTGAGCCAAGGTCGGAAGAGGAGCACGCGCTGGTCCCCCGTCTTTGAACGCGTTCAGGTCTTCGAAGAGCTGCAGGGAGTAGTGGAGAGCCGAGCCGGCCGAGAGCAGAGTGAGGTTTTGGAAGGGCTGGATTTGGGGCTGACCCCAGCCCTTCTCCCTGTTTCGTCCCACTATCAGCATGTGATCGGTGAACACCTTCCTGAACAGCAGGGGCTGGCTGGGGTCAGGCTTCTTTTGAAGCTCCTGTGTCATTTCCAGCTGCCTGTCAGCAGCCTTGAAGCTGGATGAGGCATATCGTCTGGGACCACACAGAAGCCAAAGAACAGAGAGAAAATTTGGGGTCCAAATCTCTCTCCCTTCATCCCCTCTAAAGCCTCGTGCTCCTTTCTGAGGGGGCTCCTCCTCCTTCGAATATGAATTATGAAACTACATCATCAGTTCATTTTGGAGAAAGGGTAAGAATGAATCATGAATGTACTAAAATTGCTTTAAAATCTATTCTTCCATCACCATTAACATAGTTTAATGGTTTAAGATAGTTTTCCTGCCACAAGAACCCAGAGACAGTTTCGACGTAAATTTTTCTCTACAAGTGGTGCTTTTATCAATCCAAACTCATTTAGGTGAATAAGTAAACAAGAAACAACCTTATTTGTCACACTGAAAACTTTTTTTATACATTGTCTTTTTATATACATTGTCTTCATTCAAAGTGTGCTTACAGACATTAACATGTAGAGTAGAAATTTCACTAATGCCTTTGCTTTCCTTAAAATTGTAGAACAACTATCAGTGCAATACCCATTGTAATAAATGCTCATTGGCAAATTTTGTCAGAATGAAGTTTACTTTCTTAAATTATTTTCTTTGTTATGTTTGCTCCAATTGTTGAAATGTAATTTTTTAAGTGTAGTTTTATGGCTGTTGAATTCCACATTTAAAAAATGAACTTGTATTTTGTATATTTTTTTTTTCACTTCATTTTACGAGTAATTTTTTTTTTTCCTAAAAATACATGATGAATTTAAAACAAACTGGTCTTTCATTGTGGGCTCTTAAGTAGTAACCGGAGAAGGCAATGGCACTCCACTCCAGTACTCTAGCCTGGAAAATCCCATGGACTGAGGAGCCTGGGAGGCTGCAGTCCATGGGGTCGCTAGGAGTCGGACACGACTGAGCGACTTCACTTTCACTTTTCACTTTCATGCATTGGAGAAGGAAATGGCAACCCACTCCAGTGTTCTTGCCTGGAGAATCCCAGGGACCGGGGAGCCTGGTGGGCTGCCATCTATGGGGTCGCACAGAGTCGGACACGACTGAAGCGACTTAGCAGCAGCAGCAGCAGCAGCAAGTAGTAACAGATCTAAACAGCTAGATGGTGTTTGAAGGCAGACAAATTGCATATTATTCAAATTTGCCCGATAGTGGGCCTTAGGCAATTATTCGTTAAACGAATTTTTAATCCCCAACCCTGGGTCCAGGGCATTAATGACATCTCTACTCCAATTCCTCAGTGATTAGACTTGCGAAACGGAAGTTTATCAAACATCAGGATCTGTGCCAAGCACCTCACTCTCCACCTGCTTTTCACTCTCTCTTCTTCCTCTCAGAGACGGGGCGTGCACAGCACCATGATCCTGCTGCTGCTGCTGCTGCTGCTGCTAAGTCGCTTCAGTCGTGTCTGTGCTCAATACCACGACCCATTCGTTGGTCGAGCCCGACGCCCTTCACTGCGGAGTCGCGGCCAAGCCACGTCCCCATGCCGGCCTAGAGGGGGCGTACCCATTGTTCAGCCAGAAGATCCAGGCCAAGTAATCTTGTGAGGAGCCGATCCCTGTGAATGGGAGCTGTGCCGCAGACCCTCAGAGCCGGCGCACGTCGTGCCTCGCCCCTTCGGCCCGCAGGCTCTGAGAGAGCTTGCGGACGCTCCGGCTCTTACTCGTCAGAGCCTGGGTCCGGCTAGCCTGGACCTGGCGGGCTGAGGCTGGGCGCCTGAGGTACGAGGGGCGAAGCCCGAGCCGCCGCAGCCGCTGCTGCTGCCGCTGCCTTCAGAGAAAAGCATGTCTGCAACTCGAGCTAAGAAAGTGAAGATGGCCACCAAATCATGCCCCGAGTGCGACCAACAGGTGGGCGTCGGGGGCCGGGCACCGAACACGCGGGCCAGCGGAGCGGGTGCGCGCGGGCAGGCGGCCGTTGCCTGTGGCCGTTGGCTGTGGAGAGGCCGCCTCGCCAGGGTCCTGGCGGCCGAGCGAGTGGGCCGGCCCTCGGGCTCTGTGGCCACCGCGGGAGCCCCGAACCGGCCGGGCCGAGCCGAGGGGTTGCCGGGGAAGCGCCCGGAGCCGCGGCCCGGCCGGTGTCCACCTGGCGGCGGTCAGACGGGCGAGTGTCGTGCCCTGTGGCTGGGCTGCGTGAGAGGGGGCGTGGGTTTATCCTGAGCAGACGGAGCGACCTGTCCGGAGCCTCCCCGAGTCGCCTGGCCGGCTCCGGTGACAGCGGCAGGAGTGGGGCAGCGGCCCAAGTGGACGAGAACGGTCCCTCAGCCCCCTCCTGCCCCGACGAGAGTGCCTGATGTGCAAACTCCCAAGTCAGGGCTCCTGGCTCCCAAATCCCCCTCCTACCACTCAGGGTTGCTTTGTTCCCATTTCAGATGTGTACGGTGGATCCCCCAAACTGTCCCCCCGCCACCTGGGCGGATGCTTAAATGTGACAGTAAGGCCTGCAGTACAATGATGCTTTCCTCTTAGACTTAAATAATTGGTGATCTATATGCTTTTAAATAATTTGCATAATAGGAAAAGGAGTACGTCAAGGCTGTATATTGTCACCCTGCTTATTTAACTTCTATGCAGAGTACATCATGAGAAACGCTGGGGGGGAAGAAGCACAAGCTGGAATCAAGATTGCCAGGAGAAATATCAATAACCTCAGATATGCAGATGACACCACCCTTATGGCAGAAAGTGAAGAGGAACTAAAAAGCCTCTTGATGAAAGTAAGAGTGGAGAGTGAAAAAGTTGGCTTAAAGCTCAACATTCAGAAAACGAAGATCATGGCATCCGGTCCCATCACTTCATGGGAAATAGATGGGGAAACAGTGGAAACAGTGTCAGACTTTATTTTTTGGGGCTCCAAAATCACTGCAGATGGTGACTACAGCCATGAAATTAAAAGACGCTTATTCCTTGGAAGGAAAGTTATGACCAACCTAGATAGCATATTCAAAAGCAGAGACATTGCCAACAAAGGTACTCTTGCCTGGAAAATCCCATGGATGGAGGAGCCTGGTAGGCTGCAGTCCATGGGGTCGCTAAGAGTCGGACATGACTGAGCGACTTCACTTTCACCTTTCACTTTCATGCATTGGAGAAGGAAATGGCAACCCACTCCTGTGTTCTTGCCTGGAGAATCCCAGGAACCGGGGAGCCTGGTGGGCTGCCGTCTATGGGGTAGCATAGAGTCGGACACAACTGAAGCCATTTAGCAGCAGCAGCAGCAGTCAGGGCTATGGTTTTCTCCTGTGGTCATGGATGGATGTGAGTTGGACTGTGAAGAAGGCTGAGCGCTGAAGAATTGATGTCTTTGAAGTGTGGTGTTGGAGAAGACCCTTGAGAGTCCCTTGGATGCAAGGAGATCCAACCAGTCCATTCTGAAGGAGATCAGCCCTGGGATTTCTTTGGAAGGATGATGCTAGAGCTGAAACTGCAGTACTTTGGCCACCTCATGCGAAGAGTTGACTTGTTGGAAAAGACTCTGCTGCTGGGAGGGATTGGGGGCAGGAGGAGAAGGGGATGACAGAGGATGAGATGGCTGATGACATCACTGACTCGATGGACGTGAGTCTCAGTGAACTCCGGGGGTTGGTGATGGACAGGGAGGCCTGGAGTGCTGCGATTCATGGGGTCGCAAAGAGTCGGACACAACTGAGCGACTGAACTGAACTGAATAGTCATTAATTTGGTCTAGTTTTTAGTAGACGCTTTAAAATACTAAGTCCCCATTAAAGTCCTATTTTTCTGAGTTCTCTCCTCTTATAATGTCGCATATTCTTCTAACTTTTTAAGAGGTGAATTTGCCTTATGTGGTTTCTTGAACTTTTAATATCTGCTTTCTAAACTAAATTCATTAGGTCATGCAGTGGCTTTATGATTGCTGTTGATCTGGGGTTCAGATCGACATTTAAACTTAAAAGCTCTCAGCTATGACAGTAAACACTGCATGTGGTGAGAACAGCATTAGAATCGTGGTCAGTAAGGATCCTCACAGCATTCCTGAGGCTTTCTCTGCTTTCCTAAGTGACAGCCCAGGTGTAAAGAAGAAGAAAAAAAGCTCATGCCAGTGGTTGCAAGTTGTCATGGCTTGGTAATTTCATGTTTCTTAGCCCATGAGCAAGGCCTTGACTTCCAAGGTTTTCCAAAGAATGGAATGATTATACTGCATTTAGGGAAGCCCAAAGCTGTGGCTTCTCACCAGGAGCCTTCCAGTCCAGATGCCAACAAAGGGTCAGTTTTACTTTAAGCAGGATTGCTTATTAACACTGCTGCCATTCCATCTTTATTGGGCTGATAGGGTTAGAGGGATAGAAAGGTAACCAAAGGTATTTTTTCTCATGATGCAGTTTTGTTTACCCCTTACTAATGTGTTATACATAACCTAATGGAAAAAAATTTTTTTACTGACTCCTATATGTATAAAATTTGATTATTCTTAACTAGAAAAAGTAATTCATTTCAAGCTCTCTCAATTAAAACCATTTGTAAGACATCTTTTATGCCAAAATGCAGACCTTAATATATGTTTCTTTTAAAATTATTACTTCTTTTTTTACTTTCTCTCTGAGCAAGAGAAATTTACTGCTTCTATTTTCTCTCAGCAGTGCTTTATTGTTTTCAATGTATAGATTTTATACATATTTGTGAAGTTTATGGTTGTGAATTTAATTTTTTGTATGCTACTATAAGTGGAATTATTTTAAATTTTTCATTTTATCAATGTTCATTAATTATATATAGAAATAAAATTTATTTTTTTATTGAAAAATATAAAATTCACCATATAAACCATTTTAAAGTATATATATACTTCAGTGGCATAATATATTCACAGTATGGTATAACCATCACCACTGTCTAGTTCTAGAATATTTTCATCATTTCAAAATGAGACCCTGTTTTCAATTAAGCACTCGCTTCCTGATTCATGCTCCTTCTAGTCCCTAGTAACTACGAATTTGCTTTCTGTTTCTGTAGATTTGCCTATTATTGATATTTCATATAAATGGAGTCATGCAATGTGTCCTTTGATATCTGACTTCTTTCATTTAGTTTATCCATATTGTACTATATATCAGTACTTTGTTCTTTTTTATGGCCAAATGACATTCCATTGTATGGATAGTTCACATTTTGTTAATCCCTTCGGCAGTTGATGGACATTTTGGTGGTTTCCACCTTTCGCTTATTGTGAATAGTGCTGCTGTTAATATTCATGTCCAACTGTGTGTGTGTTTAATATATTCTTTCTAGGGCATTACTACTCAATTTTTGTTTTTTGGCTGCGCCGTGTGGCTTATAGGATCTCAATTCCCCAACCAGGGATTGAACCTGGACCATGGCAGTGAAAGTGCTGAATCCTAACCAGTAGACCACCCACAAGTTTTAACATCTGTTTTCATTTATTATATTCCCATGAATGAAGCAGCATGATCATACTGTAATTCTGCATTTAACTTATTGAGGAACTGCCAAACTGTCATTCACAGGAGTTGTTGCATTTTATATTCCCACCAACATCATATGAAAGTTCTAATTTTCCCACATCCTCACTCATACTTGTTATTTTTCATTTTTTAAAAGAATTAGTGTAGTTTGACACCAAAAAAAAAGAAGGAAAATTGTCATGTTCAAAAAGCTTTAAGCTGCAGTGTTGGCTCTTTACAACCATAACCAAATCCAACAATGGAGAAAAATGGATACTATGATATTTTCCTAGTTCTGGAGGTTCCTCTGAAATGTAATTTCCTAGAGCTTGTTATTAATTTAACAAATATTTATTATGTACTTGCTTTGTGTCAGAGACTGTTCCAGTTCAGGAAATAAAACAGTGAATAAAAGAGACAAATAGTCCTTTCTGCTTGGGGAGGTGGGATTAGAATAGTCATCCTAGTACATGTGAACTGGGATGTCATTGTGGTTTGCATTTCCCTAATAAAGACATTGAACATCTTTTCATGTGTTTCTTGGTCATTTATATTTGTTCCTTGGAGAAATATCTATTCAGGTTCATCGCCCATTTTTTAAAAAATTAATTTTATTTATTTTTGGCTGCACAGGCTTTTTTCTAGTTGCAGCAAACAGGGACTACTCTTCAGTAGTGGTGCTCAGGCTTCTCTTGAGGTGGCTTCTTGTGGGGCACAGGCTCTAGGGTGTGTGCGCTTCAGTAGTTGTAGTACATGGGTTCAGTAGTCGTGATTTCCAGGCTCTGGAGCACAGGCTCAATAGTAGTGGCACACAGGCTTACTTGCTTTGCAGCATGTGGGGTCTTTCTGGATCGGGGATCCAACTTGTGTCTCCTGCATTTGCAGGCAGATTCTTTACCACTGAGCCACCAGGAAAGCCCTCATTGCCAATTTTTAAACGACTTGTCATTTGGGTTGTTTTATTTGAGTTCTAAGTGGTTTTGTATATCCTGGATACTAGATCCTTCAGTTCAGTTCAGTTCAGTTGCTCAGTCATGTCTGACTCTTTGCAACCCCATGGACTGTAGTACGCCAGGCTTCCCTGTCCACCACCAACTCCTGGAGCTTGCTCAAACTCATGTCTATCGAGTCAGTGATGCCATCCAACCATCTCATCCTCTGTTGTCCCCTTCTCCTCCCGCCTTCTATCTTTCCCAGGATCAGGGTCTTTTCCAAAGAGTCAGTTCTTCGCATCAGGTGGCCAAAGTATTGGAGTTTCAGCTTGAACATCAGTCCTTCCAAATAACACTCAGGACTGATTTCCTTTAGGATGGACTGGTTGGATCTCCTTGCAGTCCAAGGGACTCTCAAGAGTCGTCTCCAACACCACAGTTCAAAAGCATCAGTTCTTTGGTGCTCAGCTTTCTTTATGGTCCAACTCTCACATACATGACTACTAGAAAAACCATAGCTTTGACTAGACGGATCTTTGTTGACAAAGTAATGTCTCTGCTTTTTAATATGCTGTCTAGGTTGGTCATAGCTTTTCTTTCAAGGAACAAGTGTCTTTGAATTTCATGGCTGCAGTCACCATCTGCTGTGAATTTAGAGCCCAAGAAAATAAAGTCTATCACTGTTTCCATTGTTTCCACATCTATTTGCCATGAAGTGATAGGACCCGATGCCATGATCTTCATTTTTTGATTGTTGAGTTTTAAGCCAGCTTTTTTACTCTCCTCTTTCACTTTCATCAAGAGGCTCTTTAGTTCCTCTTTGCTTTCTGCCATAAGGGTGGTGTCATCTGCATATCTGAGCTTATTGATATTTCTCCCAGCAATCTTGATTCCAGCCTGTGCTTCATCCAGCCCAGCATTTTGTATGATGTACTCTGGTGCTGCTGCTGCTGCTAAGTCACTTCAGTCGTGCCCGACTCTGTGCAACCCCAAAGACGGCAGCCTACCAGGCTTCCCCGTGCCTGGGATTCTCCAGGCAACTGGAGTAGGTTGCCATTTCCTTCTCCAATGCATGAAAGTGAAAAGTGAAAGTAAAGTCGCTCAGTCGTATCCGATTCTTAGCGTCCCTATGGACTGCAGCCTACCAGGCTCCTCTGTCCATGGGATTTTCAAGCTAAATAAGCAGGGTGACAATATAGAGCCTTACCGTACTCCTTTCATAATTTGGAACCAGTCTGTTCCGTGTCTGGTTCTAACTGTTGCTTCTTGACCTGCATACAGATTTCTCAGGAAGCAGGTAAGGTGATCTGATATTCCCATCTCTTTAAGAATTTTCCACAGTTTGTTGTGATCCACACAGTCAAAGTCTTTAGTGTAGAAGTAGATGTTTTTCTGAATTCTCTTGCTTTTTCTATGATCCATTTGATCTCTGGTTCCTCTGCCTTTTCTAAATTCAGCTTGAACATCTGGAAGTTCTCGGTTCATGTACTGTTGAAGCCTCACTTGGAGAATTTTGAGCATTACTTTGCTAGCGTGTGAGATGAGTGACTTATCAGACATGATTTGTAAATATTTGCTAATACCCATTATGTGGGTTGTCTTTTTACTCTCTTGATGGTACCCTTTGATGCACAAAAGTTTTTCATTTTGATGTAGTCCAATATGTGTATTTTTTCTTTCATTGCTTGTGCTTTTTGGTGCCGGCACCAAGAAACTATTGTCTGACCCAACATTATAAAGATTTACCCTTTCTCTCATCTAAGAGTTTTACAGTTTTTGTTGTTATATGTATGTCCTTGATTCATTCTGAGTTGATTTTTGTATATGGTGTGAGGTAAGAGTTCAACTTCATTCTGTTATATGTGCATATTTCACTGTTCTAGCATCTTTAGTTGAGACTAGTTTTTCCTCATTGTGCGGTCTTGGCACCATTGTTGAAAGTCAGTTGACAGATTAATGCATTTATTTCTGAACTCTCAATTCTATTCCATTGATCTATATGTCTGTTCTTATTGCCAGCATTACACTCTTTAGTTTTTCTTTTCTTACTGATACACAGGATTCTTTTAAAGACTGTTTAAAAAAATTGAAATATAGTTGATTTACAATGTTGTGTTAGTTTCAGGTATACAGCAAAGTGATTCAGGTGTATGTGTGTGTATATTTATCTTTTTTCAGATTTTCCCATTATAGGTTATTGCAAAATATTGAATATAGTCCTTGTGCTATACAGTAGGTCCTTGTTTTTTTTTTTATTTTATATATAGTTATGTGTATCTGTTCATCACAAACTTCTAATTTTCCCCCCTTCCCTTTTTGGTATCTTTCAGTTTATTTTCTACGTCTGTGAGTTTGTTTCTGTTTTGTAAATAAGTTCATTTTGTATCATTTTTTTAAGATTCCACGAATAAGTGGCATCATATAGTATTTGTCTTTCTCTGATTTACTCTACTTCATATGATAATTTTTAGGTCCATCCATGTTGCTGATAATTCTATTTTAGGAGGAGTATTACCACATCTTTATCCATTCATCAATTAATGGACACTTAGGTTGCTTCCATGTCTTCACTATTGTACATAGCACAGCTATAAACATAGGGGTACATGTATCTTTTCGAATTAGAGTGTTGTTTGGGTATGTACGCCCAGGAATGGGATTGCTGGATCATATGGTAACTCTAGATTTTGAGGTCCCTCCACACTGTTTTCCATTATGTTTACATTCCCACCGAAACTGTTAAGAGGGTTCACTTTTCTCCACATCCTCTCCAGCATTTATTGTTTGTAGATTTTTTTGATGATGGCCATTCTAACTGTGAGGTGTTACCTCACTGTAGTTTTGATTTGCATTTCTCTTAACACTTAGCAACGCTGAGCATCTTTTCAGGTGCCTGTATTGGCCATCTGTATATCTTCTTTGGAGAAATATCTATTTAGGTCTTCTTCCCATTTATTCAGAGAAGGTGATGGCACCCCACTCCAGTACTCTTACCTGGAAAATCCCATGGATGGAGGAGCCTGGTAGGCTGCAGTCCATGGGGTCATGAAGAGTCAGACATGACTGAGTGACTTAACTTTCACTTTTCACTTTCATGCATAGAAGGAAATGGCAACCCACTCCAGTGTTCTTGCCTGGAGAATCCCAGGGACGGGGTAGCCTGGTGGGCTGCCATCTATGGGGTCGCACAGAGTTGGACACGACTGAAGTGACTTAGCAGCAGCAGCCCATTTATTAATTGAATTGTTTGTTTTTTTGATATTGAGCTGTAGGAGCTGTTTATGTATTCTGGAAATTAAGCCCTTGTCAGTCACATTATTTGCAAATATTTTCTCCCATTCCATAGGTTGTCTTTTCATTTTGTTTACAGTTTTCTGTGCAAAAGCTTGTATATTTGATTAGGTCCCATTTGTTTACGTTTGCTTTTATTTCTATTGCCTTAGAAGACTGATCTAAGAAATGTCAGAGAATATTTTGCGTATGTTTTCTTCTAGGAATTTTATGGTGTCATGTCTTATATTTAAGTCTTTAAGCCATTTTGAGTTTGTGTTTGTGAGGGAGTGTTCTAACTTCATTGATTTACGTGTGACTGTCCCGCTTTTCCAACCCTACTTGCTGAAGAGACTGTCTTTTCTACATTGTATATTCTTGTCTCCTTTGTCTAGAATTAATTTTTAAAGACTTTTTAAAAATTGAGGTGTAATTAAGGGGGGATGGGCAATATAGGGGTAGGAGATTAAGAACTACAAGCTGTCATGTATAAATAAGCTAAAAGGATATATTGTATAATGGCATATAGACAGTATTTTATAACTACTGTAAATGGAGTACAACCTTTAAAAATTTTGTATCACTATTTTATTATATACATGTAGCATATAACATTGTACATCAACTATAATTCAGTTTTAGAAATTAAGGTGTAATAGTGTATAATATACATAATTATGATTACATGTTGTTTAGTTGCTAGGTCGTGTCCAACTCTTTTGTGACCCTATGGACTGTAGGCTGCCAGGCTTCTCTGTTCATGGGATTTCCAAGGCAAAAAGACTGGAGTGGGTAGCCATTTCTTTCTCTAGGGGATCTTCTGGACTCAGGGATCAAACCCCTGTATCCTGCATTGGCAGGCGGATTCTTTACCACTGAGCCACCAGGAAGTCATATATATTACAAACATAATTATAAATTTAATATATAATTTTGGAGAAAATAATTGCAAATGATATGACTGACAAAGGCTTAATTTCCAGAATATATAAACAGCTTATCCAACTCAAGAACAAAAAAAGAAGCAACCCAGTGAAAAATAGGGAGAAGACCTAAGTAGATATTTTTCCAAGAAAGACATACAGATGGCCAATAGGCACATGAAAAGATGCTTATAATCACTAATTATTAGAGAGATGCAAATCAAAACTACAATGAGGTACCACCTCACTTTAGTCAGAATGGCCATCATTTAGAAGTCTGGGGTAGGGGACTTTTAGCTTTTAGCTACTCTGTAGCTCAGAGTAGGGGGCCTGAAGAAATGGCTCCTTTGTTTACAACACACCCAACAGGAATCTGGGTTCATTGTAACAAGAGGCACAAAATTTCTGGCCTTCTATGAATGAGTATCCAACACATGTCCCCCTGTACCTCCACGTGGCTGCTGGGCAGGACCAGTGGGACAGGGCTCAATATTTGAAGGAAAGCTACAATATTTAGTAGGTGAGTTTGCCACCTAGAGTCTATTTGGTCCATACATGGGTATGCCATGAGCGATCTTACAGACATAAAAGCTTTGAACCTCTCTGTTTAAGGGAAAAGAAAGAAAAAAAAATAGGTTCTATATGCTATTCTGGAAAAGACAAAACTATGGAGACAATAAAAAGATCAGTGCCAGGAGTTTGAGGGGAGTGAAGGGGAGATGAATACACAGATACAGAAGTTTCTACGAGCAGTGAAAATACTTTGAATGACATTATAATGATGGTTATATGTCATCAAAGTTTTGTCCAAATCCATAGAATGTGGAACACTATTCATTTCATTAAAGGGAAACCTAAAGGTGAATTGTGGACTTTGACTTTGGTGCTATGTGTCAATGTAGTTCATCCTTGTTTTTTTTTTTTTAAAGGTACTAATCTGTTGATATTGGTTGTGCATGTGAGGAGAAGGGTGATATGGGGAATTTGCCTTCCTGTCAGTTTTGTTGCAAACCTAAAACTTCTTTTAAAAAGTCTCAAAAAAATTAACATTCAGGAAAGAAGTTTTTGGCAAAACTTTTGTTTCACTTTTATAAATATATGCATATTATATGTGTGTATGTGTTTGTTGGATTGTGATTTTTTTTTAAACATCAAAAAATTTCTAGGCCACTGTAGTTAAATTATACTGGCAAATAAAAGCACAAATTAACCTAAAAAAAAAGTCTACAAGTAATAAATGTAAGAGAAGGTGTGGAGAAAAGGGAACACTATGGTTTGGAATGTAAAGTGGTACAGCTACTGTGGACAACAGTGTAGAGGTTCCTCAAAAACTAAAAACCGAATTACCATATGATCCAGCAAGGCCACTCTTGGGCATATAGCCAGATAAAACTATAATTTGAGAAGATACCTGAACCCCTATGTTTATTGTAGCACTATAAACATGGAAGCAACCTAAGTATCCATCAACAGATGAATGGGTAAAGAAGATGTGGTATATCTATACCATGGAATATTACTCATTCTAAAAAAGTATGAAATAATGACATTTCCTGCAACATGGATGGATCTAGGGATTATCATACTAAACGAAGTAAGTCAGAGAAATACAAATACCATATGATATCACTTGTATGTGGAATCTGAAATACAACACAGATGAACATATCTATGAAACAGAAACAGATTCACAGACGTGGAGAACAGACTTATAGTTGCCAACAGGGGTTGTACGGGAGAAGGATTGGGAGTCTGGAATTAGCAGGTGCAAACTGGTGTATATATAATGGATAAACAACAAGGTCTTCCTGTGTAGCACAGGGAGCTATATTCAATTTCCTGTGATAAACCATAATAGAAAAGAATATGAAAAATAATGTATATGTATAACTGAATTACTTTGCTGTACAGCAGAAATTAACATTGTGAATCAACTATAATAAATATTTTAAAAATTGATGTAATGTTATATTAGTTATTTGTATTAGTAATAGCACTGGGTTAGTTTCAGGTGTATAATATAATGATTTGGTATTTGTATATATTTTGAAATGAACACACAGTAAGACTTTATTTATAGCAGTTTTAGGTTCAACCAAGTTGAGAAGACGATACAGAGATTTCTTATATATCCTTTGCCCTCCCACATGCATAGCCTCCTTCATGATTGCATCTTCCACTAGACTGGTAAATTTGTTAAAATTGATGACTCTACATTGACACATCATTGCCACCTGAAGTCCATAGTTTACATTATGGTTCACTCTTGGTGTTGTACATTCTGTGTGTGAATAAATATATAATGACATGTACCACCATTACTGTGGAAAATTCTGAAAGAGATGGGAATACCAGACCACCTGACTTGCCTCTTGAGAAACCTATATGCAGGTCAGGAAGCAACAGAACTGGACATGGAACAACAGACTGGTTCCAAATTGGGAAAGGAGTACGTCAAGGCTGTATATTACCCTGCTTATTTAACTTATATGCAGAGTACATCATGAGAAACACTGGGCTGGAAGAAGCACAGCTGGAATCAAGATTGCCAGGAGAAATATCAATAACCTCAGATATGCAGATGACACCACCCTTATGGCAGAAAGTGAAGAGGAACTAAAACGGCTCTTGAAGAAAGTGAAAGTGGAGAGTGAAAAAGTTGGCTTAAAGCTCAACATTCAGAAAACTAAGATCATGGCATCTGGTCCCATCACTTCATGGGAAATAGATGGGGAAACAATGGAAACAGTGTCAGACTTTACTTTTTTGGGCTCCAAAATCACTGCAGATGGTGATTGCAGCCATGAAATTAAGACGCTTACTCCTTGGAAGGAGAGTTATGGCCAACCTAGATAGTATATTCAAAAGCAGAGACATTACTTTGCCAACAAAGGTCCGTCTAGTCAAGGCTATGGTTTTTCCAGTGGTCATGTATGGACGTGAGAGTTGGACTGTGAAGAAAGCTGAGTGCCGAAGAATTGATGCTTTTGAACTGTGGTGTTGGAGAAGACTCTTGAGAGTCCCTTGGACTGCAAGGAGATCCAACCAGTCCATCCTAAAGGAGATCAATCCTGCGTGTTCATTGGAAGGAATGATGCTAAAGCTGAAACTCCAATACTTTGGCCACCTCATGCGAAGAGTTGACTCATTGGAAAAGACCCTGATGTTGGGAGGGATTGGGGGCAGGAGGAGAAGGGGACAACAGAGGATGAGATGGCTGGATGGCATCACCGACTCGATGGACATGAGTTTGGGTAGACTCCAGGAGTTGGTGATGGACAGGGAGGCCTGGCATGCTGTGATTCATGGGGTCACAAAGAGTAGGACACGACTGAGCGACTGAACTGAACTGAAAAACCATTACAAAATCACTGAACATTTTCACTGTCCTAAAAATCCTCTGTGTTTTGCCTGTTCATCCCTCCTTCCCCGTGATCCCTGGGAACCACTGATGTGTTTACCATCTCCTTAGTTCTGCCTTTTCCAGAATGTCAGATAGTTGGAATCATACTGGGTGTAACCTTTTCAGATTGGCTTCTTTCACTTAGTAATATCTCTTTAAGCTTCCTCCATGTCTTTTCAGGGCTGGATAGCTCTTTTTTTTTTTTTTTTAGAGAATAATGTTCCATTTTCTGGAAGTTCCACAGTTTATCCATTTGCCTACTGAGGGACATCTTGATTGTGTCCAAGTTTTGGCAACTATGAATTAAGCTGTTTTAAACATTGTGTTCAGGTTTCTGTGTGGATATAAGTTTTTAACTGTTTCAGTTGAATATCAGGAAGCATAATTTCTGGACTGTAAGATAAGAGTGTGTTTAGATGTGTAAGAAATTGCCGAACTGTCTTCTAACGTGGCTGTAGCATTTTGCATTCACACCAACAATGAATAAGTGTTCCCATTGCTTTATGTCCTTGTCAGCCTTTGGTGTTGTCAGTGTTCCCGATTCTGGCTATTCTAATAGATGTGTACTGGAGTCTTAGGAAACATTACTATGAAAAAAGTGAGACAAAATTCCAGCTGAGCTATTTAAAATCTAAAAAATGATGCTGTTAAAATGCTTCACTCAGTATGTCAGCAAATTTGGAAAACTCAGCAGTGGCCACAGGACTGGAAGAGATCAGTTTTCATTCCAGTCCCAAAGAAGGGCAATGCCAAAAATGTTCAAACTACCGTACAATTGTGTTCACTTCACATGCTAGCAAGGTTATGCTCAAAATCCTTCCAGTTAGGTTTAAGCAGTACATGAACTGAGAACTTCCAAATGTACAGGCTGGGCTTCAAAGAGGCAGAGAAATCAGAGAACAAATTGCCAACATTTGTTGGGTCATGGAGAAAGCAAGGGAGTTCCAAAAAAACATCTACTTATGCTTCAATGACTATGCTAAAACTTTGACCATGTGAATCTCAACAAACTGTGGAAAATTCTTAGAGATGGGAGTGCCAGATCACCTAACCTGTGTCCTGAGAAACTGTATGTGGGTCAAGAAGCAACTGGACATGGAACAACTGACTGGTTCAAAATTGGGAAAGGAATACAATGAGGCTGTATATTATCACCCTGCTTTATTTAACTTACATGCAGAGTATACCATGCAAAATGCTGAGCTGGATGAATCACAAGCTGGAATCATGATCACTGGGAGAAATATGAACAGCCTCATATTTAGGTGATACTACTCTAATGGCAGAAAGTGAAGAACTAAGAGCCTCTTGAGGGTGAAAGAGGAGAGTGAAAAAGCTGTCTTAAAACTCAACATTCAAAAAACTAAGATCATGGTATCCAGTCCCATCACTTCATGGCAAATAGATGGGGAAAAAGTGGAAATAGTGACAGAGACCATGTTCTTGGGGTCTAAAATCACTGTGGATGGTGACTGTAGCCACGAAAATAAAAAACACTTGCTCCATGTGTAAAGTTGTCTCTTGGGTTGTTGGAAGAGGGTGTTTGCTATGACTAGTGTGTTCTCTTGGCAAAACTCTGTTAGCCTTTTCCCTGCTTCATTTTGTACTCCAAGGCCAAACTTGCCTGTTACTCCAGGTCTCTTGATTTCCTACTTTTGCATTCCAATCTCCTACACTGTAAAGTAGATCTTTTTTTGGTGTTAGTTCTAGAAGGTCTTGTAGGTCTTCACAGAACTGGTCAACTTCAGCTTCTTCAGCATCAGTGGTTGGGGCATAGACTTGAATTACTGTGATGTTGAATCGTTTGCCTTGGAAACAAACAGATCATTCTGTTGTTTTTGAGACTGCACCCAAGTACTACATTCCGGACTCTTTTTTGTTGCTTATGAGGGCTACTGCATTTCTTATATGGGATTCTTGCCCACAGTAGTAGATATAATGGTCATCTGAACTAAATTCACCCATTCCCGTCCATTTTAGTTCACTGATAGGTCCTAAGATGTTAATGTTCAATCTTGCCATCTCCTGCTTGACCACATCCAATTTTCCTTGATTCATGGATCTAACATTTCAGGTTCCTATGCAATATTGTTCTTTACAGCATCAGACTTTACTTTCACACCAGACACATCCATAGCTAAATGTCTTTTCTGCTTTTGCCCAGCCACTTCATTCTTCCTGAGCTGTTAGTAATTGCCCTCTGCTCTTCTTCAGTAGCTTGTTGGATACCTTCCAACCTGTGGGGCTCATCTTTCAGTGTCATACCTTTTGCCTTTTCATACTGTCTCTGGGGTTCTCCAGGCAAGAATACTGGAGTGGATTGCAATTTCCTTCTTGAGTGGACCATGTTTTGTCAGAACTCTTCACTATGACCCATCCATTTTGGGTCCCCTGCACAGCATGGCTCATAGCTTCATTCAATTATGCAAGTCCCTTTGCCGTGATAAGGCTGCAATCCATGAAGGGGATTGACTCTCTTGGCAGTGTTCAAATAAGCATAATATCATTTTGGCTTTTTGAGCTTTTGAAGACAACACATTTCTCATTTATAAATTTTACTTAAGCCTATTTATGCTATTACTTACAGATACTTTGAATGGAGATTTTATAACAAAATGCTCTGAAATTTTGTCCAGGTTGAAAAAAACATGCAGTCCCCTTATGTCTTGGTGCTCGCATGGTTCACTGAACCCAAGGTAGATAAGGTGCGACTGGGGAAGCTGGAAGAAGACTCGAGGAGCTGTGGGGACTGCAGACATGTTTATTCTCTCTGGGCAACAGCAGCCAGGAGTCCTCAAATAGCACTGATATACTAAGAACAAAAGTGGCCCATGGTCAAGTGGGTGTGCAGGCACAGTGCTCCAGCTGCTACATAACCATGCAAGGTCAGCAATGTTGTTTACAGAACATAGGTAAGAGGGCGTGAGGGAGTGGGGCAGGAGAGCCTGACTGATGCCATGTTGCCTAAATACTTTCCCCACACCTTAGTTCCCCCAAAGACCTCTTCACTGCAGAGGCTTTAGCAACTTCTTCCTTTGCTGCCTAAAGTCTCTTGGCTACCCATTATGGCCATAAATTGTCTGGAAACTTTTGATGCAAGAAGTTGCCCTCCTTGATCCTATGCTATACACCATTAGTAGTAATTGTTGGCTACATACTGATTTTACTGGAAAATCTGATAGGTCCTAAGACCATGACCCTTCCTCCTCAGATGCCTATTATGCCTTAGGTCATGGAAGTACTCAGTACGTCATCAAGGCTTCCTTCCCAAAACAAAAGCAGTACAGTATAGTTAAACCTGAGCCTCTGGCATATTCCACCTAGAGGGGGGATTGGTCTCCCTCGTCCTCAGTCCTTTGCTAGATGCCATAGTGCTGGAGAATGTCGCCCTTCTATTGGACCTTTTAGATACTTGGGGAGCCCCGAGAATCAAC
The DNA here is from genome assembly GCF_029378745.1 of Bos indicus. Classification (NCBI taxonomy): domain Eukaryota; kingdom Metazoa; phylum Chordata; class Mammalia; order Artiodactyla; family Bovidae; genus Bos; species Bos indicus. The sequence continues at coordinate 15,836,350 of NC_091777.1, read as the reverse complement.
TGAGTGAATGTTAAAAGGAGTTTGTACAATTTGGATGGCATCACAGTTGATGGAGCCCATGGGAAAGCTGTTGCTATTAATTCCTTAAGCAGGATGTTTCCTGATCAAGGGCAGGATCTGAGGGTTGGCACTCCTGGCCAAACTCCACACAGTTATCTTAGCACTATATGCTCTACTCAACAGTCAATTCTCTCTCACATTTTTTCTGACTCTTGAGCCATGGCCAATAGTTGGTGGTCTGGTCCTGCCAGTGACAGCAACAACAACTTACCCAAGGTTAATCCTTTAGGTAAAAAGAACTCTGGGAACCTCTTGCCTTACAAGACACCCAGTATTAACCAAATATTTCTGTGCATGTGCTAAAGCCACAGAAGCCTCATCAAGACATTCTTTATCTCTTTTGGAGTTCCAGATATTATCCATAGTGACCAAAGCACTCATTTCACTTCTCAAAATATACAATGCTGAGCTGCTGAACGTGGCATTCAGTGGAACTCTCATCTTTATTATTCTCAAGCTGCCAACCTCATATAGTGCCAAAATAGCTTAATTAAAGAAGTTCACATTCAATTAAGTGAAATGTCACCAGTTAAGTATGAGGAGTGAATTGTAATAAAACACCTGACTTTGATTTTGATACTTGATCACTAACACATTTGAAACCCTAGCACTTCTATCCATTTCTGTCCTATATCTGGGGAAGTTGATGAGAAAGCTCAGATGCTTTCTTCTTTAATGAACAGAAAGTTCAAGCCATGTAAGCCACAGCTGCTCACATACAGAAACCCTCACCCCAGTCCCTTTCCCTAACTACAGTAAAAACAGGACCAATTTCTTTGCCTTGCTCTCTCAAACCATTTTAGACCTCCTTAGGAGCCTTCCCTGCTCTCCCCAAAAAGACACATTATGAAACCCTTTACACACCTTCCAGGTACTGGACGGTATCATCAGGGTCAACATCTGAACCAAATTTTGGATAATAGGTCCTTTCATCTCTGTAGGGTAAGCACAGTGCTAGAAAGAGGATTTTTTTCAACAAGTGGTGGTGTAGTGGATAGAACATGCAAAAACTAAAAAAAAAAAAAAGAACATTTTTCCCCACTTGTTTTTGTTGTGGTGAGATACATATGACATAAAATTTATCATCTTAACCATTTTAATTATAACTGTACATTTTAAGTTAAATTTTAAACTATGAAGCTTCTAGAATAATGTTTATGAACATAAGTTAGGCAAACGTTTGTTAATTACACACCAAAAGCATGATCCATAAAAGAAAAATTGATAAAATGATAAATTTGACTTCATCAAAATTAAAACTCCTGCTTTTTGAAAGACACCAATAGAGGACTTGTATCCAAAATAAAGGACTCTCAAAGCTCAATAATAAGAACATCTAATTAAAACATGGGCAAAAGTTTAAATAGATGTTATACCAAAGTAGACATATAGATGGCAATAAGCACATGAAAAAAATGTTCAACATAATTAGTCGTGTGGGATATGCATATTACCATAATGAAACCCCACTACCCCACTAGAATAGCTGAAATTAAAAACTGAACCTACCAAGTGTTGCTGAGGATGCTGAGGAACTGGAACTCTCATACACTGCTGGTGGTGATGTAAAGTAGTACACTTTGGAAAGTAGTTCTGCAGTTTTCTTAGAAAGTTAAATATTTACCTACTATATAATCCAGGAGTAGGAAATGGCAACCCATTCCAGTATTCTTGCCTGGAAAATTCCATGGATGGAGGAGGTGTGCTCCAGTATCCTTGCATGGAAAATTCCATGGACAGAGGAGCCTGGCAGGCTACAGCCCTGGCATTGCAAAGAGTTGGACACGACTGAGTGACTGGGCACACATATAATCCAACCACTAGACATTTATTCAAGAGGAAAGAAAGTATGTCTGTACAAGGACATGTGTTTGCTGTATTCATAGCAGCTTTATTTGTAATAGCTAAAAACTGGAAATAGTCTATATGTACATCAGCAAGTTGATGGATAAACAAATGATGATATATCCTTACATGGAAGAGTATTTACCAATGAACTTATTACATGGAACACTATGGATAAATCTCAAAATAGTTATGCTGAGTGAAAGAGGCTAAACAAAAAAAAGAGCATATACTTATGATTCCACTTATATATAACTTTAGAAAATTCAAACTAATCTGTAGTGACAGAAAGCTGGTCAGTAGTTACCTGGGGATGTCCTGAGGTGACAATGTATGGTAAAAAGTAGAGCTAGTGAATTAACCAATTTATAAATATCTTTGTTATAACTGATTTGAATAAACAGCATCTTGGACATGGAATTGTTAAACCATGTCTGAGAAATGTATGTCAGGACTTGTCCATTTAGTTTGGCAGCAGAGGGGCAGAAGGAAGTATAAAGGGAGAGATGTATGTGGATGTGTTCATGTTTATATTTTAATGAAAACCACTGTTGTGTGTGCATCTCTTGGCTGTACTGTAGGAATGCACTTTTAAGTAATTCGGTGGAAACACCTGTTTGCTAATACTTGAATAATTTAGATTGGATAATGAAGCATCTTAGAAGCATTTACTTTATGTACTCTGTTGCTTTATGTCTCATTTTTAACTGAACATTCAGGGAATGCGGTATATTAATAACAATTCTGCCAATATCTTTATCTAGAGGCCTATTGCCATTTTTGTCTTTTCTGAAATTTTTGTCACCAGAAGGCAGGAAATGCAGGATTACAATTTTTTTCCTTCCAGGTTGACTTGATGTAGTGTAATCTTGGTTATCGAAATACTCATAGCTTTGGGACTTTGAAATGATAAATATTCATGATGTGTGAAACAGCATGATACATAACTATAGGATCTTAATTACATAAAAATGGATGCTTAGTTGTGAAAATACACAGTGAGACCCGGAAGGACACGTCAAATGGTAAACTGCTTGTGATTATGAATGACTTTGTTTTTTGTTTCTCGTGTTTTTTTATTTCCTATTATGCACATGTTACTTTTAAGAAATGTTATTTTAAAAACTTTAAAAAAAGGGAAGGGCAAGAGGGGAGGTTACAAAGGGACATGAGGAAATTTTGGGGGATGATAGATATATTTATTGTCTTGATTGTGATGGCTTCATGGGTATATACACATGTCAAAACATATCAAACTGTACATTTTAAATGTATGTATTTTATTGTATGTTTGTTATACCTTAGTGAAGTTGTTAAAGTGATAGGTTTTTGTTTTGTTTTTTTTTTTTTCACTTAAAAAATGTGTAAAAATCGAGGCTGGCAGGAAGACTGTGGAGCAGCTGGGAGCTCGCCTGACTCCCAGGACTGCCTCCATCATCATTCAGCACTCTCATCTTGAACTGTAAACTCTTTCCTGGAAGAAGATCAAGTCTTCAGAGAGAACAAGATGGCGGAAGAGTAGGTGGACATGGACTACATCTCTCTCCATAGATACATCAGGAATACACCTTCAGACACAGAAGTGCATGCCGAACACCAGCTGAGAGAGGACAGGAGTACCTGACCAGTGGAAAAGAACCACTCAAAACTCAGTAGGATGAAGGAACTAGGGGAAAAACAGGAGTGTTAGTAGGACTGGACCTGCCCTCAGAGGGTGGGGGAACTGAAGCAGGGGTCCGATCCCCACATCAGGGCAATTGTCTGAGTCAGAGAAGAAACATTTAAGGCTGAGAGTGCCACAGCTGATCTGTGGCAGCCTAAATTGAATGAGAATCAGACAGTCCTTGCTGCAGCCATAGATACTCCGGACAGGAACGCTGGTCCCCTGGAAGGCTCAGCAGCTGGGAGCTGGAGTTTAGGGATTGTGGAGCAATCCCAGGGTGAGGGCTGCTGTTGACTGTAGAGAGACAGGTTGAGGGGATGTGAGGGAAGAGATCCTGGTGGGAATTGCCGGTGGAGGAAAGCCAGGCAACCATGGAAGCAAGGCAGTACTGCTGAGTCACTGTAGGGGGTGGCGCCATCACCACAGCCTCTCTCTCCCCGCATGCCAGCATTAGTAGCTGAACAGTAGAGAGGCTAGCGCATCAAATACTTGATACACGGAACTACAGAGTAGGACCCCACCCAGGGTGCCCCTTTAAGTGCCTGACACACCGATCTACAGAGTAGGACCCTAGAGAGGGGGGCCCCCTCTATGGGCCTGATGCCTCGAACGACAGAGAAGGACCCCAGGCAAAGGAGCCCTTTAAGTGCCTGAATGGGCAGAGCTACAGAGAAAGACCAGCAAAGAGGCTTTCTGGTCGCCAGCTAAAAGAGACTCAAAAAAAGGCTCTGATAGGGCCATAATTCCTGCAGCAGACGCAGTCCGTGTCCCTGCACACTTGGTGCTGCCAGGGTCCCCACAAGCCAAGCAGCTGCACCACCTTCACACTCAACTCTCACTGGGGCAGAGCTGCCACAGGCAAAAAAAGTCTTTCGTCTAGGTGCACAGGGTCGCTTCAGTTGTGTCTGACTCTGCGACCCTGTAGACTGTGGCCTGCCAGGCTTCTCTGTCAGAGAGGGGTTTCCCCAGGCAGGAATACTGGAGCATATTGGCCAATACTGGTTGCCATACTCTTCTGCTGCTGCCACTAAGTCGCTTCAGTTAAGAGGAAAGGAGGAAAAGGAAAGAAAGAACAGATATGCAAAGTTAAATAGAGGTAGATAAAGGTTACTGCTGCTGCTAAGTTGCTTCAGTCGTGTTAGACTCTGTGCAACCCCAGAGACGGCAGCCCACCAGGCTCCCCCGTCCCTGGGATTCTCCAGGCAAGAACACTGGAGTGGGTTGCCATTTCCTTCTCCAATGCAGGAAAGTGAAAAGTGAAAGTGAAGCCGCTCAGTCGTGTCCGACTCTTTGCGACCCCATGGACTGCAGCCCACCAGGCTCCTCCGTCCATGGGATTTTCCAGGCAAGAGTACTGGAGTGGGGTGCCATCACCTTCTCCAGCCATACCCTTCTAGAGCACTATATTTCCTGCTGCCTTAGCTGCCAACCCCCTTGAGTGCCTGGTGCTGCCAGAACCCCTGTGACCCAAGCAACTGCACCACCTCCACACCTGGCCCTCACAGGGGCAAACCCAAGCCCTCCAGGGCAGCCTCAGGTGCAAATCTCCAGTGGATAACCCACATGTAGAGGTGGAAATAAAACCACAATTGAAACCCAAGGGCAGTGTGGCTAAAGAAGAAGACTTTCCCACCAGCTGTACAAGCTGCAGATTAAATCTACATGATTAACTAGGCAGACTCTGTGTCTATGGAATATATAAAAGGTCATTGAGAGGTTCCCACAAAAGAAAAAGGACTCTGATATCAGTGACTCAAGAAAAACATTTATTATTCTTATTGACTTGTTCTATAGATACTTTTGGATTTTTTTTCTTTTTCTTCCCCTCCTTTTCCCCCCTGTTGTAGTTGTTGATTTAATTGGCACTAAGAAATCCAATTAAGCTCTTGAGCTTTTTTTTCCCCTCAGTCACATTTTTTATTGTTGTCATAATCCTCTGCCTCTCCATTGGGCTTTTGCAGTTCTGTGGAGTTTTCCTCTTTTTTTCTTCCCCTATGTTAATTTTAATTTTCAATTTTTTTCTACATTTATTCCTTTGTTTGCTTTTCCTACTGTGCTTTTCTCCTTGCAGTTAACCTTTAATGTATAGTAACCTTTATCTCGGAGAAGGTGATGGCACCCAACTCCAGTACTCTTGCCTGGAAAATCCCATGGACGGAGGAGCCTGGTGGGCTGCAGTCCATGGGGTCGCTAAGAGTCGGGCACGACTGAGCGACTTCACTTTCACTCTTTGCTTTCATGCATTGGAGAAGGAAATGGCAACCCACTCCAGTGTTCTTGCCTGGAGAATCCCAGGGACGGGGGAGCCTGGTGGGCTGCCGTCGATGGGGTCGCACACAGTCGCACACGACTGAATCGACTTAACAGCAGCAGCAGCCTTTATCTGCTGCTGCTGCTGCTGCTGCTAAGTCGCTTCAGTTGTGTCCGACTCTTAGCGACCCCATGGACTGCAGCCCACCAGGCTCCTCCATCCATGGGATTTTCCAGGCAAGAGTACTGGAGTGGGGTGCCATAGCAGCAACCTTTATCTACCTCTATTTAACTTTGCATATCTGTTCTTTCTTTCCTTTCTCTCCTTTCCTCTTAACATATTTGTTAGTTTTATTTTCATTGCTTTATTCCCCAGTTGGCACCTTGCTTTAGTCTTATTTTCCAGTTTGTGCTTTAATTAGTTTTGTTCTGAGAGATATAATTTTTGGTTTCCTTTGTTCGCTGAGTCAATCTATTGTACTTTATTTTTGTTGCACTGTTTTGATTTTGCTTATGGGTGTATATGTATATGTGTATATTCAGTCACACTTTCTATTGTTGTTATAAACCTCTGTCTCTACATTAGACTTTTGCAGGTCTGTGGAGTTTTCCTCCCCCACCTCTCTTTCTCTCTTCTTCCTTTTTTTTTCTTTTCTTTTCTCTTTTTTATGATTTTAATTTTTTTAAACCTATTATATTTTTTCTACATTTATTCCTTTGTTTGCCTTTCCTGCTGTATTTTTCCCCTTGCAATTACTCTTTAATGTATATAAGTCTTCTTCATCTACCATTAGTTAACTTTGCATATCCTTTCTTTCTTTTCTTTCTTTCCCTTCCTCTCAACGTATTTGTTAGTTTTGTTTTCATTGCTTTATTCCACACTTGGCACCTTACTTTAGTTTTGTTTTGCATTTTGTGCTTTAGTTAGTTTTGTTCTTAACTGGCAAATATAATTTTTGATTTCCTTTGTTCACTGGGTCAGTCTACTGTACTTTATTTTTGTTGGACTGTTTTGACTTTGCTCATGGATGTATATGTATATGTGCATTATTTTGATTATTATTTGCCTGATTTTGTAACTGCCATTTGTCTGGGATTCATCTTTGGTTTCTCATTTTTGGATATTTGTTTTAATCTGACTTACTGCCATAATAAACCACTTGTGGAATCTTTGTTCCTGACCAGAGATCAAGTCCTGAGCCTTTGGAGTGGGAGCACTGACTCCAAGACCCTAGACTAGCAGAGAACTAACCCTAGGGAGTATCAAATAGTGAGAACTCATACAAAGGAAACCACATGAATACAAGACTGGGCATCATCCAGTAGAACCCTGTGCAGGATGCCTCATCTAAACAACAAACAAAACAAAAATACAAACCCAGTCATCAGCAGACAGGATTATCACCCCACTCAGCCTTGCCCATCAGGGGAAAAACAAACAAGCAAAAATTCAGCACAAATCTTACCCCATATGAAGCTCACACAAACCACTGGACCAACCTTAGAAGGGCAGAAACCAAAAAGAAAAAAGAATTCAACCTTCTTCAAGAAAAGAATTCCACTTTCCTTGAAGCCTGGGAAAAGGAGACCTCAAACACAGTAAGTTAAATAAAAAAATAATGTAGAGGCAGAGAAATACTGCACAAATAAAGGAACTAACTAGAAACACAGAAGTCCAAATAAATGAAGAGGAAATAGACAAACTACCTGAAAAAGAATTCAGAATAATGATAGTAAAGATGATGAAAAACCTTGAAAACAAAATGGAAAAAATGCAATAATCAATTAACAAAGACCTAGAAGAATTAAAGAGTAAACATACAGAGACAAACAACACAATTACTGAAATTAAAAATACTCTGCTGCTAAGTCACTTCAGTCGTGTCCAACTCTGTGTGACCCCATAGATGGCAGCCTACCAGGCTCCCCCATCCCTGGGATTCTCCAGGCAAGAACACTGGAGTGGGTTGCCATTTCCTTCTCCAATGCATGAAAGTGAAAAGTGAAAGTGAAGTTGCTCAGTCGTGTCCGACCCTCAGCGACCCCATGGACTACAGCCTTCCAGGCTCCTCCGCCCATGGGATTTTCCAGGCAAGAGTACTAGAGTGGGGTGCCATTGCCTTCTCTGAAAAATACTCTAGAAGGAATCAATAGCAAAACATCTGAAGCAGAACAACGAATCAGTGAGCTGGAAGATAAAATGGTAGAAATAACTTCTGAAGAGCAGAATAAAGTAAAAAGAATGAAAAGAATTGAGGACAGTCTCAGAGACCCCTAGGACCATATCAAATGCACCAACATTTGAGTTATAGGGGTCTCAGAAGAAGAAGAGAAAAAGAAAGGGTATGAGAAAATTTTTGAAGAGATTATAGTTGAAAATTTCCACAAGATGGAAAAGGAAACAAGTCAACCAAGGAAAGGAAAAGTCAATCAAGTCCAAGAGGCACAGAGAGTCCCATACAGGATAAACCCAAGGAGAAACACGCCAAGACACATCCTGATCAAACTAACAAAGACTAAACACAAAGAAAGAACATTAAAAGCAGCAAGGGAGAAGCAACAAGTAACATACAAGGGAAAACCCATATGCTTAACAGTTGATCTTTCAGCAGAAACTCTGCAGGTCAAAAGGTAATGGCAGAATATATTTAAAGTACTGAAAGGGAAAAATCTACAACCAAGATTACTGTACCCAGCAAGGATCTTGTTCAAAATTGATGGATAAATAAACTTTTCAGACAAGCAGAAGTTAAGAGAATTCAGTACCACCAAACCAGCTTTACGACAAATGTTAAAGGGACTTATATAGTCAAGAAATACAAGAGAAGAAAAAACATCTACAAAATCAAACCCAAACAATTAAGAAAATGGCAATAGGAACACATATATCAGTAATTACTTTAAATGTAAATGGATTAAATGCTCCAACCAAAAGACATAGACTGGCAGAATGGATACAAAAACAAGACCCATATATATGCTGTCTACAAGAAATTCACTTCAGACCTAAAGACACATATAGACTGAAAGGGAGAGAATGGAACTATATATTCCATGCAAATGGAAAGCGAAAGAAAGCTGGAGGAGCAATCCTCATATCAGACAAAATAGACCTTAAAATAAAGAAGATTACAAGAGATAAGGACACTACATAGTGATCAAGGGATCAATTTAAGAGGAAGCCATAACAATTGTAAATATCTATGCACCCAACATAGGAGCACCTCAATACATAAGACAAACACTAACAGACATAAAAGGAGAAATTGACAGTAACACAATAATAGTAGGAGACTTTAGCACCCCAGTCACACCAATGGACAGATCATCAAAAGAGAAAATTAATAAGGAAACACACATCTTAAGTGATACATTAGATGAGATGGATCTCATTAATAGCTTCAGGACATTCCATCCAAATGCAGAAGAATACACCTTCTTCTCAAGTGCTCATGGAACATTCTCCAGGCTAGACCACATCTTGGGTCACAAATTGAACTTCAGTAAATTTAAGAAAATTGAAATCGTATCAAGCATCTTCTCTGACCACAATGTTATGAGACTAGATATCAATTACAAGGGAAAAACTGCAAGAACCACAAACACATGGAGATTAAACAACACATTTCTAAATAACCAACAGGTTACTGAAAAAATCAAAAGTGAAATTAAAAAAATTCTAGAAAGAAATGACAATGAAAACATGACAACTCAAAACCTATGGTATGCAACAAAGGCAGTCCTAAGAGGGAAGTTTATAGCAGTACAATAGCACCTCAAGAACCAAGAAAAACATTGAATAGACACCCTAACTTTACACCTAAAACAACTGGAAAAAGAACAAAAACCCCCCAAAATTAGTAGAAGGAAAGAAATCATAAAGATCCAAGCAGAAATAAATGAAAAAGAAATGAAAGACACAAGAGTAAAGATTAAGAAGATAAACAAAATTAACAAGCCTTTAGCCAGACTGATCAAGAAAAAAAGAGAGAAGAATCAAATCAACAAAAGTAGAAATGAAAAAGGAGAGGTTACAACAGACAATGCAGAAATACAAAGGATTATAAGAGACTATTATGAACAACTATATGACAATAAAATGGATAACCTGGAAGAAGTGGACAGATTCTTAGAAAAGTTCAATCTTCCAAGACTGAACCAGGAAGAAATAGAAATTATGAACAACTCAATTACAAGCACTGAAATTGAAGCTGTATCCAAAATCTCCCAAAAAACAAAAGCCTAGGACCAGATGGCTTCACAGGAGAATTTTATCAAATATTTAGAGAAGAGCTAATGCCTATCCTTCTAAAACTCTTTCAAAAAATTGCAGAGGAAGGAACACTTCCAAACTCATTCTATAAGGCCCCCCATTACCCTGATACCAAAACCAAAGACAACACACAAAAAGAAAACTACAGGCCAATATCACTGATGAACATAGATGCAAAAATCCTCAACAAAATTTTAGCAAATAGAATTTAGCAACACATCAAAAAGCTCATACACTGTGATCAAGTTGGTTTTATCCCATGGATGCAAGGGTTCATGCATGATTTATCCCATGATAAAATCATTTATCCCATGATTTGCAATATATGCAAATCAATCAATGTGATACACCATATTAACAAATTGAAAGATAAAAACTATCTCATTATCTCAATAGATGCAGAAAAATCCTTTGACAAAATTTAGCACCCATTTATGATTAAAACTCTTCAAAAAATGGGCATAGAAGGAATGTACATCAACATCATAAAGGCCATATATGATAAGCCTGCAGCAAACATTATACTCAATGGTGAAAAATTGAAACCATTCCCTCTAAGATCAGGAACAAGAGAAGGGTGTCCACTTTCACCATGTTATTCAACATAGTCCTGGAAGTTCTAGTTATAGCAATCAGAGAAGAAAAAGAAATGGAATCCATATTGGAAAAGAAGTAAAGCTCTCATTGTTTTCAGATGACATGATACTGTACACAGAAAATCCTAAAGATAGTATCAGAAAATTACTAGAACTAATCAGTGAATTTAGCAAACTTGCAGGATACAAAATCAATACACAGAAATCACTTGCATTTCTATATACTAACAATGGAAAATCAGAAAGAGAAATAAAGGAATCAATCCCATTCACTATTGCAACAAAAAGAATTAAATATCTGGGAATAAACTTACCTAAGGAGACAAAAGAACTGTACACAGAAAATTATAAGACACTAATCAAAGAAGTCAAAGATGACATAAACAGATGGAGAGATATTCCATGTTCCTGGGTAGGAAGAATCAATATTGTGATAATCACTATATACTACCAAATGCAGTCTACAGATTCAATGTGATCCCTATCAAATTACCAATGGCATTTTTCAAAGAACTAGAATAAAAAATTTCACAATTCATACGGAAACACAAAAGACCCCAAATAACCAAAGCAGTCTTGAGAAAGAAGAATGGAGCTGGAGGAATCAACCTTCCTGACTTCAAATTATACTACAAAGCTACAATCATCAAGACAGTATGGTACTGGCACAAAAACAGAAATATAAACCAACAGAACAAGATATAAATCCCAGGAATAAAGCCAGCATGTATAGGTACCTTATTTTTGACAAAAGAGGCAAGAATATACAATGGGGCAAAGACAGCCTCTTCAATAAATGGTGCTGGAAAAACTGGACAGCTATGTGTAAAAGAATGAAATTAGAACACATCCTAACACCATACACAAAAACTCAAAATGGATTAAAGACCTAAATGTAAGACCAGAAACTATAATAATCTTAGAGGAAAACACAGGCAGAACACTCGACATAAATCAAAGCAAGATCCTCTATGACCCACATCCTAGAGTAATGGAAATAAAGAGAAAAGTAAACAAATGGGACCTGGTTAAACTTAAAAGCTTTTGCACAGCAAAGGAAATTCTAAGCAAGGTGAAATGACAGCCCTCAGAATGGGAGAAAATAACAGCAAATGAAACAACTGATAAAGGATTAATTTCCAAAATATACAAGCAGCTCATACAACTCAATACCAGAAAAACAAACAACCCAATCAGAAAGTGGGAAAAAGACCTAAACAGACACTTCTCCAAAGAAGACATACAGATGGCTAACAAACTCATGAAAAGATGCTCAGCACCACTCATTATTAGAGAAATGCAAATTAAAACAATGAGATATCACCTCACACTGGTCAGAATGGCCATCTTCAAAAAGTCTACAAACAGTAAATGCTGGAGAGGGTGTGGAGAAAGGGGAACGCTCTTACACTGTTGGTGGGAATGTAAATAGATATAGCCATTATGCAAGGTGCTATGGAGATTCCTTAAAAAACGACGAATAAAACCACTGTATGAACCAGCAATCCCACTCCTAGGCATATGCCCTGAGGAAACCATAATTGAAAAGACACATGTATCCCATTGTTCATCACAGCAGTATTTACAATAGCTAGAACATGGAAGCAACCTAGATGTCCACTGACAGACGAATGGATAAAGAAGTTGTGGTACATAAAGTTACTCTGCCATAAAAAGGAATGCATTTGAGTCAGTTCTAATCAGGTGGATGAACCTAGAACCTATTATACAGAGTGAAGTGAGTCAGAAAGAGAAAGATAAATACCATATTCTAACACATATATATGAATCTAGAAAAATGATACTGAAGAATTTATTTACAGGGCAACAATGGAGAAACAGACATAGAGAATAGACTTATGGACATGGCGAGAGGGGAACAGAGGGTGAAATGTATGGAAAGGGTAACATGGAAACATATTACCACATGTTAAATAAATAGCCAATGGGAATTTGCTGTATGGCTCAGGAAACTCAACAGGGACTCTGTACCAACCTAGTGGAGTGGATGGGGAGGGAGTTGGGAGGGAGGTTCAAAAGGAGGGAATATATGTATACCTGTGGCTGATTCATGTTGAGGTTTGACAGAAAACAGCAAAAGTCTGTAAAGCAATTATCCTTCAATAAAAAATAATTTTTTAAAATGTGTAAAAATCATGGACCACTTCAGGTAGTAAAGGAATTTAGAAAAGAAACAGAAAACTGCAGGGCTTACAGGATTTGTTCAAAGTCTTTCCTCAAGCAGAGACTAGGAAAACCTATGTCTCAACACCTTTTTTGTAGTCTTCCATGTTATTTACCCTCAAATTGGCTGTTGTGAATGATCCTTTTTCTATAATTGGCACTAACCCTCTTCTCCTCTCATGTTTGAATTCTTACATTCATTTTCAGTTCTGTTTTATTATCAGTAATTTATTTGTCTAAGTCTTACTCCTTACTCCCTTTTGAAGTCTGTCAAATGTTATCTTTTTTTTTTTGTTTTTTAATACATTCTATCAGCACTGCAGAACAGACCAACAGCTTCTCATTCTGGGATTAATGTAATAATTTTCTAACTAATTCCTTTCTTCTCATCTAATCCATGTTGTAACTATTCTGAAATTGACATTTTAGGGAATCAGTTTTTTGTATTTCACATTCTTCCCCTGGCTGTTCACATATTAAACATTTACTAAATATGTGCAATTCTAAAGGACCTGGAGAATGGGAAGGACATGATTCTTAACTCTTATGAGGAGGCATTTAAATATAAATGTGATTTTTACCTTCAAGTTACTATTGTTTAGTTGAAGGTACCACATAAATACTTGAAAAATTTAATAAATAGTAAAATAGTGATTTTTTTTTTCATTTCCCCCCCATGTTCCTATTGCATATAAATCTTGTCCCTATGGTAATGTTTTTATTAATCAGATCAGATCAGATCAGTTGCTCAGTTGTGTCCAACTCTTTGCGACCCCATGAATCACAGCACGCCAGGCCTCCCTGTCCATCACCAACTCCCGGAGTTCACTCAGACTCACATCCATGGAGTCAGTGATGCCATCCAGCCATCTCATCCTCTGTCGTCCCCTTCTCCTCCTGCCCCCAATCCCTCTCAGCATCAGAGTCTTTTCCAATGAGTCAACTCTTCGCATGAGGTGGCCAAAGTGCTGGAGTTTCAGCTTTAGCATCATTCCTTCCAAAGAAATCCCAGGGCTGATCTCCTTCAGAATGGACTGGTTGGATCTCCTTGTAGTCCAAGGGACTCTCAAGAGTCTTCTCCAACACCACAGTTCAAAAGCATCAATTCTTCAGCGCTCAGCCTTCTTCACAGGCCAACTCTCACATCCATACATGACCACAGGAAAAACCATAGCCTTGACTAGACGGACCTTTGTTGGCAAAGTAATGTCTCTGCTTTTGAATATGCTATCTAGGTTGGTCATAACTTTCCTTCCAAGGAGTAAGCGTCTTTTAATTTCATGGCTGCAGTCATCATCTGTAGTGATTTTGGAGCCCAGAAAAATAAAGTCTGACACTGTTTCCACTGTTTCCCCATCTATTCCCATGAAGTGATGGGACCGGATGCCATGATCTTTGTTTTCTGAATGTTGAGCTTTAAGGCAATTTTTTCACTCTCCACTTTCACTTTCATCAAGAGCTGTTTTAGTTCCTCTTCACTTTCTGCCATAAGGGTGGTGTCATCTGCATATCTGAGGTTATTGATATTTCTCCCGGCAATCTTGATTCCAGCTTGTGTTTCTTCCAGTCCAGCGTTTCTCATGATGTACTCTGCATATAATTTAAATAAACAGGGTGACAATATACAGCCTTGACAAACTCCTTTTCCTATTTGGAACCAGTCTGTTGATCCATGTCCAGTTCTAACTGTTGTTTCCTGACCTGCATACAGATTTCTCAAGAGGCAGGTCAGGTGGTCTGGTATTCCCATCTCTTTCAGAATTTTCCACAGTTTATTGTGATCCACACAGTCAAAGGCTTTGGCATAGTCAATAAAGCAGAAATAGATGTTTTTCTGGAACTCTCTTGCTTTTTCGATGATCCAGCGGATGTTGGCAATTTGATCTCTGGTTCCTCTGCCTTTTCTAAAACCAGCTTGAACATCAGGAAGGTCACGGTTCACATATTGCTGAAGCCTGGCTTGGAGAATTTTGAGCATTACTTTACTAGCGTGTGAGATGAGTGTAATTGTGTGGTAGTTTGAGCACTCTTTGGCACTGCCTTTCTTTGGGATTGGAATGAAAACTGACCTTTTCCATTTTTATTAATAGGAAACCTCTAAAAATAAAACACTCAGAGAAATTATCACCTTGTACAGGTAGTTGTGAGAGTTTACCATCTTTCTATCTTTTATGTGTCTATTATTTAAATTTAAAACTAGTTTTTGTGAGTTAAAAAAATTTTTTTTGCTCATGAAGTTATAATATTGAAGTACATTTTTAGCTTTTACTGAAACAGTAAATCAATTTATGATGATTTGTTTTTTATCCAATTTAAATGTTAACTCCTTCACAATACTGATAAACTTTGTAACAATTTTAATAATAATTTTAGTTTGAGAGTGTTAACTGGAAAAAAGAGAATTTTAGTTTTATTATTAATATAATTTTCAAAAGTACTATTTTGTCCAGTTTGCTGATTTAGACTATCTAAAAATTTGCTTATTTTAATTTTGAGTTTATAGCTTTCTCTTTAAAGTTGACAAACCTAGATTTATTCAAGAAGTGCATTCAGAGAAGGTGAGTTTTTGTTTTTCTTTTCTTTCTGTGATAAGATCAGATTTCTGACAGTGAACCCCAAATGGGAGTATATTTATTACAAACACTTATTGAGGCTAACATGTGCCAGGTATTCTGTCTCTTGGCAAAAAAAATCTATTCCCAAGACAGATTCAGTGCTATCACAATGGAAAAAATATATATATAGGAATGTACATATGGAACATATAGGAAAAATAGCAGCTAGTAATAAGTCTAGGGAGGAAATTAAAATAGGGTACTGTTTTAGAGGATGACTGGAAGATAAATTTTGCTTGTGTGTCAGGCAATGCATATCTTGAGGAAGTAATATTTTAGCTAATATCTGAATAGATAAGGGGCTAAACATGAAAACCAGGGAAGTCAAATTTTAGGCAAGGGGAAAACAAAGGTAAACATTCTAAGGCTGGATTTATTCCGGAGTCCAAAGTTGGTACTACGGGGGAAAGGAAATTTCCCCTCCATTTCCTCTTTGTTCTTTTTGCTTAGCAATTAAAATGACATAAGGCAGATTAACAGGAGAAAATCAAGTTTATTACATGTGCATGGTAATCCATATAAGTATAGAGAATTTCACAGAAAGCAAGGAGAGGTCTGTAAATATATATTCTGGACTAAGGAGAAGGCGGTAGGGGTCTGAAGCTTCAAGGGAAAATAAAGTAATTCACAGGAAGAGAAAAAGAGATAATGTTTGGTTGACAAATGTTTGCTGGGCCGTCCAAAGCTAATGGGACACAAAGAGGACTTTGATCAAATGGGCTTTGCTAGGTTCCTCCCTCTACCACACCTTATACTTTTCTACAGTTATCTATGGTGATAGCTTCTTCCTAGGACAGAGCTCCTATCTTAAATTCCTTTAGGCAGTTAAGAGGGAAGTTCAAAGGTTCTTCCTGAGTCATTTGTGCTTTGATTGTTTTCAGCTCAAAATAATCCACAAGTCAGAGTGGCAAACTTGGCCCCATCAGTGTAATATAAGGAAATCTATTAATAGCATATCAACACTGATAAAGTCTTTGGCAATATTCAGTGCCCATTCATGATAGAAACACTCAAGAAAATAGGAATTGAAGAAAAATTTAACAAAGTATATGTTGTGTGTGTGAAAGTTACTCAGTCATGTCCGGCTCTTTGCAACCCCATGGACTGTCCTGGAATTTTCCAGGCCAGAATACTGTAGTATTCTTTGTAACTGGGTTAACTGTTCCCTTCTCCAGGGGATCTTCTCAACCCAGGGATTGAACCCAGGTCTCCCACATTGCAGGTGGATTCTTTATTGTCTGAGCCACCAGGGAAGCCCAAGAATACTGGAGTGGGCAGCCTATCCTTTCTCCAGGGTATCTTCCTGACTAAGGAATCATACTGGGGTCTCCTGCATTGCAGGTGGATTCTTTACCAGCGGAGCAACAAGGGAAGCCCTTAATAAAGTATGTATTTTAGTGTTCGTGTCTTACTTAAATGGGAAAATATTATGAAAGTGAGAGTGAAAGTGAAGTTGCTCAGTCATGTCTGACTCTTTGCAACCCCATGGACTGTAGCCTACTAGGCTCCTCCGTCCATGGAATTTTCCAGGCAAGAGTACTGAAGTGGGTTGCCAGTTCCTTCTCCAGGGGATCTTCCTGACCCAGGGATCGAACCCAGGTCTCCCACATTGCAGGCAGACACTTTACCTTCTGAGCCACCAGGGAACCTAAGGAAACACTATAGGCATATCCATTATATTGGGAGCAAGGCAAGCATCCCCACTATCTCCACTACTGTTCAGTATTATATTAGAGGCAAGTTAGCCAAGACAGTTAAATGAGAGAAATCAGTAAGAGGGATAAGAATGAGTAACAGAGAAGTAAAAACCAGTAACTATTTGTAGATCATAGTGTCAGGCGAGTGTATGCTCCTCGGTTCTGTCTCATCACAACAAAGATTTGGAGTGACGGACATTAAAGCCCTCGGTGCGTTACAGCTCTCGGGTCTTGGACAGACAGTGTTACAGCTCTTAGACAAATCAATGTTACAGTTCTATTTTATTTAGAAGATAGCAGGAGAATCCATCCTGGAAGTGTGAGGGCATGCCAACCCAAAGACGCGAAGACAAGAGAGTGGAGGAGCGCACCAGCGCATGGGAGAGAGAAAGGGGGGTGGGGGCGGGGGTGGTGAGGAAGAGACAGAGGGAGAGAGTGGGAGAGAGAGGAAGAAAGAGAAAGAGTGCACACACGCAGTGGGGAGAGAGAGAAAACGCTTTGGCTCCTCCTTTTATATGTTTTTTCCTCTGCCCTATGCAAATTGGGCTTAGCCAGGAGTGCTGTTTGTTCTACCTGAGGTCTTAACTCCAGTCCTTGGACCTTCCTTTGACCTTCCTTTCTTCTATTTTCGCGGGCTTTTCCCTTCCTTGTCTTTTAGCCACTGCCATTTTGGACTCCTGTTTCCTATTCTAACTATCTAACATAAGGTCACCCAAGGGGTCTCTAAAGCATTGGGGATTACTTATTATCTCCATTGTACCTGGAGGTCTCAGTCTTCAGGAAAAATAGAAAGAGCCAACCAATTCTTAAAATCAGCGATAAAAAAAATAACCCAAACCTCCCTGGGATGGAAGGAGGCTTTACCAATAGCTCTCCTCCACACCTGTATTGCCCCTAAGGAACAGGTTGGTCTTAGTCCTTATGAGATGCTATATGGGAAACCTTTTGTTTATGTCAACAATCTCTTCCTAGATCCAGAGGTTCAGGCCCTCCAGTCTTATACCATGGCCTTTGGGCAATTCCAACAGGATATATGCTTGTGGGGTATGAACCAGGACCCCAAAGACTCTAAGGAGTCACCACTATATGCTCCAGGGACACAAATCCTAATTAAAGTCTGGAAAGATGGGTCCCCAAAGACTTAACTCCAGCCCACATGAAAGGGCCCCTACCCTGTAATTCTTTCTACCCCTGCAGCAGTCAAGGTACCAGGACATGATTCCTGGATTCACTACTCGCGAATCAAGCTGTGGAAGAAAACAGAAGAGGACACTCAATACACCTGTGAGCCCCTGGGAGATCTCAAATACCTATTCAGGACTACAAATGATTGCCATTCTAATGAACACCCCCAAAATCTGGTTTCTGGGGATAAGATTTCTCAGGATAACTCTAAAGAGCCAACACAGCTTGACAGAGACTGTACTCCAAAACAGACAGGAGATAGATCTTCTGATCCCCGAACAATGCGGGACTTGAGCCATCCTGGCGATGTGAATTTAGAATTAGCTAATACCCACTCCAGTGTTCTTGCCTGGAGAATCCCATGGACAGAGGAGCCTGGTGGGCTGCCGTCTATGGGGTCGCACAGAGTCGAAGACAACTGAAGCGACTTAGCAGCAGCAGCGATGCCCCTACTAGTCCTTGTTACACCATACTGATGCTGCTTATGATTGTTCCATGTGTTATCAATTGTCTAACCTGTTTTGTCTCTGCTCAGGTCAACAAGCTAAAACATGAGGTGCCAGTTCAGCAAAGATACAAAACTACAGCCAACCACGGAAAATATCACACCCTTAGATGGACACCGCTTTGAGGACTCTGAGGCCTGAGACTAGCAAGAGGGGGAGGCCCAATACCACTCGCCATCCCAGTTCAGCAGGAAGCAGCCAGAAAGACCTCGACGCCCCTATTCCCAAAGAATTGGGCCTCCCATCTCTTGAGGGGGGAATGTTAGGTAGTTAGAATAGGAAACAGGAGTCCAAAATTGTGGTGGCCAAAAGACAAGGAAGGGGAAAGCCTGCAAAAATAGAACAAAGGAAGGTCAAAGGAAGGTCCGAGGACTGGAGTTAAGACCTCAGATAGAGCAAACAGCACTTCTGGCTAAGCCCAATTTGCATAGGGCAGGCCCAGGGGGAGGAAAAAACATATAAGAGGAGGAGCCAAAGCACTTTCTCTCTCCCCCCGCTGCGTGCGTGCGCTCTTTCTCTCTCTCTTTCCCTCTCTCCTCCCCACCCCACCGCCCCCCTCACGCTGGCACGCTCCTCCACTCTCTTGTCTTCACGTCCTTGGGTTGGCATGCCCTCACGCTTCCAGGATGGAGTCTCCTACTATCTTCTAAATAAAATAGAGCTGTAACACTGATTTGTCTAAGAGCTATAACACTGTCTGTCCAAGACCCGAGAGCTGTGACGTGCCGAAGGCTTTAATGTCCGTCACTCCAAATCTTTGTTGTGATGAGACAGAACTGAGGAGCATACACTCGCCTGACAATGGTATACCTGGACCCTCAGAGAATCAGTAATAAAACTAACTCAAACGGAAAGAATTCAGTGAAGGAGCAGGATTTAAAATTAACAAAAATTGGCTTTCATAAGGCAGGCATACCATATTTTGCTTCACTTTATAGAGTTTCACAGATAACTGCATTTTTTACAAATTGAAGGTTTGTGGCAACACTGCATCAGACAAATCTTTATGTGTCTTTTTTCCAATAGCATTTGCTTACTTTGTGTCTCTATCACATTTTGGTAATTTTCGCAAGATTAGAAGTGGAGTTTGAAGATATGACTGAATTGCTGCAATCTCATGATAAAAACTTTACAACACTCAAGGAGTCTCAGAGAAAGTGATTTCTTGAGATAGACTTTATTCCTGGTAAAAATGCTGTGAAGATCATTGAAATGACAACACATAATTTAGAATATTATATAAACTTAGTTATTAAAGCAGAGGCAGGGTTTGAAAGGATTGGATCCAATTTTGAAAGAAGTTCTCCTATGAGTAAAATGCTGTCATACAGCATTGCATGCTACAGAGAAGTCATTTATGAAAGTGTTAGGGGAACCACTGACTGCAATCACCCACCCTGGCTAGGCGAGATACTAGCCACTTGCACGAGTCACATTACAGTAGGAGGTTTTGGTAAGGAATATGGAACTAACAAGCTACCATCAACAAGAATTTGGGAAAGGTCAAAAGGAGGGAGGAGACGCCAGTCCATATGTTCTACCGGCCTCCCAGAATTCTTCTCGCTGGAATCCACTTTGGTTGGACGATACGTGCACGCCACTAGGAAGGACCCTGAGTGTCAGAATGATTGGCCAGAAACAATCTGAAAACTAACCCCATCACCATAAAACCTGAGACTGCGAGCCACAGGGCAGAGCAGTTCTCCTGGGTTCCCCTACCCTGATGGTCTCTGCCCTGGCACTCCTTCCAATAAAGTCTCCGGCTTTCTCAACACGTGTGTCTCCTCAGACAGTTCATTTCCAGGTGTTAGACAAGAGCCTACTTGGGCCCTGGAAGGGGTCCCCCTTCCTGCAACAAAAGAATGAGTTAATTGATGTGGCAAACTTCCTTTTTGTCTTATTTTACGAAATTGCCACAGCCACCCCAGCCTTTCAGCAACCACTGCCTTGGTCAGTTAGCAGCCATCAACAGCAAGGCAAGACTCCACAGCAAAAAGAGAATGACCGAAGTCTCAGATGATGGTTAGGTTTTTTTAAAGCAATAAAGTAGTTTTAAATTAAGGTATATACATTTTTATACATAAGGCTATTACACACTTAATAAACTATAGTATAATATAAATATACTTTTATAAACATGCACTCGGAAACCAGAAAATTTGTGTCACTTGCTTTATTGCAGTATTCATTATTGCCATGGTCCGGAACCAAACCTGCAATATTTCTGAGGTTTGCCTGTAGTAAGCAAAACATAATGTTAGAGAAAAGCCCATTTACAACAGCTAACTAGAAGATTAAATACTTATGAATAAATTTAATAAGGTGCAAAACCTATATAAGGAAATTTAAGGCACCCCTGAAAGACATTAAAGCAAATTTAAACAAATAGCAAAACATGAATATGTCAATCCTTTCTAATTTATAAAGTCAATGCAACCTTACTAAAAGTTCTAAGAAGTTATTTTACTGAATTAGACTGATTTTTTTTAAGTTCATATGGAAAAACAAATATGCAAAAAATAACCAGGAAAATTGTCAATTGACTTTCAGTAAGGGTCCCAAGGAAACTAAATGGGAAAGAAAAGTTTTTCAGCAAATAGTATTAGTACACCCTGCTGGATATCTACATCTGAAAGAAAGCAGTTGGGCCATTATGTCACAGCATTCACGAAAACCAATTCAAATTCTATCATAAGCCTAAATGCAAGAGCTAATCAAGCTGTTGAGGCAGTCTGAGTGCAGGTTGAAAAAGAATTTCCAGATGTAGAGAATTTCAGAAGGGAGTGAGTTTATTAAGAGCAAGGAGCAGAGATAATGAAGGCACTGTGAGCGAAGTGGGCTGACCTCCTGACAGACCAGGGAGAGTGGACAGTTTCTGTGGGTTAGTGGCCAATTTTTATAACCTCAAGACAAAGAAAATTCCTGCTGGAAGGTTGGCCCTAGAGGACTGGTTAGGGCACTATAGAGTGACTACTGCAGTGGGCATCTTTGCCTAGTTTGGAATCAGGAAGCCTGCTGGTGATGATCATAGAGGCTTTTGGTAATGGTTACAAAGGGGCTTAGCTTTGGAGTGACCTTGATTCTGGGCTCCACTTCTGTGGCCTTGGTACAAGGTCTTGCCCCTGTGGCCTTGGGGCAAGACTCAACATTCACCCCTCTTCTTATTAAGGGGCCAAATTTTTGGCCCCTTAATCCCTGCTTATGTCTAACTACCTGCCTATCCTCATCTCAGATCATGGGGAGCCAGGTCATTGGGGAAAGGGGTGGAGACTGCTCTGGCTTCTTCCTGCTGGACAGGAGCATCATGGGGTCCTGGGTTCCAAAGCCTGCTCTCTGTCAGGGTGCATTTGAGGAGGAAGATGAGAGTCCATGAAATGATCATACGGCTTGTTCCAGTGTAGTCTGTGTGCTAACTGGCTGCTATCCTTGTTGTAGCATCATCTGGAGATTTAGTTATATTCTAGAAGAAACAAACTTTACAAGAAAGTTAGATATACATGGCCCAAAGATCAGTAGAAGCAGAAAAGCTACCAAGGGGCCTGGAAGAGGGGCTAGCCTGGAGAACCAGGACCAGATAGACATTGGTTTGTGATGTTAGTGTTTCTCTCGGTAAGAGAAGATGAAAGAATTGGGGCTTATGAAAATCTTTGTTTGAAAATACCTCATTTCCCAGAGCACAGAGTGCCTTATTTCTGATTTCTACCCTGAATTCCTTTCAGAAGATGTTGAAAGTCAGTAGCTGCAGTGGCTCCTGATTTAATCTTTGTAGAGGCAGACAGCAAGTGCCAGTTCCAGGTTAGCAGGGCTCCTTCATGGCAGTAAATTTGACCATCGGTGTGGGGGCATTTTATGATCATTTTGTCCCATGATACTAGGAATGCTCATTCCCAGATCTAGTGACGATTTTTCTGATAGATCACTTAATATGCTGTTACTGGACTTCGTCATGAAAATAGTAAAAGTTCTGGACCATAGCTTCCTTACTGCTACTGCTAAGTCACTTCAGTCGTGTCCGACTCTGTGCGACCCCATAGACAGCAGACCACCAGGCTCCCCGTCCCTGGGATTCTCCAGGCAAGAACACTGGAGTGCGTTGCCATTTCCTTCTCCAATACATGAAAGTGAAGTCGCTCAGTCGTGTCTGACTCTAAGTAACCCCATGGACTGCAGCCTACCAGGCTCCTCCATCCATGGGATTTTTCCAGGTAAGAGTACTGGAGTGAGTTCCATATGAGGTCAATGATCATAATTATGTAACTCATAATTATGGGAAGAAGCAAAAAGATGGAATAGTAAGGAAGCTAGTAGTCTCTTATAGTCCAGGAAAATATTCCATCTTGTTGCTTCTTCCCATATTTAGAGTTACATAATTATGATCATTGATCTCATATGGAACTATATATCATCATTTTATTAGAGACTCAGTCACACATTTGGTAATATAAGAGACAACAATTTTATAAAATAGGCACTATAGATAGCCATATAGCTAGCAGTAATAGTAACTTCACAAGTAAGAATTTAAGAATTTTTATTAGGTGTAGCCCAGTATATACCTAGGTTAGCTGACTTAATCTGTTAAATGACTATAGCCAGTGTTAACCTGGTTGTTGATCATGGTGCATCTGATCTTTACCTAAAGATTGATTATGAAGTTAGTTTTCAAAAACAAACTTAGAGTGCCCTTTATTAACTCGGTTAAATCTTATAACAGTATAACAGCAAAGGACTATCTGGGAAGTGAGTCTTGGTAAATACAGACCTTATTAACAAAACTAGAATTTAATATTTGGGCTTTCCAGGTGGCACTAGTCGTAAGGAACCTGGCTGCCATTGCAGGAGATATAAGAGATGCGGGTTCAATCCCTGGGGTCGGGAAGATCCCCGGGAGGAGGGCATGGCAACCCTTTCCAGTACTCTTGCATGGAGAATCTCATGGACAGAGGAGTCTGGTGGGCTACAGTCCAAAGGTTTGCGAAGAGTCAGACACAGCTGAAATGACTTAGTACAGCATACAGAATTTAATATTTAGTGAAACTCTTTTTTCTAAAATTATTCCCATTTTTATTAAACATAGCCAAGACTGATTTGTTTTTTAAATAAGTTTGGTCCATTGACTACAGATGTCATAAACCTGTCATCAGATTTTATCTAAGTGGATTTTTTTTCTTCTAGAGGTCCCCAGTATACTTTGAGATTCCTGTTTATATCAGGAGACAGTCTTTTTATTTACCTGACAAGGCTCTTCAGAACCCAAGTGTCTCCAGTTTCTGGAGAGACAAGGCAGAGAGGAAAGATAAATGTTTATTTTACCCACAGGTATAAATTACCAAATTGTTTTGAACCATAAGTAGCTTGAGGAGGAAGAAGCTCTTCTCCTTAAGATTAGAAGCCAGTAATATATCAGACAAAAGGTCATGAACATTGTAATCTTATTTAGCAGTTTATTTAATCCCACATAATTAATTGTTCTGTTGTCCTTGCCTGATGATTGAGGATGATAGTGACAGTGATAGTTTTAAGAAGTTTGTGAAGTTTTTGTTAAGATTTATATATAATTTGTCCGATGAAGTGGGTGCCTTGATCACTGGAGATTGTAGAACGTATACCCAAGTGGAAGACACACTTTTAATAATTTTTTCCTGCATTGTGAGAGCATCAACCCTGCAGCCAGAAAAGGCTTTATCCCATCAAATAAAAGTGAAGTTTGTCAGGGAGCCAAAATCCAAGCAGCCACCTTGGATTTCCTATGGCCCTGACTGACTGATTTACAGCATGGAGGAGGAAATGGCAACCCACTCCAGTAGTCTTGCCTGGAAAATCCCACGGATGGAGAAGCGTGGTACGCTACAGTCCGTGGGGTTGCAAAGAGTCGGACACGACTGAGCCACTTCACTTATCCATTTTAAATTCCCTGATTTATGAGTAGATGAAGGGTTAATTTTTGTATAAGCAGAATGAGCTTTGCCTGTGTGCCATAGTCCTCACAGATCATTTGAAATTCTTATTTATCACAACAAAAGTTGTAACAGTAAGTTTTAAAAACAAATATAAATCACTTCAAGGTGAAGAAATGTACATAGTCTGTTATCAAAAGCTGCCTTCCAAGAAAACTTTGTTCTTTTAACAGGGAGAGAAAACCAAATTCCAGTTTGGTACCAGCTTATATTCACTGTGGAACAACAGTTATTCACTTAGCCAAAGTAACAATAAAAGATTTCAAAGGCAGTTTAATATCTTAGAAACTTGTACCATGCACAAAACTCTCTTCTGTGGGTCCATTTTCCACAAACCTTTTCTTTTTTCACTTTCTGTGTTCATCACTTTATTTGCCCATTCAAAGAACAGCCACCTGTAAGTTTAGACTTACTTCCTTTTCCCTTGACAAAATGTAATTCCATTCCTTATAACTTTCTTACTGAAAACATGCATCCTATTTTCCTTAAGCAACCATGAACTGTACTTTATATTGCCATTCTGTAGATTGGCAAGCATAAATTACCCAAAGCTGTTATCTCATTTTCTTTTCTTAAAAGTTTCTTTATAGCAAGTTATTTTTCTTGTTGTCAAATCTGCAATATACATATTCAGAGTTTAGTTTATTTAAACGTAGGCATAATGAAATTATTACACGTAATGTTGATGAACCTTAAGATATATCTATATTGATTAGATCAATAAACATTAATATCAGGTATTAAATTTAATATTGAATATTTCCCAGTTCACATGAACCTGAAACTCATTTAATTTCTCTTATATTTAGGTTTGTTTGTAAGTGCTTACTTTAGACCAATTAAATTAGAGCTCATTTACAAATGAACCTCAGCAATATTATCCAAAGACAAAGATACACACTGAGACATACATATATATATATATATATATCCAGACAGAGATTTCACAATTTTCTGTTTGATGTTTAAAATGTCTCTTTGACCTTTTTTTTTTTTCTTCTTGGCTTGAAGTTCTACTGATATGCCCAAAGCTGAAGTCTCAGGCAGAGTGGGCTGTGTATCTCAAGGACATAAGAGTTAACTTCACGCTTTTTCCTAAGCATGTTGCTGTTTTCTGAGGCAGGATCAGAGCTCCAAAAAAAGTATTTAATAAGCCAGGTTTTTCTAATTGCACATGCAAAAAGAAACAGTTTTGTAATTTCAAAAAGATTTCATTGTAACCAGTTTTCTCTGGAGTCTAAAGAATATCATAACATCCAGTGTCAAAAAATGTCATTTTTCCTTTTTGCATTTATAGTTTCATAGCTAAAATATAGACCAAATAGTGTTCAAACTGGCTCAGATGACAGGGGCAGACTGACTGATAAGATGTTGTTCCAGCAGGTGTTGTTCCTCTGGGGAGGTGGAGTCTTAGTTTGATCAGAAGAATCTGAAGGAGTAAGGGAAATAGCAGGAATAGTGAGTGGAAGCTTGGTTCCCGCCCTCTATCCACCACCACCCAAAAGATTGGAGAAGGGGATTCTTTAGCGTGTTAGGAGAGTCTTTTTTTGTTTTTTTCAGACTTTTGACTGTAGGAGAGAGTCTTGGGCTAGGAGATCTGATGGAAGGAGAGACAGAGGGGGATGAGGGGATAGGGCAGCAACAGAAAGACATAAGCAGTATGAGTCCCTTGGGTCCAGATTCTGAGTGAGTGCCATTAAGGTTTGAGCATAAGGAATGATAAAAGAGATCAAGTTGGAGGATTGTGTTTAATTTAGTGTATCATTAAGAAGCCATTTTTCTTGGTCCCCCAATTCATACTGGCTCCAAGTTTTATTGAGAAAGAATGTGAACCTTTCTTTTTAAGATTTTCAGGATCAATTTTTTTTCCAGGTCCTGAGAATACAGCCTAGAGGTGAGTCTGAGGGAGGTTCTTGAGATGTACCTGAGCCCATTCTTAATGGAGGTACTGAGAACTCACCAGCCACAGAAGGCATCCCAACTGTCCCAATGAACATTCTGTGTGCGACAAGGCACTGTGTGGCTAATGGTACAAATGGCCAGCCATCCCAACAGTCACGTCCAACAGAGAGGTAACCCCTGAGCATGTGATGTGGCTAGGCACAAGCCTAGGCACAAACTGTGTGAAAATGCACCAGGCAGCTAGGGCAGGAAATGACAGAAAAGAACTTCCTAGAACCAACCATGACTTACTCTTTAGCAATTCCCTGAAATGTGAAAGGCACCCTTTGGGATGATTCAGAGGCAGCTCCTAGGCTCTTGTAAATTAATCTGCACCATGGGAGGACAAGAAAGACAGGGAAGACAGGCTGAGGAATCTGCCCTGCAGTCCTGCCAGGAAGGTGGTGGCCTGGAGAACGGGCTTAGTGTTTTGCTTGAACCAGTATATGCCTGACATGGTGCATGGAAGTTGTTTTGCTGGGGGCAGACACTTCTGATGGCCTGGTGTGGTCTATGACCCCCTTATCCTGTCACAGGAGTCTTCAAGCGGCAGGTGCCCTAATGGCTTTTAGGTACCTGAGCTGTGTCTGCATAATTTTAATTGGCCTGGCCCTCAGCTTAGGAGGAGGAGGAGGAAGAGGAAAAGAGAGCCCTTGCCCACTTGGGTGGCAGCTACTGGCCCAAAGCGGGCAGTGGAGACTTTGAAACATGCCAGAGAGTAGCTCTGGCCAGAGTTCCTCAATTGCTTCCATAGACACTTGCCTGTTCATGGAGGGTTTGAGGAAAACGAAAAGAAAGAAGAAAGGTGAGAGTGGGGGGAGCCCCCTAAAATTCATGTACGGGCCACCAAATGTTGAGGCATTCCGAGTGTGGGTTGGAAAAGAATTTCCAGGAAGAACATTTCAGAAGGGACTGAGTTTATTAAGAGTGGGGAGCAGAGATAACAAAGGTGCTGTGACCTCCTGACAGACCAGGGAGAGTCGACAGTTTCTATGGGTTAGTAGCCAGTTTTTATAGTCTCAAGACAAAATTCTGGCTGGAAGGTTGGCATTAGGTAATTGGTTAGGGCGCTATCGGGTGACTACAGGGGTGTGTATCTTTGCCTAATTTGCAATCAGGAAGCCTGCTGGTGATGATCATGGGGGATTTTGGCAATGGTTACAAAGGGGTTCAGTCAGATTTGGAGGTGACCTTCGTTCTGGGCTCCACTTCTGTGGCCCTGGTACAAGGCCTTGCACCTGTGGCTTTGGGGTGGGACTCAACACAAACCATAAAAGCCTTCAAGGAAAACAGCGGTAAGTCTTTGTGACATTAGGCTAGGCCATGGTTTCTTAACTATGACACCAAAAGCACAAGTGACAAAATGAAAAATAAATTAGCCTATGTATAAATTTAAAACCTTTTTTTTGCTGCAAATGCTATGAAGAAAGTGAAAAAACAATTCACAGAATTGGAAGAGCTATATGCAAATCACATATCTGATGAAGGACTTGTATTCAGAATATACAAAGAACTCTTGGAATCTGAAGTCAAGTGGGCCTTAGGAAGCATCACTACGAACAAAGCTAGTGGAGGTGATGGAATTCCAGTTGAGCTATTTCAAACCCTAAAAGATGGTGCTGTGAAAATGCTGCACTCAATATGCCAGCAAATTTGGAAAACTCAGCAATGGACACAGGACTGGAAAAGGTCAGTTTTCATTCCAGTCCCAAAGAAAGGCAATGCCAAAGAGTGCTCAAACTACCACACAATTGCACTCATCTCACACGCTAGTAAAGTAATGCTTAAAATTCTCCAAGCCAGGCTTCAGCAATACGTGAACCGTGAACTTCCAGATATTCAAGCTGGTTTTGGAAAAGGCAGAGGAACCAGAGATCAAATTGCCAACATCTGCTGGATCATCAAAAAAGCAAGAGAGTTCCAGAAAAACATCTCTTTCTGCTTTATTGACTATGCCAAAGCCTTTGACTGTGTGGATCACAATAAACTGTGGAAAATTCTGAAAGAGATGGGCATACCAGACCACCTGACCTGCCTCTTGAGAAATCTGTATGTAGGTCGGGAAGCAACAGTTAGAACTGGACATGGAATAACAGACTGGTTCCAAATAGGAAAAGGAGTATGTCAAGGCTTTATATTGTCACCCTGCTTATTTAACTTCTATGCAGAGTACATCACGAGAAACATTGGGCTGGAAGAAGCACAAGCTGGAATCAAGATTGCCGGGAGAAATATCAATAACCTCAGATATGCAGATGACACCACCCTTATGGCAGAAAGGGAAGAAGAACTAAAGAGCCTTTTGATGAAAGCGAAAGAGGAGAGTGAAAAAGTTGGCCTAAAACTCAACATTCAGAAGATGAAGATCATGGCATCTGGTCCCATCACTTCATGGCAGATAGATGGGGAGACAGTGGAAACAGTGGCTGACTATTTTTCTGGGCTCCAAGATTGCAGCCATGAAATTAAAAGATGCTTACTCCTTGGAAGGAAAGTTATGACCAAGCCAGACAGCATAGTAAAAAGCAGAGACATTACTTTGTCAAAAAAGGTCCATCTAGTCAAGGCTTTGGTTTTTCCAGTAGTCATGTATGGATGTGAGAGTTGGACTGTGAAGAAAGCTGAGCACCGAAGAATTGATGCTTTTGAACTGTGGTGCTGGAGAAGACTCTTGAGAGTCCCTTGGACTGCAAGGAGATCCAACCAGTCCATTCTAAAGGAGATCAGTCATGGTTGTTCATTGGAAGGACTGATGTTGAAGCTGAAACTCCAATACTTTGGCTACCTGATGTGAAGAGCTGACTCATTTGAAAAGACCCTGATGCTGGGAAAGATTGAGGGCAGGAGGAGAAGGGGACGACAGAGGATGAGATGGTTGGATGGCATCACCGACTCGATGGACATGGGTTTAGTTAGACTCCGGCAGTTGGTGATGGACAGGGAGGCCTGGCGTGCTTCATTTCATGGAGTCACAAAGAGTCGGACACGACTGAGTGACTGAACTGAACTGAACTGATCTTGAACCTCGGTAAAAAAAAAAAAACAAAAAACCCAGTTTTAAAAATCGGCATAAGATTTGAATAGAATTTGTCTAGAGAAGATACGGTGGCACTAGTGGTAAAGAACCCGCCTGCCAGTGCAGGAGACATAAAGAGACGAGTGTTTGATCCCTGGGTTGGGAAGATCCTATGGAGGAGGGAATGGCAACCCATTGCAGTATTCTTACCTGGAGAATCCCATGGACAGAGGAGCCTAGTCGGCTTCAATCAGTAGAGTCACACAGAGTCAGACATGACTGAAGCAATTTAGCATGCACGGAGAGAAGATATTCAGTTCAGTTCAGTTCTGTCATGCAGTTGTGTCCGACTCTTTGTGACCTCATAGACTGCAGCACACCAGGCTTCCCTGCCCATCACCAACTCCTGGAGCTTACTCAAACTCGGCAATTGAGTTGGTGATGCCATCGAACCATCTTATCCTCTGTCCTCCCCTTCTCCTCCCACCTTCAATCTTTCCCAGCATCAGAGTCTTTTCCAGTGAGTCAACTCTTCACATCAGGTGGCCAAAGTACTGGAGTTTCAGCTTCAGCATCAGTCCTTCCAATGAATATTCAGGACTGATTTCCTTTAGGATTGACTGGTTGGATCTCCCTGCAGTTCAAGGGACTCTCAAGAGTCTTCTCCAACACCACAGTTCAAAAGCATCAGTTCTTCGATGCTCAGCTTTCTTCACAGTCCAACTCTCACATCCATACATGACTACTGGAAAAACCATAGCTTTGACTAGACAGACCTTTGTTGGCAAAGTAATGTCTCTGCTTTTGAATATACTGTCTAGGTTGGTCATAGCTTTTCTTCCAAGGAGCAAACATCTTTTAATTTCATGGCTGCAATCATCATGTGCAGTGATTTTGGAGCCCAGAAAAATAAAGCCTGTCACTGTTTCCACTGTTTCCCCCTCTATTTGCCATGAAGTGATGGGACTGGATGCCATGATCTTAGTTTTCTGAATGTTGAGTTTTAAATCAACTTTTTCACTCTCCTCTTTCACTTTCATCAAGAGGCTCTTTAGTTCCTCTTCACTTTCTGCCATAAGGGTGGTGTCATCTGCATATCTGAGGTTATTGATAATCTTCCCAGAAATCTTGATTCCAGCTTGTGCTTCATCCAGACTGGCATTTTGCATGATGTACTCTGCATATAAGTTAAATAAGCAGAGTGACAATATATAGCCTTGAAGTACTCCTTTTCCTATTTGGAACCAGTCTATTGTTCCATGTCCAATTCTAACTGTTGTTTATACAGATTTCTCAGGAGGCAGGTGAGGCTTCCCTCATGGCTTAGCTGGTAAAGAATCCACCTGCAAATGTGAGAAGATATTCAGATGGACAATAAGTACATGAAAAGATACTCAGCACTGGAGAAATGCAAATCAAAATCATGAGATACTATTTTACACACTGATGGCAATAATAAAAAAGACAGAAAATAACAGGTATTAGTGTAGAAATTGGAAAACTGAAACTCTTGTACACTGCTAATAGAAATGTAAAATGGTGCAACCACTTTGTAAACAGCCTGCCAGTTTCTCAAAGAGTTAAACAGAGTAGTCCTATGTGCTCCAGCAGTTTGTTAGGTATATACTTAACAGAACTGAAAACCTATGTCTACACTAAAACTTGTATGTGAATTATGCTTGTACATGCTGCTTTGGGGCTTCCCTGGTGCTCAGATGGTAAAGAATCTGCCTGCAATGTGGGAGGCCTGGATTCAGTCCCTGGGTTGGGGAAGATCCCCTGGAGAAGGAAATGGCAACCTGCTCCAGTATTCTTGCCTGGAAAATTCCATGGACAGAGGAGCCTGGTAGGCTACAGTCGATGGGATTGCAAAGAGTCAGACATGGCTGAGCAACTAATATGCTGTTATTAGCAGCCTTATTCATAATACCTAAAAAAGGAAAACAGTCCTTATGTCTATTTGATAATAAATGTGGTATTATTACCAATAGAAAGTGGTATTTTAAAAGTAGGAATGCTCACTCCTTTGAATGAGGGGTCAAATGAGTTTAGGAATGAAGACAAGAAGATGCTCTGGCAGCAGCAGTCCTGGTAGGCATGGCATGTGGCATAAGTCCTCCTTGGGTGAGTGAGTGAGTGAGTAAAGTCGCTCAGTCATGTCCGACTCTTTGCAACTGTAGCCCACCAGGCTCCTCCATCCATGGAATTTTCTAGGCAAGAGTACTGAAGTGGGTTGCCATTTCCTTCTCCAGGGGATCTTCCCAACCCAGGGATTGAACCTGGGTCTCCCGCATCACGGGCAGATGCTTTACCATCTGAGCCACCAGGGAGTCCTCCTTGAGGAGGTCGCTATTAGCTCAACTATAGAGCCACCAAGCAGGCGATTCACAACCTGGAGAACAATTATACCAAAGAAGTTCTTGCACTGTTATGAAAGTTCTAGGCCCTGCAACAGATTTCCCAACCTGGGGATCCAGCAAAGGGACTCAGAACCCTCATGGAATTTGACTTTGAAGGCCAGTGGATTTGATTACAGAACCTCCACAAGACTGGGGAAACAGAGACACTTGGAGGGCACAAACAAACCCTTGTGCTTAACAGGACCCAGGAGAAAGGAGAAGTGATCCCACAAAAGACTGAGCCAGACTTGCCTGGGTGTGTTCGGGAGTCTCTGGTGGATGCATGCATCTACAGCAGCCTCCTGTGGGGTGAGGAACACTGACTGCAGCAGTCCTGGGAAGCACGGCATTCTGGCATAAGGCTTGTTGGAGGAGGTCTCCATTAGCCCTACTACAGTTTGGCCTCAGGCCAAACTACAGGGAGGAAAC
Source organism: Bos indicus (assembly GCF_029378745.1). NCBI lineage: Eukaryota > Metazoa > Chordata > Mammalia > Artiodactyla > Bovidae > Bos > Bos indicus. The sequence goes on along the minus strand of NC_091777.1, from coordinate 15,803,734 downwards.
AGCCCCACCCATCAGCAGAAAATTGGATTAAAGATTTACTGAACATGGCCTTGCCCACCAGAGCAAGACCCCGTTTTCCCAAAAGCCAGTCTCTCAGGAAGCTTATCTACAGCCTCTTACCCTCATCCATCAGAGGGCAGACAGAATGAAAATGACAGTCACAGAAAACTAACCAAACTGACCACATGGATCACAACCTTGTCTAACTCAATGAAGCTATGAGCCATGCCATCATATAGGGTCACCCAAGATGGACAGGTCATTGTGAAGAGTTCTGACAAAACGTGGCCCACTGGAGAATGGAATGGCAAACCACTTCAGCATTCTTGCCTTGAGAACCACAAGAACAGTATGAAAAGGCAAAAAGATATGACACTGACATGGAAAGCTGAACTCCCCAGGTTGGTAGGTACCCAATATGCTATTGGACAAGAGCAGAGAAATAGCTCTAGAAGGAATGAAGAGGCTGAGCCAAAGTGGAAGCAACACCCAGTTGTGTCTGGTGGTGAAAGTAAAGTCCAATTTTGTAAATAACAATATTGCATAAGAACCTGGAATGTTAGGTTCATGAATCAAGGTACATTGGAAGTTGGTCAAACAGGAGATGGCAAGAGTGAACATTAACATTTTAGGAATCCGTGAAATAAAATGTATGGGAATGGGTGAATTTAATTCAGATGACCATTCACATGACTACTACTGTGGGCAAGAATCCCTTAGAAGAAATGGAGTAGCCCTCATAGTCAACAAAAGAGTATATAATGCAGTACTTGTGTACAGTCTCAAAAATGACAGAATGATCTTGGTTTTTTTCCAAGGCAAGCCATTCAATATCACAGTAATCCAAGTCTATGCCCCAACCACTAACGCCGAAGAAGCTGAAATTGAACAGTTCTATGAAGACCTACACCTTCTAGGACTAACGCCAAAAAAAAGAAGTCCTTTTCATCATTGGGGACCGGAATGCAAAAGTAGGAAGTTGAGAGATTCCTGGAGTAACAGGCAAGTTTGGCCTTGGAGTACAAAATGAAGCAGGGCAAAGGCTAACAGTTTTACCAAGAGAACACACGAATTATAGCAAACACTCTCTTCCAACAATAAGAGATGACTCAACACATGGACATAACCAGATGGTCAATACTGAAATCAGATTGATTATGATCATTGCAGCCAAAGATGATAGAGCCGGAAAAGCTCTATGGAGTCAGCAAAAACAAGACCTGAAGCTGACTGTGGCTCAGATAAGGAACTCCTTATTGCCAAATTCAGACTTAAATGGAAGAAAGTAGGGAAAACCACTAGGCCATTCAGGTATGACCTAAATCAAATCCATTACAATTATAAAGTGAAAATGACAGATTCAAGGGATTAGATCTGATAGACAGAGTCCCAGAAGAAATATGAACGGAGGTTCCTAACATTGTACAGGAGCTGGTGATCAAAACCACCTCCAAGAAAAAGAAATGAAAAAGGTAAAATGGTTGTCTGAAGAGGCCTTTCAAATAGCTGAGAAAAGAAGAGAAGTGAAAGGCAAATGAGAAAGGGAAAGATACACCCATCTGAATGCAGAGTTCCAAAGAATAGCAAGGAGAGATAAGAAAGCCTCCTTAAGTGAGCAATGCAGAGAAATAGAGGAAAACAATAGAATGGGAAGGACTAGAGACCTCTTCAGAAAAATTAGAGATACCGAGGGAACATTTCATACAAATATGGGCACAATAATGGACAGAAATGGTACAGACCTAACAGAAGCAGAAGATATTAAGAAGAGGTGGCAAGAATACACAGAAAAACTATACAAAAAAGGTCTTAATGACCTGAGTAACTGGTAACAATGGTGTGATCACTGACCTAGAGCCAGACATCCTGGAGTGTGTAGTCAAGTGGGTCTTAGAAAACATTACTACAAACAAAGCATAACGATGATGGAATTCCAGCTGAGCTATTTCAAACCCTAAAAGATGATGCTGTGAAAGTACTGCACTCAATATGCCAGCAAATTTGGAAATCTCAGCAGTGGCCACAGGACTGGAAAATACCAGTTTTCATTCCAATCCCAAAGAAGGGCAATGCCAGAGAATGTTCAAACTACTGCACAAGTTCCACTCATTTCACATGCTAGCAAGGTAATGCTCAAAATTGTTCAAGCTAGACTTAGATTTCAACAGTTTGTGAACTGAGAACTTCCGTATATATAGGCTGGATTTAGAAAAGGCAGAGGAACCAGAGATCAAATTGCCAACATACACTGGATCATAGAAAAAGCAAGAGAATTTCAGAAAAAAATCTACTCTGCTTCACTGACTATGCTAAAGTCTTTGTGTGGATCACAACAAATTGGAAAATTCTTAAAGATATGGGAATACCAGATCACCTTATATGCCTCCTAAGAAATCTGTATGCAGGTCAAGAAGCAACAGTTAGAAATGGACAGAGAACAACGAAGTGTTCAAAATTGGGAAAGGAGTACATCAAAGCTGTATACTGTCAGCCTGCTTCTTTAACTTATATGCAGAGTACATCATGTGAAATGCCGGGCTGGATGAAGCTCAAGCTGGAATCCAGAAAGCTGGGAGAAATAGCAATAACCTCAGATATGCAGATGAAACCACCCTTATGGCAGAAAGGGAAGAAGAACTAAAGAGCCTCTGGATGAAGGTGAAAGAAGAGAGTGAAAAGCTGGCTTAAAACTCAACATTCAGAAAACTAAGATCATAGCATCTGGTCCTGTGACTTTATGGCAAATAGATGGGGAAACAATGAAAACAGTGAGAGACTTTTATTTTCTTGGGCTCCAAAATCACTGTGGACGGTGACCGCAGCCACGAAATTAAAAGACGCCTGCTTCTTGGAAGAAAAGCTATGACTAAATGAACAGCGTATGAAAAAGCAAAGACATTACTTTGCTAACAAAGTAATGGACAAAGTAAGGACAAAGGTCCTTATAGTCAAAGTTATGGTTTTTCCAGTAGTCATGTACAGATGTGAGAGTTGGACTATAAAGAAGGTTGAGCACTCAAGAATTGATGCTTTCAAACTGTGGTGCTGGAGAGGACTCTTAAGAGTCCCTTGGACAACAAGGAGATCAAACCAGTCAATCCTAAAGGAAAGCAACCCTGAATATTCATTGGAAGGACTGATGCCAAAGCTCCAATATTTGGTCATCTATGAGAAGAGCTGACTCCCTGGAAAAGACCCTGCTGCTGGGAAAGATTGAAGGTAGGAGGAGAAGGAGATGACAGAGGACGAGATGTTTGTATGGCCTCAGTGGACATGAGTTTGCGCAAACTCCAGGAGATGGTGAGGGTCAAGCAGGCCTGGCATGCTGCAGTCCATGGGGCTGCAATGAGTCGGACACAACTGTGCAACTGAACAACAACAAAAATGTTGTATATCCATATAATGAAATATTATTTGACAATAAATGGAGAGGAAGTAATGATATATGCTACAATGTGAGTGACTTGAAAATATACCATGTGAAAGAAGTAGTCATGAATGATCACATAGTGTAGGATTCCAATTATAGGAAATATCTACATAGGCAAATTTATAGACAGAAAATAGATTTACAGTTCAGGACTGGGAAATGGATAGAGGGAGAATGTGGAATAACTTTAATGGGTACAGAGTTTTTTTATGGAGGTGGAGCAAAAAAATGTTCTAAAATTAGATTCACAGCATTGAGAATACACTAAAACCCACTGAATCATACTTTATTATAATTTTTGTTCCATTCATTTTTTCTTAAGGCTTCCCAGTAATTCCATGTGATCTGGCTGGCTGTCTCCAGGATTAAATAGTCTTCTTTAAGGTAACTGTTAAATCTTGCCCTAAGCAAAGAGCCTCTCAGGTTAATGCAGAGTCTATTAGGATTTATTCTTGTTTGTTTCTTCCATTTTTATTGAGATGTAATTGACATACAGCATAAGTTTAACATATGCAGCACAAATATTTGACTCTCATACATCATGATATGACTACCATGGTGAATACACATCATTTCATATAGATACTAAATAAAAGAAAGAAAAATTTTTTCTTCCGATGAGAATTTTTAGGATTTACTCTCTTAACAACTTTCATATGTAACATACAGCAGTGTTAATTATATTTACCATGTTGTACATTACATCACAGGTGGCACTAGTGGTAAAGAACCAGCTTGCCAGTGCAAGAGACAAGAGAGATGAGGATTTGATCCCTGGGTTGGAAAGATCTCCTGGAGGATGGCATGGCATGGCAACCCACTCCGGTACTTTTGCTTGGAAAATCCCATGGACAGAGGAGCCTGGTGGGCTACAGTCCATAGGATCAATGACTCAACACGACTGAAGCAACTAAGGAAGCAAATGTATGCACATTACATCCCTAGTACTTATTTATCTTGTAATTGGAAATGTGTACAATTTGTGTACTTCATCCAATTCCCCCACCCTTCTCTATAAGACTCCGGTAAACACAAATATGATCTCTTAAGTCTTTGAGTTTGTTTTTGACATGTAATTGGTCTATAACACAGTGTTAATTCCTAGTATACAACATAGTGATTCAGTACTTCTGTACATTACAAAATGATCACCACAATAAGTCTAGTTACCATCTGGCACCATACAGCCATATACATTATTATTGACTGTATTCCCTACACTGTGCATTTAATACCTTTGTTTGTTCAGTCACTCAGTTGTGTCCAACTCTTTGCAACCCCATGGACTGCAGCATGCCAGGCTTCCCTGTTCTTCACCATCTCCTGGAGCTTACTCAAACTCATGTCCATTGTGTCAGTGATGCCATCCAATCATCTCATCCTCTGACGTCCCTTTCTCCTGCCTTTGACCTTTCTCAGCACCAGGGTCTTTTCTAATGAGTCGGCTTTTTGCACCAGGTGGCTGAAGTATTGGAGCTTCAGCTTCAGCATCAGTCCTTCCAGTGAATATTCACAGTTAATTTCCTTTAAGATTGACTGGTTTGATCTCCTTGCAATCCAAGGAACTTTCAAGAGTCTTCCCCAACACCACAGTTTAAAAGCATCAATTCTTTGGTGCTCAGCCTTCTTTATGGTTCAACTCTCACATTGATATGTGACTACTGGAAAAACCATACCTTTGACTATACAGACCTTTATTGGCAACGTAATGTCTCTGCTTTTTAATATGCTGTCTAGGCTTGTTATAGCTTTTCTTCTAAGGAGCATCTTTTAATTTCATGGCTGCAGTCACCATTCACAGTGATTTTGGTGTCCAAGAAAATAAAGTTTGTCATTGTTTCCATTTTTTCCCCATCTATGTGCTATGAAGTGATGGGACCAAATGCCATGATCTTCATTTTTAGAATGTTGAGTTTTGGGGAATTCCCTATATTCTGAGTATTAATCTCTTGTCAGATACATGATTTGCAAACATTTCCCCCCATTTTGTAGGTTGTCTTTTCCTTTTCTTTTTTATCTATTTGGCTGTGTCGGGTCTTAGTTGCAACAGATGGGATCTTCGTTGTATCACGCAGATCTTTTGTTACAGCCCATGGACTCTTAGTTGTGGCTTGAGCAGGCTTAGTTGTTCCAACTAAGATCTGTAGGATCTTGGTTCCCAGACCAGAGATCAAACCCATGTCCCCTGCATTGCAAGGTGCATTCTTAACCACCAGACCACTGGGGAAGTCCTTTTCCCTTTTTTATAGTGTCTTTTGACACACAAAATTTTTAAATTTTATGAAGCCCAATTTATCTACTTTTTGTTAATTTGTATTAATTGTGGTAAGGTGCTTCAGAAGTAAAGAATCTGCCTGCAATGCAGGAGACCAGAGTTTGATCCCTGGGTTGGGAAGATCCACTGGAGAAGGGAATGGCTACCCACTCCAGTATTCTTTGCTGGAGAATTCCATGGACAGAGGAGTCTAATGGGCTACAGTCCATGGAATCCCAAAGAGTCAGACACAACTGAGCCACTTTCACTGCAATACAAAATATAAAGTTTACCATCTTAACCATTTTTAAATATATAGTTTAGAAGTATTAAGTGGCACATCTTTGTGCCACTGATCTCCATAACTAGTTTATCTACCAAATCTGAAACTCTATACCCATTAAACAACATCTTCCCATTTTTCCCTCCCCTCAGCCTCGGGTAACCTACCTCTATTTTACTTTCTATCTCTGTGAATATGATTACTGTATGTACCTCACATAAGGGGAATCATACAGTATTTGTCTTTTTGTGACTGGTTTATTTCACTTAGCATAATGTATTCAGGGTTCATCCATTTTGTAGCATGTGACTTAGTTTATTTCCTTTTTTAGGCTGAATAATGTTCCACTGGGTATTTACCATATTTTGTTTATCCATTCATTGTTTGAATGACATTTGGGTTGCTTTTACTTTTTGGCTGTTGTGAATAATGCCACCATGAATTTGGGTGTACAAATATCTGAGACACTGCTTTCAATTCTTTTCAGTTCCCAGAGTGGAATTACTGGGTCATATGGTAATTCTATTTTTAATTGTTTAAGGAACCAATATACTGTTTTCCATAGTGGCTGCACCATTTTCTTACCAGCAGTACCCAAGGGTTCCAATTTCTCTGTATCTTTGCCAACTCTTGTTATTTTCCATTATTTTGTTGTTATTGTTAGCAGCTTTCCTCATGAAAGGTTGTTGCTGAATGAAAAGATGCCAGGATTCTTGGCCTCCAGAGGAGAAGAATTCAATCTGGGGCCAGAGACGAGGCTTGATTGCTCAGAGCTTTTGTGTAATAAAGTTTTATTAAAGTATAAAGGAGATAGAGAAAGCTCTTGACATAGGCATCAAAAGGGGGCAGAAAGAGTACCCCCCCGTTAGTCTTCAGCTGGATGTTATATAGTCACTAGCAGTCTGTTAATGAAAGAAAGGAATGTCTTAAAACTCAGAATAGCACCAGGCCCCTCACCCATAAGATGTATTTTGGGGTAATCTTGGCACCAGACGTTTCATCCTGGGCCATAAAATGATTAACTTGAATCTTGTAGAAGGGCAGATTACCATACACATAGTCTCATTTACATAGATTAAGGGAACAATATCTGGGTATAACATACTGGTTTGTCAAGTAGGTTCTGACCCATTAGGTGGAACCGACTTGAAGACAGAATTTGCGGTAAATGCATAGCACATTAGCATAGCTTAAGACAAACATTTCCATAAGAAAAATGCATTGGTGAACTCAAGGTTTGAGAATAGTTATCTTCAGTGAAACCAGGTTTCATTATGGCAACACAGTATTTTAAGAGAAACCTCCTATTAAATTTGTATAGAGAAGAAAAAAATATCACTAGTTTGTTTCCTACTGCTGCTTAAGAGAGATAAAAATGTCTGACACTTGCAGGCTATTTCCTCCATTTGGAGACCCCTGGCCTTCCTGCCTGTTACCCTCTCACTGATGGGTGTGAGGTGATATCTTATTGTGGTTTTGATTTGCATTTCCCTAGAAAGCATCACTATGAACAAAGCTAGTGGAAGTGATGGAATTTCAATTGAGCTATTTCAAATCCTGAAAAATGATGCTGTGAAAGTGCTGCACTCAATATGCCAGCAAATTTGGAAAACTCAGCAGTGGCCACAGGACTGGAAAAGGTCAGTTTTTATTCCAATCCCAAAGAAAGGCAATGCCAAAGAATGCTCAAACTACCGCACAATTGCACTCATCTCACACGCTAGGAAAGCAATGCTCAAAATTCTCCAAGGCAGGCTTCAGCAATATGTGAACCATGAACTTCCAGTTGTTCAAGCTGGTTTTAGAAAAGGCAGAGGAACCAGAGACCAAATTGCCAACATCCGCTGGATCATCGAAAAAGCAAGAGAGTTCCAGAAAAACATCTGTTTCTGCTTTATTGACTATGCCAAAGCCTTTGACTGTGTGGATCACAATAAGCTGTGGAAAATTCTGAAAGAGATGGGAATACCATATCACCTGACCTGCCTCTTGAGAAATTTTTACGCAGGTCAGGAAGCAACAGTTAGAACTGGACATGAAACAACAGACTAGTTCCAAATAGGAAAAGGAGTACGTCAAGGCTGTATATTGTCACCCTGCTTATTTAACTTCTATGCAGAGTACATCATGAGAAACACTGGGCTGGAAGAAGCACAAGCTGGAATCAAGATTGCCGGGAGAGATATCAATAACCTCAGATATGCAGATGACACCACCCTTATGGCAGAAAGTGAAGAGGAACTAAAAAGCCTCTTGATGAAAGCAAAAGAGGAGAGTGAAAAAGTTGGCTTAAAACTCAACATTCAGAAGATGAAGATCATGGCATCTGGTCCCATCACTTCATGGCAGATAGATGGAGAGACAGTGGAAACAGTGTCAGACTTTATTTTTATGGGCTCCAAAATCACTACAGATGATGACTGCAGCCATGAAATTAAAAGATGCTTACTCCTTGGAAGGAAAGTTATGACCAACCTAGATAGCATATTCAAAAGCAGAGACATTACTTTGCCAACAAAGGTCCGTCTAGTCAAGGCTATGGTTTTTCCAGTGGTCATGTATGGATGTGAGAGTTGGCCTGTGAAGAAAGCTGAGCGCCAAAGAATTGATGCTTTTGAATTGTGGTGCTGGAGAAGACTCTTGAGAGTCCCTTGGACTGCAAGGAGATCCAACCAGTCCATTCTGAAGGAGATCAGCTCTGGGATTTCTTTGGAAGGAATGATGCTAAAGCTGAAACTCCAGTACTTTGGCCACCTCATGTGAAGAGTTGACTCATTGGAAAAGACTCTGATGCTGGGAGGGATTGGGGGCAGGAGGAGAAGGGGACGACAGAGGATGAGATGGCTGGATGGCATCACCAACTCCATGGACGTGAGTCTGAGTGAACTCTGGGAGTTGGTGATGGACAGGGAGGCCTGGAGTGCTGCAATTCATGGGGTCGCAAAGAGTCGGACACGACTGAGTGACTGAACTGAACTGAACTGAATGATTAGTGATGTTGAGCATTTTTTCATATGCTTGTTGGCCATGTGTGTATGTTTGTTGGAGAAATATTTATTCAGGTCCTTTGCCCATTTTTTAAAATCAGGTAATTTTTTTTTGTTGAATTCTAAGAGTTCTTTATATATTCTGAATATTTAACCATTTATTAGATATCTGATTTGTAATTATTTCTTCCATGCTATAGGTTGCCTTTTCACTCTGTTGATTGTGTCCTCATCACTGAAGTTTTAAATTTTGATGTAGTTCAATTTACCTATTTTTACTTTTGTTGTCCTTGTAATATTATTTAAAAGTTCACTTCAATCCACTGCTAACATAAACTAGCTCCTCTATAATCTTGGTTTAGAAAATAAGGCTTACTGTGACTTAAAATCCAGAAGCATTAAAAGAAAAGATTTATAAATGTCACTAAATTCAATTCTTGCATGACAAAAGTCCCATAGACAAAGTTTGTGGGGAAAAATATTCACAATCTATGCCATAAAGATGATAATATTTTAGATGAGAATACTTCTACAATTCTTTATTAAATTAATTTTTAGTTATTGGAGTATAGTTGATTTATAATATTGTTTCTGCTATATAACATAGTGTGTATATTATATATTTTTTAGGTTCTTTTTGTATATAGGTCATTACGTAGTATTGGGTAGAGTTTCCTGTACTTTATAGTCAGTGCTTATTAATTTTTTAATCTATAAAGAGGTCTTAAAAATTGAGAGATAAAATTCTAACAACCAGATATAAAAATGGTAATTTTTCACACTTTGTTGGTGAAACTGTGGGGAAACAGGCACTGTCATACATTGCTTGTGAGAATACAAATTGCTGTAACTCTTCTGAGGGGAGATTTGGCAATACCTACAACCCACTCCAGTATTCTTGCCTGGAGAATCCCAGGGATGGGGGAGCCTGGTGGGCTGCCATCTATGGGGTCGCACAGAGTCGGACACGACGGAAGCGACTTAGCAAAAAAAAAAAAAAAGTTACATAGTATTTTTTTTTAGTATTTATTTACCTTTTGACCCAGCAAGACCATTTCTGAGAATCTACCATGAAGATATATCTCCAGCAATATGAAAACACATGTAGATATTTACTGCAGCATTGTATGTAACTGCAAAATATTGGACACAGTCTGAATGCCTGTACATAGGAAAGTAATTAAACTGGTGTATCTGTACAGCAGCATAATAGAGCTATATTTTAGAAATGAGGATAATCTTTATTAATTTATCTGAAGTGTTTTCCAGAATACCAGTTCAGTTCAGTCACTCAGTCACATTTGACTCTTTGCAACCTTATTGACTGCAGTATGCCAGGCTTCCCTGTCCTTCACCAACTCCCAGAGCTTGCTCAAACTCACGTCCATCGGGTTGGTGATGCCATCCAACCATCTCATCCTCTGTCAACTCTTTCTCTTCCTGCCTTCAATCTTTCCCAGCATCAGGGTCTTTTCTAATGAGTCAGTTCTTTGCAGTTCTTTCCAGAATATACAGTTAAGTAAAAAAAAAATCAAGCATAATAGTATTTATAGTATCCTACCTTTTATGTAAGAAAGGAGACATAAGACAATACATATATGTAGTTGATCATTTGTCCAAAATCAATGCCAGTGGAGTTAAACCACAAAATGAAGTGACTGGCAATCTATAGGGGTGTAGGGAAATGGAAAGATGGGAATTGGGTAGTGGAATGAGGAAAGAGTGACACTGAATAGGATGGGGAAGAAAAGAACTAACCCAAGCAATTGTGGAAAATACTATCTTGAGTAGATACAGTAATGTTAAAGACATCAAAGAACCGTGGGTTAATGCTGTAGTCTAGTCAGTAAATGTATTTCTCACAGGGGTATAGATGAACAATTCTGTGCTTTATGTGTGTACTCAAACTGAACAAACCGGTAAATATGTTTTAGATAAGAACTGGGTTTTTCATAAGGAGAGGACGAGGCTAAAATGAACTCTTCTGGGTTGGATTGGAATCTGAGCTATCACTATACGTGTCAGTTAGTATGCACACATATTTTTCCTAACTGTTCAGTGTGAGGAACTAGAAGTGATGACACCTCAGCAGTGATGAAGAAACTTAGCATCCAATCTTTAAGTATGATTCTTCAATAAAAGGAACCAGGGATCTTTAGAGAAGAGGTCAACTACAGGACTAAGATGGGATAAAGCTGGCTGGAAAATCTTTAGGTGTGCCAGATAATTAAAAAAAAAAGTTTTGTTTTTTTTTTTAAAGAAAGAAATGGGAGAATATTGCTGAAAGAACACAGGAGCCAAACTAAAGGAGTTCCTAATGGCCAAAGCTGGACTAGTTTGAGCAAAAGAAATAATGTTATCATTGAATTAATAAAGTATATATCTGTGAGCCCTACTGATATAAATTTTAAAATGAGGGGAAAGGGACAGTTCTTCCTTCATAGTAGAACTTCAGTTTAATAACTGTGGAAGAACTACAGGAAATAGAAAACCAGCATTAGCTAAACAGTAATTTTTGTTGCAGACAAGATGAACTGATAGGCAGTAAAATCAGTGAGTGAAAATTTGAAGAAAATAAAAGTTTTGTAACAGAATCTAAATATACAATTTTGTATATGTTCAGTTTTCTTTGATGATTGAGTTTTTATTGTTTAAGGACATAGTGCAGCCATGGCAAGTAGAAATATCAATTCTGTCTTTGGGAAAGGCTCTGTTAGTGCTGGATGTTAGTTTGAAAAATTTTGTTCTGGGTCTGAAAAATGAGCCTTTGGGGAAACCCAAATCTGTTTTAAATGAAGATCAGTTGAGAGCTATGGTAGAAGCTAACCCCAAAACAGCAATTCGAAGTCTTGCAGCAGACTTTAGGAGCTTCTGCTACAATAGTTTCTCGACACCTGGCTGCAATAGGAAAGGTTAAAAAAAAATGGACGCATGGGTAGGTACCACACCAGTTAATGGATGATCATAAACTCAGATGGTTAGAGATATTCTCATCTCTTAAGATTTGAGAGAACAGAGACATATTTTGGAGAGGATCATAAGCTTTGACAAAAAAATGACATTGAAGGTGATCTGGACAATGGATAGATGTTGATGAAGTTCCTGAACATGTGTTCAAACCATCACTGTAATAAAAAAAAAAGGTTCTGGTAATGGTATGGTGGTCTACAAAGACTGTTTCATTACTGCTTTTTAACCCAGGTATAACTAATGGTAGCATCTTATTGCCAAAAAGTTTAAATTATATATAAAAAGTTTACCTAAAAGTACTCTGTATTGGTTAGCAGACATGAACCTATATTTTTCCATGACATCTGACCACAGAAATCACAAACCACCATAATTTTTTAATTATTAATTAAATTGATTAATTTAATTGAGCTAAGAAATTTTACCACATTCATCATATTTACCTGACTTTTTTTCAACCAATTACCACCTTTCCTGTCATTTGGAACTCTAAGAAACAAAACTTTCTCCAACTGAGAAGCAGTAATTGGAGGATTTGAATAAATATTAATAATGCTGAATTTTATAAATATAGTATATACCATTTAATACTGGGGGAACCTTACCGGTTGGGGAAAGCAGTTAATGCTAACAGTGCATATTTTGGTTGAGTATAGCATTTTTTCTCCAAAATATTTAACATTTTCATTTAGCCCATAAAAAGGCAATTTCATGTGGTTCAACTTGATACCTTCCCAGAGCCTGGCAGAACATGAATATGGAAAGGAACCTAGGGTGCTGGAAAACTACAAGCTGCCCCTGAGTTTTGGGCTGCTTCACTGGAGGAATGTGGAGCCCAGAGTGTATGTGTATGTGAAAGATGCTTAGGAGTCAGTCATGCAAAGGTCTGAGTAAAGTGGGTTCCAGAGAGATGAGCTGCCTCATCAGAGGCTCTCAGAAAATATTTTTTCACTAAAGAAATGAAAGCATGTTTCTAATACTAAATGCCATGCACACATGGCTCAGTGATGCTTTGGGATGATAATACTCATTCTGTCACACAGAGCCAATCCTTTCATTCATATATTTTCCATTCTGATTTTATTATTTTTTTAAATGTAAGTGGCCTGTCAGAGGCCATAGCTAATGGCCTCTTTATGATTTTGTAACTAAATTGCAGTTATTCTTTGTGGCATCCAGGGATTACTGCTACTGCTGCTACTAAGTCGATTCAGTCGTGTCTGACTCTGTGCGACCCCATAGATGGCAGCCCATCAGGCTCCACCGTCCCTGGGATTTTCCAGGCAAGAACACTGGAGCGGGTTGCCATTTCCTTCTCCAATGCATGAAAGTGAAAAGTGAAAGTGAAGTTGCTCAGTCGTGTCGGACTCTTAGCACCCCATGGACTGCAGCCCACCAGGCTCCTCCGTCCATGGGATTTTCCAGGCAAGAGTACTGGAGTGGGGTGCCATTGCCTTCTCCGCATCCAGGGATTAAGTTGTGATAAAGATACTGGGATGGTCCTCTTTCTGCCTCTTTCCCTGCTGACAACCTGCTATGTCTAATCCATGAAAGAGAGGAGAGTTAAGGAATCTTGAAAGGTAAGAGGTAAGAGGACATTCTGGAATGAATCTTAACCTGGACAGGGAGAGAGACACTGAAAGGGAGGGAAGGAGAGAAATGGAAGAAGAGAGGGCATGGAAATTCCCTAAAGTAAAATTGACTATGATCCCAAGGATTAAGGACAATGGGACGTATTGTTGCAGAAAAGGAAAAAAAAAGTGTTCTTTCCTTGGGGTAGCTGCAGTCCTGCACCATGACACAAGGCTTGGTGAGCAGAGCATAGCCTGCTTCTAGTCTTAATTTACTCTCTTTGCTGGATGCCCTGGTTGGGAGTCACATGCTCGTTGTACTACTACATCTATGGGTTTATCAAGGAATCTACAGTTTCTGTGGACTCTTGCTTACATCCAGGACAGTGAAGCTTCTGATTTAGTTCAGACTGATGGGGTAAGAGGACTAAGACCAAAAGTGTGGGAAGGACTTTATTTCAAAGGCAGCACAGTTCAGTTCAGTCGCTCGGTGGTGTCCGACTCTTTGCAACCCCATGGATTGCAGCATGCCAGGCTTCACTGTCCATCACTAGCTCCCGGAGTTTGCTCAAACTCATGTCCATTGAGTCATGAGTGATGTCCAACCATCTCATCCTCTGCCATCCCCTTCTGCCTTCAGTCTTTCCCAGGATCAAGGTCAGGGTGAGGCTAAATGGTAACAGGGCAGAGAGGCAGTGGCTTGGCCATTGTGAAAGAAAGTGCTGTTGTAAAGTTACTTACTCTGGATGGTAGTTGTTCCGTGACCCACCCATCCTTCCCTCAGTTCCCAGACCCCCTGTAAGATTTCCAGAGCTGGATGCTGAATTTTGGTCCAAAATAATCAGTGGATGTCCTTGTCCAGCCCAGATGAGTGATTCTGGTATAGGTAGGAAAACCAAACAGAAGCAGTGAAGTGTAATGAGACAGGAAAAGGAGCAAATATAGGATGGTGAGCTACCTGAGCCATCTTTCCTATCACCTCCAAGAAGGGATGTAGACCCGAAAGACAAAAATGGATGCTGTTGTTTATGTGGGAACATGGATCCAGTTGTGCCTGAAACTGGTACTGCTGCTGCTGCTAAGTCACTTCAGTGTCCGACTCTGTGCGACCCCATAGACGGCAGCCCACCTGGCTCCCCCGTCCCTGGGATTCTCCAGGCAAGAACACTGGAGTGGGTTGCCATTTCCTTCTCCAATGCATGAAAGTGAAAAGTGAAAGTGAAGTCGCTCAGTTGTGTTGGACTCTTAGCGACCCCATGGAATGAAGCCTGCCAGGCTCCTCCATCCATGGGATTTTCCAGGCAAGAGTACTGGAGTGGGGTGCCATTGCCTTCTCTGGAAACTGGTACTACTATTCATGTTTTTTGGTTACGTGAGCCAGTAACCCTTTTTGTTTAAGCCATTTTGATTTGGGTTTTTTGTTTGGCAAAAAACAACAACAAAAAAATTCCTGACTGATAATGCTCCTTGAGCCTTTATTTAACTGTATACTCTGCAGGATTTGGGGAGGAAGAGGAACATAATGTAAGGATAGGCACAGAGTAGATGCCTAATAAAGTAATATTTAATACTGTGAGAGAAAAAGAAAAAGGAGGCAAAGCAAGGCATGGAACACCTCTGGAGGCTCCTCTGTGTCCAGGGCAGGCCAGTGGGCTGAGTTCAGTACTCAGTGAAGCCTGGTACATGTCTTGAACTGGCCAGAGGTACCCAGCTGTAAAAGAGGGCTGGCCTCTTGAGTTGCTTTGAGCCTGTGGCTTTCCTGCAGTGAGTGCTCCTTGATGCAGTGTGTTATTGGCTTCGTTGGGAGAAAAGAAAAGCTCTCTTTTAGGAGAAAGATAGCATCTTCTTTGTCTATTATTTGATATTTCTTTTTTTAAAATCATGGACTGCTCCTTTTTGGAAATCCAGAGTATAGTGTTGTGAACAGAATCAACACAAAATGACTACATTTTCATCATTGTGATGATCATCTCTCCATTGCTTTGGAAAAGTAGGAACTACAGCTTTAAACTTTTAACTCTTTAATTTAGGAGCTATATTAGATTTTCAAGAAAAATGAGAAATTTTAAGGAAATCAAGACCTCCCAAGCAGCCAAGTGCTTTCATTCTCCTTTCCCAGAAAAGAAAGAGAAGCTTTAAAGGGCTCCTTGGTAGAAACTTTGAGTATCAAAATAAAGGAATGGAGATGGAGGCTGTTACGCCTCACTTCTTCTTACCACCATCCCTCCTCCCCACCACCTCCCCACAGCTTGGGTATACAAAAGGGTATAAAGAACAGCTTTGAGGGAATTCCCTGGTGGTCCAGTGGCTAAGACTGCACTTTCATTACCGAGGCCCTGGATTTGATCCCTAGTCAGGAAACTAAGATCCCACAAGCTGAGTAAGCTCAGCCAAAAAAAAAAAAAAAAAAAAACAACCACATTTAAATGGCCATTTTGGTTTCTCAAGTACATAATCCCTGTATTAAAATATTATAGTTCCTGTCTGGTCTAATTGCTTATTATGAGACTAGAGCACCTACAGCCACTTTAACAGCACATATAAAAGATCTTGAACAAAGTTAGAAGTAGCATTGAAAGCCAGTGGAAAGTAGATTCTCCAGCACCCATCCTCAATATGTCAGATTCTCTCTTCCTCTTTCTCTTGGTGCTTCAGCAACAATAGCTTCCTTTCACTTCCTTTTACCTCAGTTAATTTGCCCAAGCTGCTCTTTCTGGCTGAATATTTGCTATTCCTCTTTACCTCGTTAACTCTACCTATCATGCACATTTCTTCTTTGATTACTCCAGGAAGTCCTCTTTGATTACTCTACTCTACCATAGGTCAGATCTCCATGTGATGAGGGACTGGGGCTTGCCAACAATCAAATGAGTAAGCTTAGAAGTATATCATGTATGGATGGATGTGAGAGTTGGACTATGAAGAAAGCTGAGTGCAGAAGAATTGATGCTTTTGAACTGTGGTGTTGGAGAAGACTCTTGAGAATCTCTTGGACTGCAAGGAGATCCAACCAGTCCATCCTAAAGGAGATCAGTCCTGGGTGTTCATTGGAAGGACTGATGCTGAAGCTGAAACTCCAATACTTTCGTCACCTGATGTGAAGAGCTGACTCATTGGAAAAGACCCTGATGCTGGGAAAGATTGAGAGCAGGAGGAGAAGGGGACGACAGAGGATGAGATGGTTGGATGGCATCACTGACTCAATGGATATGAGTTTGGGTAAACGCCAGGAGTTGGTGATGGACAGGGAGGCCTGGCATGCTACGGTTCATGGGGTCGTAGAGTCGGACATGACTGAGTGACTGAACTGACTGAGAAGTGGATCTCCCCATCGTTGAGCACTCATAGATGAGATTGCAGAACTACATCTGTATTCCTGACTCACAGAAACAGGTATGTTTTAAGCCACTAATTTTGGGCGTAATTTGTTATGTAACAATATATAACCAATACCTCATTGTCTCATTGTCATAAGATGGCTGCTTTACCTATAGGGCCTCAAGTTCATGCTCCAGAGAGTAAGAAAAGTGTGAAAGGCAAAGGACTAAGAGATTTTTCTGGACAAGAATTGCTTCATTTTTATCAGGAACTCAGAGCCTTTCCAAAAATCCCACTCAGTGGACTTCGGTTTATATCTTATTGGCCAGCGATAACACATGACCCATTCCTACTTAGAAGATGGCTAGAGAGAAGGGAGGGGGGGCCTAGATAGAGTTTGCATCAGTCAACTGTCAGTTTCTGCCAAAAACCCCAAAGAGATAAAGACCTCTTCCTTACCCACACCAACCAAGTGCCCTTTTGGGGAGAGTTTCCTAAAAAGGACCTAGTCAAATGCAATTTTCAGAAAACTCCTCAAGGCCAGGATTACAGGACCTGGGTTCCCAATTCATGGCCTACACTATTCTCCAAGGAAAACTGAGGTACTATCTTCCTCTGTTACTTCTATTCCTCCATTTCTTTGTATTAGAAGTTTGAGAGTCATCCTGGAAATATCCATGGCTGCTGCTCTCCACCAACAAAATAAAATAGCTCCTTAAGTTTTACTAACACTATGGCCTTCATATTTTTAAAATTCCTCTCCTCTATTGTCCATCCTCTCCCCATGCCTCAGGTCGTAATATCTGAGGTATTTTACTGGTCCAATCATTACCAACTTCAAATATAACCCTGTTAACTCCCCAAACTAAAACCTCTACTGCCCCACTGCACTCAGGAAGAAGCCCAAACTCCCTCCCATGGTAGCAAAGACCCTGTCTGCCCAGCTGGATATGATCCACATCTCCAGTCTTAACTCTGTCTTGCACTTGGTGCACTCACAACACCAAGCTACTGACTTCTCTGCCTTTGCTTACTCTGTCTCATCTGCCTGGTGGTTTCTCACCTCTGATCGGGCAACTCCACCTGACTTCCTTCAGTTCAGTTCAGTTCAGTTCAGTAGCTCAGTCATGTCCAACTCTGCGACCCCATGAACCGCAGCACGCCAGGCCTCCCTGTCCATCACCAACTCCTGGAGTTTACCCAAACTCACGTCCATCGAGTTGGTGATGCCATCCAACCATCTCATCCTCTGTCGTCCCCTTCTCCTCCTGCCCCCAACCCCTCCCTGCATCAGGGACTTTTCCAAGGAGTCAACTCTTCTCATGAGGTGGCCAAACTACTGGAGTTTCAGCTTTAGCATCATTCCTTCCAAAGAAATCCCAGGACTGATCTCCTTTACAATGGACTGGTTGGATCTCCTTGCTGTCCAAGGGACTCTCAAGAGTCTTCTCCAACACCACAGTTCAAAAGCATCAATTCTTCGGCGCTCAGCTTTCTTCACAGTCCAACTCTCACATCCATACATGACCACTGGAAAAACCATAGCCTTGACTAGACGGACCTTTGTTGGCAAATTAATATCTCTGCTTTTGAATATGCTATCTAGGTTGGTCATAACTTTCCTTCCAAGGAGCAAGCGTCTTTTAATTCCATGGCTGCAATCACCATCTGCAGTGATTTTGGAGCCCCCAAAAGTAAAGTCTGACACTGTTTCCACTGTTTCCCCATCTATTTCCCATGAAGTGATGGGACCAGATGCCATGATCTTAGTTTTCTGAATGTTGAGCTTTTAAGCCAACTTTTTCACTCTCCTCTTTCACTTTCATCAAGAGGCTTTTTAGTTCCTCTTCACTTTCTGCCATAAAGGTGGTGTCATCTGCATATCTGAGGTTATTGATATTTCTCCCGGAAATTTTGATTCCAGCTTGTGCTTCCTCCAGCCCAGCATTTCTCATGATGTACTCTACATATAAGTTTAATAAGCAGGGTGACAATATACAGCCTTTTCCTATTTGGAACCAGTCTGTTGTTCCATGTCCAGTTCTAACTGTTGCTTCCGGACCTGCATACAGGTTTCTCAAGAGGCAGGTCAGGTGGTTTGGTATTCCTATCTCTTTCAGAATTTTCCAGTTTATTGTGATCCACACAGTCAAAAGCTTTGGCATAGTCAATAAAGCAGAAATAGATGTTTTTCTGGAACTCTCTTGCTTTTTCGATGATCCAGTGGATGTTGGCAATTGGATCTTCTTAGGGATTCAGCATTGGAGATAGCTCTACTAGAAAGCCTAGGAACACAAACTCCCTTGACAGTGTGTCAGCTGACTTCAGTAACTATACAAATCCTTTTCTCTTTTGCGGGGGGTGGAGGAGTGGGTGGGGGGTGAGGGGTTGTCCTATGTTATATTAGGTTAACCTGGTAGACAATTCACATTAATACAATACTATATGGAATATGTCTCCCTCCTCTTCCTGCCCTCCACTTTCTTTTCTAGTATCTTAATGTATGCTGCTGCTGCTGCTGCTAAGTCACTTCAGTTGTGTCCGACTCTGTGCGACCCCAGAGACGGCAGCCCACCTGGCTCTGCCGTCCCTGGGATTCTCCAGGCAAGAACACTGGAGTGGGTTGCCATTTCCTTCTCCAATGCATGAAAGTGAAAAGTGAAAGTGAAGTCGCTCAGTCGTGTCCGACTCTTAGCGACCCCATGGACTGCAGCCTACCAGGCTCCTCCGTCCATGGGATTTTCCAGGCAAGAGTACTTGAGTGGGGTGCCATTGCCTTCTCCGGCTCTTAATGTATATGTAACCATAAATATATTTTCATGTTATTTTACACAATATTAAACAGGTGTAGAGTACTTTGCTCTTCCAATTAATACTATTTTGGAGATCATTATATCACTTCATATAGAACTATCATTCTTTTGAAAAACTGCAATGATAATTCTGATGTATGCATACCTAAATTTGCTCAGGCAATTTGTTGGTGGACACCCGGGCTGTTTCTGATCAAGCTGTGCTGCGAAGTGCAACATCTTTGCACAAATGCATTTAAGCACAGCTGGTGAATATATTTCAAATTCTTAGGGAGGATATCTTTTCAAATTCTTAGGGATGGGATTGCAAGATCAAAGGCGAGGTGAATTTTAAATTTTGATATTGTAGTCAACCGAATTACTCCTCCCAACAACTCATTTCCCCTGTATTCGAATGTTAGGCCCTCTACACCTCTAGACTACGTGTTTGAGGACAGGCACCTCCCAGTATTCAAATTTGTCTGGCAGATTTGGCCCTCAATACATATTTGACTCAACGAATTTCACACCTCCCGGTGATGAGCTCAAGGCTGGCATCTAGCAGACTCATCAGCTGTATATTATAATTTATCAGTGATTAAACTTGCTAACATTTATTGAAATCTATCAAATGTCGGTATCTGTACGAAAAGTCTTACCTCCCACCTGCTTTTTCACTCTCACCTTCTTCCTCCGGGGAAGGGGGCGTGCTCAGCACCACGACCCGCCCTTTCTGTGCTTTCGTTGGTGGAGCCCGACGCCCGTTACTGCCGAATCCGGCTAAGCCACGCCCCCACGCCGTTCATCCGGCCGAGAGAGGGCGTGTCCATTGTCCCGTCGGAAAATCCATGTGTGTCTTCTCGTGAGAATCGAGACCCGCTGGAGGACCGGAGCGGTGTGGGTGGAAGCGTCTTCCGCAGTTTCTTGGAGCCGGCGCACGCCGCACCCCGCCTCCTCGGCCCGCAGGCTCTCCTTGAGTTCGCGGACGCGCGCGCGCGCGCACCCGTCAGAGCCTCGGTCTGGCCAGCGGGGATCGCGCGGGCAGAGGCTGGGCTGCTGAGGTACGAGGGGCGGAGTCCGAACCGCCGCCACCGCCGCCGCCACTGCTGCTGCCGCCGCCGCCGCCTGAGAGAAGCATGTCTGCAACTCGAGCTAAGAAAGTGAAGATGGCCACCAAATCATGCCCCGAGTGCGACCAACAGGTGGGCGTCGGGGGCCGGGCACCGAACACGCGGGCCAGCGGAGCGGGTGCGCGCGGGCAGGCGGCCGTTGCCTGTGGCCGTTGGCTGTGGAGAGGCCGCCTCGCCGGGGTCCTGGCGACCGAGCGAGTGGGCCGGCCTTCGGGCTCTGTGGCCACCGCGGGAGCCCCGAACCGGCCGGGCCGGGCCGAGCCGAGGGGTTGCCGGGGAAGCGCCCGGAGCCGCGGCCCGGCCGGTGTCCACCTGGCGGCGGTCAGACGGGCGAGTGTCGTGCCCTGTGGCTGGGCTGCGTGAGAGGGGGCGTGGGTTTATCCTGAGCAGACGGGGCGCCCTGTCCGGAGCCTCCCCGAGTCGCCTGGCCGGCTCCGGTGACAGCGGCAGGAGTGGGGCAGCGGCCCAAGTGGACGAGAACGGTCCCTCAGCCCCCTCCTGCCCCGACGAGAGTGCCTGATGTGCAAACTCCCAAGTCAGGGCTCCTGGCTCCCAAATCCCCCTCCTGCCACTCAGGGTTGCTTTGTTCCCATTTCAGATGTGTACGGTGGACCCCCCAAACTGTCCCCCCGCCACTTGGGCGGATGCTTAAATGTGACAATAAGGCCCACAGTGTAATAGTTATAAGTTTTGGCGAAATATGGAGTTTTTTTTCTCTTAAAACGTATTATTTTTGCCGTAAATAATCACGAATCTTTTCTGTACATTGTTTTAAATGGAATATAATTGAATTACGTCCCCATTGAAGCCCTTCCTTTCTGGGCGCTCCTCACGTTCCCCTACCCGCCGCGGTATCCACTGTTAAAAATTTAGGATTTCTGCTTCCAGATCTTCTAAAAAATATGTATGGGGTTTTATGAATTTTAAATGACTGCTTTCCACACAGAATTAATGGTGTCATAGCTGTAATGTTTTAAATCTCATTTACTCTTTTAGTTTAAGAATGCCTCATTTTTCACCCGTTCCTCTAAAACCTTATAATCTAATGAGTTAAAACTCTCAGTTAAAAGCATTAGTAAGGGCCCTTGTTTCTCGCCAGCATGCTGATCTGGGTGTGTTTTTTCCTTTTCCACTGGGAGAATTTTTTCAAAATGACTACCTCTCTCCTCCCCCTTTCTTTTTCTTTCTTTTTAAAATGAGGAATAATTTGAAATGGCTGAAGATTCTTTTAATAAGCTGATTTTAGAGCATTCTTTAAGGAGCAAGCTTAAAGATTGAGCAAATCTTTTAACAGAAAATGTTACATGTTTTATTCAGTATCTTTTATGGGCAATGGTAGATATACTGATTAGAGGAAGGCTGTGCAAGGAGAATTATGGTTTATTGATTTTATGAATTTATTGACTATGCACTTTAAAAACAATTTAGCCATGTTTTCCAAACCAAAGTTAAATTTCCATTCTTACCATTGAACTAAATTTGTTAAATTCTGAAAAAATTGGACTTCTTTATTTAAGTCTCCTTGTCGAAGATTATTTCAATATTTAAATCATTTCCATTTGTTCCAATTGTGCAGAAATATAAGGTTTACATGGTATGGATTATGCATTCCAGTGTCTGTAAGGGCATCAATTAGTGTGAATCATGACCTTGCAGTACTTGGCATGAAGTAACCTTAACCTGTTTTGAATATCCTGGTTGAAGAAAGAGGAAAGGATTGTAAACTTGTAGGAGTCTTTTTATCTGTTCATCAAAATGTGATCAGCATTTTATTTGGAAATACCGTATTTCATTTTGTTGTTAACACACACACAACCCCTCTTCCAGCTTTCCCATAAGAAAATATGGGAAAGAAAGAAACCCCTTTCCCATAAGAAAATACTGTAGATTGGGTGGCTCAAACAGCAGTCATTTATTTTGTCACAGTTCTGGAGGCTGGAAGCCCCAAGATCCTGGCAGAAAAGGGAGCTTTCTGATAGCTCTTCTAAGGACACTAATGCCATCATGAGGGCCCCACCCTCATGAACTCATCTAAACCTAATTATCTCATCTTTAAAAACCATTACATTGAGGAGTTGGGGCTTTAACAGATGAATTTATTGCTGGGATGTTTTTGGCAGGGTGGGGACACAATTCATTGCATAGCAAGCTACAACATAATTTAAAATGTTAGTTTGTGTTGTCCTTTATTCTGAATACTTAAGATAACGTAAATGATGACTAATTCAAACTTTTGGTAATTCTTAAAAGCAGTTTGTCTTTTACTAAAAGTAACTCAATCGAAGAAAATAATAGATTAATTTTAGCTTTCTAATTATTTGAAAGTATAGATTTCTTATAAATGAGAAAAATCATAATCCTGAAAGCCATTTTAAAAAAACTAAAAATACTGCTGTTATTCTAAGTTGCCTGGTGAACATTAAATTACAATTTAAATACAGTGTATAAGCATAAATGTAAAAATCTTTAAAGTTTGAGGAAGTTGCCTCAGCTGAGTAGATTTACATGTGTTCTGTATGTGTAAGTTTAAAAACGGGTACAGAGATCAGTAAACAAGAAAGACCTAGATTTTCAGTTGCTTTATAACATCCCCTTTTACATGCCTCTATTGAAAACATAGTTTTGAAACATCTAAACCACAATACTTTTCATTTTCAATAGGTTTCACATCCACTAATTCAAATTACTGAGCCATTTTGAGTATAGTAGTAGTCAAGATCCTTATTATTTTTCTGGTGTCTTTGGTGTATCTGTTTTTGCATTTTTGTTTACTCCTTTATTAGATCAGCTTTTCCCCTTTTTGGAAAAAAATTTTAGAAAATTTTATGTGACCTTTAGCAAATATGTCTGCTATAGGTAACTTTCCCCTTAGCAACAAAGAATATAAATGTATTCTCCATAAAATGGTTATTTTTTTAGCTTTTTTAAATCAGTGAAACAATATAGGGCCAGGATTTTGTTTTTTGCAGTTTTTTTTAAGCTGTCTTACTTGTAAAGCATGTGCAAACAATCCAAATACCTGTTTTTCAAGGAATAAATTGATTCACAAGCCATCAGTAAACAAAACTTTAAATTTTTTTCTTCCATTTTAAAATCCTGAAAGTATAGCATTAGAACTTTCATTACTGTTGTTTTTGGCATTACAACTGAAATTTAAAGAAAGTTTTAGATTTTTTTTGAAAAATCTAAATTATACAATAATTTAAAGACACTAATATTACTGAAGTTGGCCACCCTGCTTAATAATTCTTTTTACAGGATCTGTATTGTGATGGTGGTTAGTTGGCTTTTTTCCAGGGTTGGTGTGAGGGAAAGGAACTTTCCATTTTCAAAAGGCCCTTAGGGTGATTTAGCTCAGGCACCTAAATGTTCATTGCACATAAGATGCTTTCATTAAGGGATGTAAATCAGCCTATCGATTGCGTTAGTCATCTGAAAGCCAAATGTTATATTTCTCATCTAACTGTAGCACCCTGTTAATTCTGGATTGGATTGATGTATTTTTTGTGTATGAGACACAGAATCAAATTTCAATTTGTTGAGTTTCAGTAGCTGAAAGAAAATGGCTGTTGAGTAGCAAAGGATCTGTTGAATAAGAACATCATGTTCTGTTGTTTTTTGGGGTAGCCTTAACTTAAAACAATTTATATTACTGCTATGCCCTTAATGATGTGTTTAAGTGTAAAGGAAATGAGTCAGTACCTTTGAGCTTGGTTTCTGTGAAGATGTGAAATTTTAAAATGACAAAACTTACCTATTTTAGGCATATTTTTCACTATTAAGAAATGTAACATTTTCTGCCATTTTTTTAAAGAATCTCATTATATTCTTGATAAAGGAACCTGTTAGACATACTGGAGTTTGATTATTTTAATAGGATTCATTGTTATTTTTCATGAATACACAAGTTCGTTCTTTAGTTTTTTTACTGAAAAGGAATTCTCCCAAAATTATGATTTAGCTTATTTAGATCAAATGTTTATATTCTGTAATATGAGGCATTCTGAACATAAATGGATGAAAGCTTTATAATCATAATTAAACTTTTATGACAAATGGAATTTATCTTACAAACCAGAATTGTAATTACTATTTTGTGAGTACTTTTTGTTGAGATTAATTTCTGGTTCTTAGTGGATGTGTCCCCAGTCCAAGGAACATTAAGGTTAATATTATGAAACAATTGTAGAGGAAAATCTAAAACTTTTTTCAGTAATTTTCAGTAACATTTGACTTAAAAAAAATATTTGTATGAAATGGAGAAAGGACCCTCTTGTAAAAATATTTTATAGATTTTGAAACAGAAGCCTGGAGAATTTAAGTGTTTTATCAAACTTCCTTCCTGGACCTGAGATTATAAAATCCTAGATCTCAACTTCTGCTTTGTCCTACATTCTCTGTTGTTTATACTGTACTTTGGCCTCTCAAACTGGTTGTTGTTAACTATTTTGTTTTCCTGTCAGTAGTAATTGGCATCTTACCCTCTCATGTTGGAACCTGGGTTGTTTTCAGTTCTTTACCCTCTGAAATGTCTTACAGATCTACCTTTTCTCTATTTCTAATCTCATTATTCCAGTGAGGCCCTCAAGATGTTATGCTGGGATTACTTTAATGACTTCCCAACCATGCCCCCCCAACTTATTCTATTATCAACTGCTATCAAACTAATATTTTAGGAAATGCTACCTTTTTTCCAATATATTTTCCTTGGCTCTGATCCTATTGTGGTTTTCTGTTATTCACTTACATCAGCACACTTTTATCGTGTATTTGCTATAGTCTTAGTGTTGTAATGCGTTAGTAGAATGTGAAGATGTAGAGGACCCAATACCCATCTCATCATTTATTGTAAGGAATTGGAGTTTAAATAAACCCATGATTCCTACTTCAAGTAATTTATCATTCAGCTCAGGAAACTAAATAAACACTGAGAAGTTTAACAACAGAAAAGTAGTAATAATAAATTGTGTGTTTTTTTTTTTTTTTGTCTATAGGTTCCTGTTGCATGTAAATCATGTCCCTGTGGTTACATATTTATTAGCAGAAAACTTTTAAATGCAAAACACCCAGAAAAAGCACCATCTTCTACAGGTAATTGTGAGTTTACCATATTTTTAGCTTTTCGATGTAGAAATGTAAAATTAGTTTTTGTGAATTTACTATTCAATTTTTCTTGAATTTAAATAAAATCTATTGAAATATGTGTTTGGTTTTTATTAGCTATTGGAAATCAGCTTTATGACATTAATATGCCATTCATTTTATTTTATTTATTTATTTTTTTACTTTATTTTATTTTATTTATTTATTTTTTTTCTAATTTTATTTTATTTTTAAACTTTACATAATTGTATTAGTTTTGCCAAATATCA
Source organism: Bos indicus (assembly GCF_029378745.1). Lineage (NCBI taxonomy): Eukaryota > Metazoa > Chordata > Mammalia > Artiodactyla > Bovidae > Bos > Bos indicus. The sequence goes on along the minus strand of NC_091777.1, from coordinate 15,777,627 downwards.
AAATGAATCCGCCACAGGTATACATGTGTTCCCCATCCTGAACCCTCCTCCCTCCTCCCTCCCCATACCATCCCTCTGGGTCGTCCCAGTGCACTAGCCCCAAGCATCCAGTATTGTGCATCGAACCTGGACTGGCAACTCGTTTCTTACATGATATTTTACGTGTTTCAATGCCATTCTCCCAAATCTTCCCACCCTCTCCCTCTCCCACAGAGTCCATAAGACTGTTCTATACATCAGTGTCTCTTTTGCTGTCTCGTACAGCAGGTTATTGTTACCATCTTTCTAAATTCCATATATATGCATTAGTATACTGTATTGGTGTTTTTCCTTCTGGCTTACTTCACTCTGTATAATAGGCTCCAGTTTCATCCACCTCATTAGAACTGATTCAAATGTATTCTTTTTAATGGCTGAGTAATACTCCATTGTGTATATGTACCACATTCATTTTATTTAAATGTTAATTCACCAATCTGGTAAAGCTTGTGACAGATTTTCTATTTTTTGTTTTTGGAGGATGAAAAGCCATTGAAGGGCTTAGGGAGTGACCTAATCTGATTTAAGAAAAAAATTTTTTTAATGTTTAATAAAGGTATAATTGATATCCAATAAATTGCACATATTTGAAGTGTATCTTTGATAAGTTTTGTTTACACTAATCAAACAATCACCACAATCAAGATAATGAACATGTCCATCATTCCCATAAGTTTTCTAGTTCCTCTCTGTGATCTGTCCATCTTATTTCCCCTTCCCTCAGATAACCACTGATCTGCTGTTACTGTTTTAGAACTTTGTATTATATAAATAAAATCATATAGTATGTACTCATTTGCCTGGTTTCTTTCACTAAGCATAATTTAAGATTCAGCCATGTTGTTATATATATCAATAAGAATTCGTTCCTTTTTATTGCTTAGTTTTAATAGTATTCTTTGTGTGGATATGCCACAATTTGTGTACTTGTTTGCTGCTTGATAGACATTTGGTTTTTCCCCTCATAATGCTGGTAAAATTTGTAACAACTTTAAAGTAGTATTTTTTAAACTGATGGCTGAAAAATATACAGCCTGACTTTGATGTGAATATAATTTTTAGATACATTAATTCTGATATAGAATATCTAAAAAAATTTTTTTGTTTGAATTTTATCTTCCCATTAATATAGACAGATTGGGTGTATTCAGTGGATGTATTTATTAGAAATTAAATTTTGTCATCTTTGATAAAATAAAAGAACTTTGTATGTTTTTGAACCCCAAATAAGAGTAGAGATTACAGATGTATACATGAGCACCTGCCGTATGCCAGGCACTGTTCTAAGCCTTGGGTCTAAAGTAATGACTCAATCTACTCTCAAGGCAGGTTCACTGCTGTCATAGATCTTACTACATTCCTGTGGACAGGAAATAGAGAACAAATAGGGAGAATATCAACTTGTAATAAATGCCTTGTAAGGAATTAAAATAGAGTGCTGTGGTGTGTGACTGTAAGACTGCTTTTGACTTAGTGACTGGGGGCTTGTCTGTTCAGTTCAGTTGCTCAGTCGTGTCTGACTCTTTGTGATCCCATGGACTGTAGCACACCAGGCTTCCCTGTCCATCACCAGCTCCTGGAGCCCACTCAAACTCACGTTCATTGCGTCGGTGATGCCATCCAACCATCTCATCCTCTGTCGTCCCCTTCTCCTCCTGCCCTCAATCTTTCCCAGCATCGGGGTCTTTTCCAATGATTCAGTTCTTTGCATCAGGTAGCCAAAGTATTGGAGTTTCAGCTTCAGCATCAGTCCTTCCAATGAATATTCAGGACTGATTTCCTTTAGGATTGACAGGTTGGATCTCCTTGCTGTCCAAGGGACTCTCAAGAGTCTTTTTCAACACCACAGTTCAAAAGCATCAATTCTTCTGTTCTCAGCTTTCTTTATAGTCCAACTCTCATATCCATACATGACTACTGGAAAAACCATAGCTTTGACTAGATGAACCTTTGTTGGTAAAGTAATGTCTCTGCTTTTTTATATGCTCTCTAGGTTGGTTATAGCTCTTCTTCCAAGGAGCAAGCATCTTTTAATTTCATGGTTGCAGTCACCATCTACAGTGATTTTGGAGCCCCAAAAATAAAGTTTCTCACTGTTCCCATTGTTTCCCCATCTGTTGGCCAGGAAGTGATGGGACCAGATGCCATGGTCTTAATTTTCTGCATGTTGAGTTTTAAGCCAACTTTTTCACTCTCCATTTTCATTTTTATCAAGAGGCTCTTTAGTTCTTCTTTGCTTTCTGCCGTAAGGGTGTTGTCATCTGCGTATCTGAGGTTATTGATATTTCTCCTGGCAATCTTGGTTCCAGCTTGTGCTTCATCCAGCCCAGCATTTCGCATGTTGTACTCTGCATATAAGTTAAATAAGCAGGGTGACAATAATAGGGCTTCTCTGAGAGGTGACATTTTAAGTTGAGACTGAATAGGAACATGGCAGGGGGGTAGTAGCCACGAAGAAGACCATTCTTGACAGAAATCGCAAATGCAAAAATTCTAAGGTTGTTAAAAGTTTGATATATTTTAGGAACAGAAGGGCCTGCATGGTTGCAATGTAGACAGTAAAACCAGGAGAGTTTGTGATGAAGCCAGAGGGATAAGCAAGGGCCAGATTATTTAAGTCTTTTAAACTAGAGTAAGATTTTGGTTTTTGTTCTTACCGTGTGAGAAGAAATTATCCCTGGGTGGTGGGATGAGGTTAGGGGACGGTGGCATGCTTTGATTTGCCTTTTAGAAAGATCATTCTGACTACTATCTAGAAAATAGTTTGTGGGGTTACAAGATGGAAGTGAAGGGCGCCAGGTTAGACAAAGAATAGTTATAGTAGGAGGTGATTCAAGGATTATTTATATTTATGTCTGTGGGAGGCCTGTTTATCCGAGGTCTATGGAGGGATGGGTGGAAAGTTTTTTTTTTTTAAAGATTATTTCCTTCTTTCATTTTTTTAATAATTATATTTATCTTTAATTGATTTAGTGATTGCTTTACAATATTGGTTTGATTTCTATCATACAGCAAGATGAATTAACCATAGGTGTATATATGTTCCCTCCCTCTTGAACCTCCTTCCCACCCCCCAGTTTGAGTTCCCTGAGTCATACAGCAAATTTCCATTGGCTATTTATTTTACATATGTTAGTGTATATGCTTCCATGCTACTCTCTCTATTCATCTCACCCTGTCCTTCCTCTCCCCCGCCCTTGTCCATAAGTCTGTTCTCTATGTCTGTGTATCCATTATTGCCCTGCAAATAGTTTCTTTCTGGATTCCATATATATGCATTAATATACGATATTTGTTTTTCTGCTACTGACTTCACTCTGTATAATAGGTTCATCCACCTCATTAGAACTGACTCAGATGCATTCCTTTTTATGGCTGAGAAGTATTCCATTGTATATATGTCCCACAGCTTTGTTCATTCATCTGTTGTTGGACATCTTTTGTGTCCTAGCTGTTGTAAATAGTGCTACGATGAACACTGAAATACATGTGTTTTTTTTAGTGTTGGTTTCCTCAGGGTGTATGCCTAGAAGTGGTAATTGCTGGGTCGTATGGTAGTTTTATTCCTAGTTTTTTAAGGAATCAACATACTGTTTTCAAAAAGTTGTTTTAATTCCATTTCTGCCTCTGAGTTTGCTCCTTTTCAACATGATAATGCATTTACTACTAATTCGTTAGTTCTTAAAGACTGGTGCTGGATTGGGTTATATAGGAATCATCTAGAGAGCTTGTTAAGAATGGATTCCTGGTTCTTACTTCCTAAGAGTTTGATTCAAGGAATGGAAACTCTGGAATGATTCACTCTGTAGATTTTCTGGGGAGGCATGTCAACTCATTTCTGAGTCTCCAAAATGAGTAAGACGTGGTCCATGCTGTTAGTGTTATTTTATTTTTATTGGACAAATATCTTTGAGATCCTCTGTATACCAGTTATTCAGGTGAGAAGTGAGGTAAGGTGGAGACCTAATAAGGACAGTGGAAAGGGTCAGATACTCCAAGTGTTAAGAAGTTAGAATCAGTTGAAGGAGAGGGAAGGCTTTAGAATGACTCCCAGATTTCTTACTGGGATTAGTGGCTAGAAAGGGAAGATAAAAGGGAAGACAAGTTTTGAGGGAAAGATGAAGAAACTAGATTTGGATATAGTTGTGAAATACCATTTATGTAGATTTTTTTTCCCAGTTGGAGATATAATCTGGGAGTAGCTCAGGGAGTAGCCTTAGCTAGAGATAAAGGTTTCAAATAATCATGGTTGTTGACATCATGGGAATGGATGGGCTAGTTCTACAGTCTATAGGGAAGGAAGAGAACTCTGGCAGACTCCAGTATTTATGGGTAGAAGTAGGTAGGGAGGTCCTGTCAACTGAGGAAAAATGTCAGCTGTAGGAGAACAGCCAACAGTGGCTTTTACATGTCAGGGTGATAAGTGAGAAGCAATTCATTATTATTTTACATTTGGCATTTCCTAAATGTTGTTTAATAAATTAGAGTAGCCTTGTGGCCTTGAAGTACAGATGAAACGCTGAAGCCTAGGAATCCTAGGGAGGAGGAAGAAGAACCAGCAAAATAAATAAAGAATAGAAAGGACAGAGAAATATCAGAGATAGACTTTGCTATCTAACAGGCAAGTTGGGCCATGGAGCATAAGATTAAGCAGGGCAAAGGCTAACAGAGTTTTGCCAAGAGAACACACTGCTCATAGCAAACACCCTCTTCCAACAATAACAAGAGATGACTCTACACATGGATGTCACCAGATGGTCAATACTGAAATCACAATGATCATATTCTTTGAAGCTGCAGATGGAGAAGGTCTATAGTCAGCAAAAACAGGACTGGGAGCTGACTGTGGCTTGATGATGAACTCCGTATTGCCAAATTCAGACTTAAATTGAAGAAAAGTAGGGAAAACCACTAGACCATTCAGGTATGACTTAAATCCCTTATGATTGTACAGTGGAAGTAACAAATAGATTCAAGGGATTAGATCTGATAGAATGCCAGAAGAACTATGAACAGAGCTTTGTAACATTGTACAGGAGGTGGTGATCAAAACCATCCTCAAGAAAAAAATGGAAAAGGCAAAGTGGTCGTCTGAGGACACCTTACAAATAGCTGAGAAAAGAAGAGAAGTGAAAGGCAAAAGAGAAAAGGAAAGATATCTGCATCTAAATGCAGAGTTGCAAAGAACAGCAGGCAGAGATAAGAACGCTTTCTTAAGTGAACAATGTAAAGAAATAGAGGAAAACAATAGAATGGGAATGACTAGAGATCTCTTCAAAAAAATTAGAGATACCAAGGGAACAGTTCATGCAAAGATAGGACACAATAAAGGACAGAAATGGTATGGACCTAACAGCAGCAGATGATACTAAGAAGAGGTGGCAAGAGTACACAGAAGAACTGTACAAAAAAGATCTTAATGACCCGGACAACCATGATGGTGTGATCACTCACCGAGAGCCAAACATCCTGAAGTGTGAGTGAAGTCAGGTGGGCCTTAGGAAGCATTACTATAAACAAAGCTAGTGGAAGTGATGGAATTCCAGCTGAGCTATTTCAGACCCTAAAAGATGATGCTGTGAAAGTGCTGCGCTCAATATGCCAGCAAATTTTGAAAACAGCAGTGGCTACAGGACTAGAAAAGGTCACTTTTCATTCTAGTTCCAAAGAAGGGCAATGCCAAAGAATGTTCAAACTACCATACAGTTGCACTCATTTTGCAAGGTAATGCTCAAAATCTTTCAAGCTAGGCTTCAACAGTTCGTGAACTGAGACTTCCAGATGTACTGGCTTTATTTAGAAAAGGCAGATGCTTTCCAATTTTGGTGCTGGAGAAGACTTGAGAATCCCTTGAACTGCAAGGAGATCAAATCAGTCAATCCTAAAGGAAATGATCTCTGAATATTCATTTGAAGGACTCATACAGAAGCTCCAATACTTTGACCACCTGATGCACAGAGCCAGCTCATTAGAAGAAACCCTGATGCTCGAAAAGATTGAAGGCAGGAGGAGAAGGGGGGACAGAGTATGAGATGGTTGGATGGCATCACTGACTCAGTGGAGATGAGTTTGAGCAAACTCTGGGAGATAGTGAAGGACAGGGAAACCTGATATGCTGCAGTCCTTGGGGTTGCAAAGAGTTGGACACAACTGAGCAACTGAACAACAAGCTGTGCTATAGAACCAGAGGAAGAAAGGGTTTTAAGAAGGGCTGTTGTTTAGTCTATAAGTTGTGTCCAACTCTTTGCGACCCCTTGGACTGTATAGGCTCCTCTATCTATGGGATTTCACAGGCAAGAATCTTGGAGTAGGTTGCCGTTTCCTCCTCCAGGGATCAAACCCACCTTTTCCAACCCAGGGATCAAACCCACATCTCCTTCATTTAACAGGCAGATTCTTTATCACTGAGCCACCAGGGAAGCCCTTAAGGACTAACAATATTCAGAGCCTGGAAATCAGTTTGGTATAGTACAGACATGAGCTATATGTTGTTACATGGAAGATCTGGCTTCAGATTCAGATTCTAGTTTGGTAAGTGTAACAGATTAATTAACCTCCATGAGGAGCTGCTGTTTACTTGTATATACATAGATTTATAGTACCAACCTTCGAGAACTAAAGTGTAGATGAAGTGCATATGAAAATGTCTAATGTAAAGAACTACCACACAATTGCACTCATCTCACATGTTAGTAAAGTAATGCTCAAGATTCTCCAAGCCAGGCTTCAACAGTATGAGAACTGTGAACTTCCAGATGTTCAAGCTGAATTTAGAAAAGGCAGAGGAACCAGAGATCAAATTCCCAATATCTGCTGTATCATCGACAAAGCAAGAGAGTTCCAGAAAAATATCAATTTCTGCTTTATTGACTCTGACAAAGCCTTTGATTGTGTGGATCACAATAAACTGTGGAAAATTCTGAAAGAGATGGAAATACCAGACTATCTGACCTGCCTCTTGAGAAATCTGTGTGCAGGTCAGGAAGCAACTGTTAGCAACAGTTGTTCCATGTACACAGGACATGGAACAACAGACTGGTTCCGAACAGGAAAAGGAGTGCATCAAGGCTGTATATTGTCACCCTGTTTATTTAACTTATATGTAGAGTACATCATGAGAAATGCTGGGCTGGAGGACGCACAAGCTGGAATCAAGATTGCCGGGAGAAATATCAATAACCTTAGATATGCAGATGATACCACCCTTATGGCAGGAAGGAAAGAACTAAAGAGCCTCTTGATGAAAGTGAAAAAGGAGAATGAAAAAGTTGGCTTAAAGCTCAGCATTCAGAAAACTAAGATCATGGCATCCTGTCCCATCACTTCATGGCAAATAGATGGGGAAACAGTGTCAGACTTTACTTTTTTGGGCTCCAAAATCACTGCAGATGGTGACTGCAGCCATGAAATTAAAAGACGCTTACTCCTTTGAAGGAAAGTTATGACCAACCTAGACAGCCTTAAAAAGCAGAGACATTACTTTGCCACCAAAGGTCTATCTAGTCAAAGCTATGGTTTTTCCAGTAGTCATGTATGGATGTGAGAGTTGGACTGTATAGAAAGCTGAGTATCGAAGAATTGATGCTTTTGAACTGTAGTGTTGGAGAAGACTCAGAGTCCCTTGGACTGCAAGGAAATCCATCCAGTGCATCCTAAAGGAAATCAGTCCTGAGTGTTCTTTGGAAGGACTGATATTGAAGCTGAAGCTCCAATACCTTGGCCACCTGATGTGAATAACTGACTCATTTGAAAAGACCATGATGCTGGGAAGGACTGAAGGCAGGAGGAGAAGGGGACAACAGAGGATGAGATGATTGAATGATATCACCAACTCAGTGGATATGAGTTTGGGTAAATTCCGGGAGTTGGTGATAGACAGGGAGGCCTGACGTGCTGTAGTCCATCAGGTCGCAAAGAGTAGGACACGACTGAGCAACTGAACTGAACAGAATATCAAGAAAGCTTGATATGTTATAGGTACATAAATACTAATTTTTACAATTAAATTTCTTAAAAGTAAGATTGCCTTGGCTAGTCCATTATGTATAGGGAATTGAGTATAATTTTTAAAAAAATCTCCCCAGTTTTATCAAGTTCTAATGAATGTTGTCAATAGGATCTAGAACATTTCAGTTTTAATTACCAGAGAATTTATAGGAGAAATGAAAATGGATAATATATACCTGTAAAGATAATATTGACAAGCAGTTTTTGGTGAGAATAAACTCAATTTGTTCCAAATCTTTAAATTTGGTTTTCCACATGGGTGTTCCTGGATGGTTTAGTGCATCAAGAATGCTATTTTGCACTAAATAGCAATGGATATACCTTTTTCCTTTATACATTTTTTTGTTATAAAAACTGTAAAGAAAAAATAAACTCAAAAATCTAAATGAGATACTAGTTTATAGAAGACTTCCTCTAAAGGTAAGAAAAAGACTTAAAACAATAAGATATTGGGATAGCTCATTTATATTTAACTGTTAATTTCTCAGTGAGCACAAGCTTTAGGTTAAGCAACCACCTCCCCAGTTTTTACTGGGAGAAGGAACAAAGGGATAGAAATATTAAACCCAATTTTTAAATTATTCTCTAAGTTCATAGGCAAAGGCTGGTAAGTAAGCAAGAATCTACAAATTGCGTACTCACTTTTGTTAAGGAGAAAAATGAAGAAATTATTATCACCAATACCTTTTAGAAATCCAAAGTCAGTCAACATTAATTCAGTAGTAAGTTATCCTTAACTCTGAATTACTTGACAGTGAAGATTTGGTATTGTTATTTCAGAAAAATCGTTCCTTACAATTTTATTCCTGATTTTAGATCCACAGCAGAGCTGTCATACTAAAATTTCTTTCCGTTGTACTACAAGGATAATCTCAATTTTTCTTACATACTTAAAAAAAAAAACCCATGTGTTTTTATTTCTGGAACTAATTTTCTAAAAATTGTTTTAGACCTGAAAAAATTTTCATGAAAGATACGTGGTGGTACATTTCCTGTCTTCCATTGGAGAGAGTACCTTTACTTTGTTGTTGTTGTTCAGTAGCCTGGTCATGTCCGACTCTTTGCCACACGTGGACTACAGCACACCAGGCCTCCCTGTCCCTCACGATCTCCTGGAGTTTGCCCAAGTTCATATTCATTGCATCAGTGATGCTGTCCAGCCAACTCATTCTCTGACGCAGTCTTCTCCTTCTGCCCTCAATCTTTCCCAATGAGGGAAAGATTTTTCCCTTGAGGGACTTTTCCAATGAGTTGTCTGTTCATGTCAGATGGCCAAAATACTGGAGCTTCAGCTTCAGCATCATTTCTTCCAGTGAATATTCAGGGTTGATCTTCCTTAAGATTGACTGGTTTGATCTCCTTGCTGTCCAAGGGATTTCCAGGAGTCTTCTCCAGCACCACAGTTTGAAGGCATCAGTTCTTTGGCATTCTGCCTTCTTTATGGTCCAGCTCTGAGAACTTACATAACCACTGGGAAGACCATAGCCTTGATTATATGGACCTTTGTCAGCTGAGTAATGTCTCTGCTTTTCAACACATTGTCTAGGTTTGTCATTGCTTTCCTGCCAAGAAGCAATCATCTTCTGATTTGTACTCACAGATCGCCTTTACTTTGTACTCACACTTAAATGTCATTGTCATTCTTCCTTGTTACTCAGTAAGTCCTTTTCATCCGAAGGCTCCAGTCTTCAGCTAGGGAAATTTTTACCTATTTCTTTCCCCCATTCTCTTTTCTTTCTGGCATGCTTATTGGATAATTGTTGTCATGATCGCCATCCATGGAAAACCTGGCTGACACTGGATTGGACAAATAGTTTACTTTTCCTTTAGTGAAGAAAAATAAAGTTGGCATTACAGTTGGTCCTCTGCATCTGTGGGTTTCCATGTTTGCACGTTCATTCAACCATGGTTTGAAAATATTCAGGGGAAGAAATTCCGAAAAGTTCCAAAAAGCAAAACTTCAATTTGCTGTGCCCTGGTATTTATGTAGCATTTATATTGTATTAGTTATTATATCTTGAAATGACAGACTATACAGGTAGATGTGTGTAGGTTTTGTGCAAATAATATACCATTTATATAAGATACTTGAACATCTACAGATTTTGGTATCTGTCAGGGGTTTTTAAACCCTTATTGATACCAAGGGACCACTGTACAGGACTGTTCAGTGTTGTCCCCAAGGACCTAAGCTCTTCCCTTTCTTGAGAAGATGTGGCTTTCATGCTCATTGTTGTTCAGTCACTAAGTCGTGCCCAACTCTCTGTGATCCCATGGAATACAGCACACCAGACTCCTCTGTCCTTCACTATCTCCCAGAGTTTGCTCAAATTCGTGTCTATTAAGTTGATGATGCTATCTAACCATCTCATCCTCTACTGCCTCCTTCTCTTTTTTTCTTCGGTCTTTCTGAGCATCAGGGTCTTTTCCAGTGAGTCAGCTCTTTACATCAGGTGGCCTAAGTATTGGAACTTCAGCTTTAGCATCAGTCCTTCCAATGAATATTCAGGGTTAATTTCCTTTAGGATTAACTGGTTTGATCTGCTTGTAGTCCAGGGGACTCTTCAAGCACCACAGCTAAAAGCATCAATTCTTTGGCTCTCAACCTTCTTTATGGTCCATCTCTCACATCCATAACTACTGGAAAAACTTTGACTATATGGGCCTTTGTTGGGAAAGTGATGTCTCTGCTTTTCAATACCCTGTCTAGAGAAGGCAGTGGCAATCCACTCCAGTACTCTTGCCTGGAAAATCCCATGGGTGGAGGAGCCTGGTAGGCTGCAGTCCATGGGGTTTCGAAGAGTCAGACACGACTGAACGACTTCACTTTCACTTTTCACTTTAATGCATTGGAGAAGGAAATGGCAACCCACTCCAGTGTTCTTGCCTGGAGAATCCCAGGGACGAGGGAGCCTAGTGGGCTGCCATCTATGGGGTCGAGCAGAGTCGGACACAGCTGAAGCGATTTAGCAGTAGCAGCAGCAGCAGATTTGTCATAGCTTTCCTTTCAAGGAGCAAGCGTCTTTTAATTTCCTGTCTGCAGTCACTGTCCACAGTGATTTTGGAGCCCAAGATAATAAAATATCACTGCTTCCACTGTTTCCCCTTGTATTTGCCATGAAGTGATGGGACTGGATAACCATGATCTTAGTTTTTGGGATGTTGTGTTTCAAGCCAACTTCACTCTCCTCTTTCACCCTCATCAAGAAGTTCTTTACTTCCTCTTCATTTTCTGCCACTAGAGTGATATCATCTACATATCTGAGGTTGTTGATGTTACTTCTGGCAATCTTGATTCCAATTTATGATTCATCCCGCCCAACATTTCAGGTGATGTACTCTGCATCTAAGTTAAAAAGCAGGATGACAGTATACATCTTTGAGTACTCCTTTGCCAATTTGGAACCAGTCAGTTCATGCTCATTGTTACAAAGTAATTGTTGTACATCCAGGCATCTCTTAAGTATTCTAAGCAGAAAGAAGAGAGACAGACACAGACAGGACAAAGCAGCCATGTGCTGTGCTTAGTCGCTCAGTCATGTCCAGCTCTTTGCGATCTCATGGACTGTAGCCCACCAGGCTTCTCTGTTCATGGGGATTCTCCAGGCAAGAATACTGGAGGTCATTGCCATGCCCTCCTCCAAGGGATCTTCCCAACCTAGGGATCATACTCCTTAAAAAAAATTTAAAACTTTCTGGAAACCTTAACCAGTTCCACTATATGTCATTGGTCAGAACTAAATTTCATGGCCTCTTCACCTGTAGGAGAATCTTTGAATGTGTATATTTTAACTGGGCACATTTTCCTCTTGACCAGAGCAGGATTCTATTCTTAAGGAAGAGGGGGAGAATGAATATTGGGTAGATAATTACACATTATATTATAGATGAGTATTAGATTTCTTAGATCTTTCCTGTATTTCTCTTCCCTTATTGTCATATATTCTGTTTTCATTTTGTTCCAGGAAATTTCAGTATTTTCCTTTTCTCATAATGGACATGCCTGAATTCTGTGTTCAGACACGTCCATTATTTTGTCTTTTTAAGAATTAAAAAAAAATGTATCTTTTTGGCTACATTGGGTCTTAGCTGTGGCACGTGAGCTGCTCTCTATTTGTGATGCGCAGGCTTAGTTGTCCTGTGGCATGTGGAATTATAGTTCCTTGACAAGGGATTGAACCTGCATCCCCTGCATTGGAAGGTGGATTCTTAACCACTGAACCATCAGGGAAATCCCTGTTTAACTTGTCTTTTGCACTTTGTTATTAGCAGTTCATTTTGTTTTTTGATTTCTTCTTTTTCGTTGAATCTTATTTTTTCATATCTTTTATTATAAAATTTAGTATTTTAATAATTTTAAATTGTATAGGTTAGTGGCATTAAATACATTCATTATCATGTGCTTAATCTTCACCATTATCCTTTTCCAGAACTCTTTTCATCTTCCCAAACTGAAATTCCATATACCTGAAACAGTAACTCCTCATTTTCCTCCCATCCCCATATCATGCCCCAGACCACCTGTGTTTTTCCTGTGCCTGTGAATTTGAATTTGACTGCTGTAGTTATCTTCTTACATGGAATCATACAATATTTGTCCTTTTGTGTCGCATAGCATAATGTCTTCAAAGTTTATCCATGTTGTAACATGTCAGAATTTCCTTCTTGAATAATATTTTATTGTATTACATACCCCATTTTGTTTATCTCTAATGCACTGATGGGCACTTGAGTTGCTTTCGCCTTCTGGGTGTTATGCAAAATGCTGCTGTGAGCATGTGTGTACACACTGCTCAGTGCCCTTCTTTCGTTTCTTTTGGACATATACCTGTGTGGGGAAATGCTGGATCATATAGTAATTGTTTAATTTTCTGAGGAAGTGTCATGGTGTTTTCACTGTTTTTCTTTACCACCAGCAATGCAAAAAGTTTCCTATTTCTCCACATCCTCAGCAACACTTGTTATTTTATGTGCTTTTCCTATTAACCATCCAGTGGGATTGAAGTGATGTCATGTTGTGATTTTAATTTGCATTTCCCTTATGATTGGTGATGTTGAACATTTTTTCATGTGTTTATTGGCCATTTGTCTATTTTTGGAGAAATGTTTGTTGAAGTTCGACCTTTTTTTCGTTGTTGAATTGTGGAAGTTCTTTTTATTCTGGATGTTAATTCCTTACCTGATACATTTTTGCAAATATTTTTTTTCTTCGATTTCATGAGTTGCCTTTCTGTTTTGTTGATAGTGTCCTTTTGATGTACATAAGTTTTTCAATTTTAAATGAAATCCAAGTTGTCTAGTTTTTATTTTGTTGCCTATATTTTTGGTGTCCTATCCAAGAAATCACTGGCAAATCCACTGTCATGAAGCTTTTCTCCTATTTGTTTGTTTTTTTCCCCCAAGCCTTTTATGGTTTTAGCTGTTATATTAGGTCTTCAGTCCATTTTGAGTTAATTCTTGTAGGTGGTATAAGGGTCCACTTTCATTTTTTTGCCTCTGGCTATCCAGTTTTCCCAATTACCATTTATTGCAAGTTCTGTTTTTTCATGGCTACCGTTCCTGAAAACCATTTGACCGTGGATTTATTTCCGGATATTTTATTCTGTTGGTCTGTTTGTCTCTGGTAACACAGTATCATATTTTTTGATTACTGCAGTTTTGTTAGGAAAAGTTTTGAAATCAAGAAGTGTGGTTGTTTGTTCTGTTCTAAGATTGTCTTTCTATATGGGGTTTTGAGATTCCATATGATTGGAAGGGTGTTTTCTGTTTCTGCAAAAGAATGTTAATGGTATAATATTCTCTGAAGGTATCATCTGAAGCATTTTAAGATGTTTTTGTTTCCTAGAATACCTTTGTTCCTTATGGGTTTGTTGTTGTTGTTGTCGTCTGTTTTTAGCCTTGACCAGGGATTTAACCTGGGCCTCAGCAGTGAAAGCCCAGAATCCTAACCACTAGGCCACCAGGAAACTCCCTGTTCCTCATGTTTTATCTTGTTCCTTCTCTCTTGCTCTCTTTATTTTCCTCAAATAGCTGGTAATCCTTAATTTTCTGTTGATGCTTGTAAATGAAGGCCTTGGTTTATCAGTGTAGGTAACTTGCATGCATATCCTACACTTTAAAAAAATATTTATTTATTTATTCATTCATTCGTTTTTGACTGCGCTGGATCTTTGTTGCTGCACATAGCATGTAGCTCTTCCCGGACCAGGGATTGGCAGGTGCATTGGCAGGTGGATTCCTAACCACTGGACCACCAGGAAAATCTTCTCACACTATTTTGAAGGTCCATTTGACATCGTCTTTTTAGTGTATAATTGGAAGGAGTTTATTTTTAGTGTGTATTTGGAAGAAGCTAATGTTTGAGGTTCTGTATAATTGGAAGAAACAGACTTTAGATGTAAATTAGGTAAGCTGGGAGATGCTGTTGAAATCCATGATTGCCAAAATAAGAAAGGCGTCATTCTGAGGCAGAATGTGAAATCCTTTATAGTGTTTCTTTTTTATGAGGAACTACTTTTTTTTGTTTATTTCTTATTTCTGATGTGTGTGCCTGCTCAATCGTGTCCAGCTCTTTGTGACACTGTGGACTGTGGCCCCGTAGGCTCCTTTGTCCATGGGGTTCTCCAGTCAAGAATGCTGGAGTGGATTGCCATTGCCTCCTCCAGGAGATCTTCCTGACCCAGGGATTGAACCGAAGGCTCCAGCGTCTCCTGCATTGCAATTGTATTCTTTACCACTAGTGCCACCTGGGAACCCCTTTCATATTTCTATGATATGGAAGTTCAGAGTTCCCTTGAACATTGCTTGGTTCTTAAAAGCTTTATTTCTTTGTCAGTTGCTTTGTATACATAGGCCCAACTGTTCTACAGTAGTTGTAGAGTTATTCTGATGATCACTCTGTGGCCTACTCTTCCTTTTATACTTTTTGTCCTATCCTGGGAGTGTCTTTGGGAAGAACAGCTACCCCTTCTATAGGAGCCACCTCATAGTCTTATTTTGAATTTTAGTTTCTTCTTTTCTGGTTACTTAATCAGAATCTGTCAGTTTGCCAGCTTGCTGGAATTCTGTAATTTCAGATTGCTAATACCACTATTTCCTGTTTCAAACCCTGCTGATTTATTTTCCTTTTTCCTTTTACCCATGTTTATTTGCATTTCAGTAGAATTTTTGAGAACATAGTGAGATAAATGCATGTACTCAGTCTAATTTTGTTTATTTAGCACCACTTAACATGCGTACATAATGTTCTAGTTTCTTTGAATGAGACAGACAAACAAGTGTCCCAACTTTCGTAGAGCTTATACTTTGATGGGGGAGACATATTGAGCATATATGTAAATAAAAACCAGACTATAGTAATAGTAGAAGAAGCAAATAACTTGGGCTTGGAGACTTGGAGTGACCTGTAAATTGACATCTGAAGGAAATATAGCCTGTCTCATGAAGAGTGTTGGGAAGAGAACTCTAGGCAGAAGGATTAGCAAATGCAGAGCCTCAAGAGGAGGAAGGAACTTGTTTTAGAGGAAGACATGTCTGGAGAGTAGTGAACAAAATGGCTAGTGGTATGAAATGAGATGGGTGAGAGGTGAATGTCAGGTCTCATAGTGGGACTTGTAGTCTTCTGTCAGGAAATTTGACTTTATTTTAAATAAAGTGAAAAGCCTAATGAAAGATTTTAGAAAAGGAACTTATATAGTCTGGTTTTTTCTTAAAGGTAATTTTGACAGCTGTTTAGGGAATATATTTGGTTTGGATGTTGCCCACAGAAATGGGAAAAATGAAATTGTGGATATATTTTGCACAGAGTACCTGTGGACTTTTGTGATGATGGAAGAAACAATCTGAGTCACAAATGACTAGGTTATTTGGCTTTTGTAACTGTTGGTGCTATTTACTATTATAATGAAGGTTGGAGGAGGGAAAATCAAGAGTTATTTTTTTGGGCACTTTTGAAATGCTTGTGAGTCATACAAGTGAAGCTGTCAGGTAGGCAATCTAGAGCTTTGTGAAGAAGTCACAGCTGAAAGTATGAATTTTAGAACCATTATAACAGCAGCACTTAATGTTTTGGGTCCATGGAGTATCTGAGTTCAGGACAGAGTCCTAGAACTTTAATATTAGAGATGGAAAAGAATCTACAGGGAGGAGAAGACTCCAAAGGAGATAAAAAAGGAATGGCTGGTATGATGGGGAGCCTGGAGAACCTGAAAAATCAACGAAATTAATTTCAAGGAAAAGAGTAGTCCTCTTGAATTTTTTATGATAATACATTTATTGGAGACTTGGAAAATACAGATCAAAGTTACATATAGTTCCATTGTATTACAATTATTTTTTAAGTAGATAAATTAAGATTTTTTAGGTGGAGTTTCTGCATCAAAATCTCTCAAAAATTAATAGAATGAATAGACAGAAAAGTAGAAGGATATAGTAGACTAGCCTTATGAGCCAATTCAACATAATTAAAATTTATACAATTTTCACACAACAGCAGGGTACAAATTCTATTGACGTTCCTATAGACTGTACACCAGGAGACCCTGAAACATATCCAGGGACATAAAACAAGGTGCAAAAATTTCATCATCTAAAAGTGTTGAAATCAAACAGAGTCTATTGTTCTCTTATAACTGTGGAATTGTGTTAGAAATGAATATTAAAAGATACTTGAAAATAGTCCACATATTTTCAAGTGCAGTGTGACATTAACCAAGAGAGATCTTTGTCTTACCCATTGAAAGCCTCAAGAAAGTAAAAGACTGAAAAAACACAGGGTGATTGTGGAGAATAAAGCATTTAAATGAGAAATTAATATAAAAAATACTTTAAAAAACCCATATTTATGGAAATTAAATGCCTACTTTTAAATAATGGGTGTATCTAAGAAGCCGTAACAAGAGAAATTAGAAAATATTTGTAAAGAATAAAGATGAAAAGAGAAGTTATCAGAATTCATTGCATGTAGCTGAAACTGGTCAATCCAAGAAATACAATGTGAAATCTTGAATTAGGTATGAAAACCAATAGTGGACATGTATAAAATTTTGTGAAATTTGAACAAAATCTATACTTTAGATAATACTGGAATCACATGTAAATTTCTTGTTTTTTTAAACAACATATTTCTTTATATTTTCAGAATTGGATTAGAAGTGTCAAGCCTCATTTAAAATTGTTTTTTTTTTTTTTAAATCACTAAAATAATAAGCTTTCTGCCTTTAGCAGTAATACTAGATGCCATAATAAATGAAACTGTATCAAATCAATTTTTTATTTTTTTGAGAAATTCTAAGCATGCACTGTCACATCCACATCCATTTCTTGTCTTTGTATATCATTTTAAGCAAATCTCATATAATTTCAATTATAAATATTTCGTTATATGTTTCTGAAAGGTTGACCTTTAAAAGCTGAAGCACAGGGCCTTCCCTGATGGTCCAGTGGCTAGGACTCCATGTTCCCAATGGAGGGGGCCTGGGTTCAATCCCTGGTCAAAGATCTAGATCCCACATGCTACAGCTAAGACCTGGCACAGCCAAATAAATAAATAATTTTTAAAAACTTACATGCAATAAAAAATAACACTAATTCTGTAATACCAAGTATCCAACTGGTGTTGACATTTTCAGGTTTCTCATAAATGGTTTTTAAAAACAGATTCCAAATAAGGTCCTCACATTGTATATGGGTGATATCTCTTTTGACTCTATTATTTTCTTTTTTATTCCTTGCAAATTATTTGTTAAACTAAGAACTTTCTTACAATCTGGAATAATTAAATGTTCTTGCATTATCTGGTGTATGTCTCATTTGAGACCTGGAATTAACTAATTTTCTAAGGATATGGTATTTGGAAATAACTATTAATATTTTACTTAAATTTATTTTGCTTTATAGTACCTATTAAGCATACTTAATTTATATAGCCTTTGAATTTTTTCCCTTTAGTGTTTGGGATATGAATTTTTTTATTTGTTTTGCCCCTTTACCACCATTATTTTAGGCATTTGAGGAATTTTCTTTCTCTTAAAGTCAGGTATGTATTAAATTTATTGTTTGTCTTACCCAACCTTTGAATCTGTTTGGAGTGAGAAGGATGGCTCCTTGCATTAATTAAATCACCATGTTGAGTAAAGTTCCCCTATTGGATTCTAATTGGGATAAATATGCTCTTAGAATGTCAGAAATGACTTTGTCTGTAACTAAAGTGAAACTGCTTACTTCCCTAGTGTTTTTATGTTTTCCCTAGATACTTTCTGTTTGTTTTTTTCCATAACATTAATATAGTATAGCTAAGGTCAGTTTTACTTCTGTGTATTTTATATATTTCAATCTGTGATTTGGGTAGGGGGAAAAAAGGAATGGAATATTTATTTTCCTTTTTAATACTTCACCATTTTTAGCTTAGAAACAGAGAAAAGGAAAAAGGCAGAAAGGTTGCCTTGGAATTGTGTGAATTTACAGGGGCTGAATATCAAATAGAGATACTTGTTTTCTAATATTCCTCCTACCTTACATGTTAATATGGATCTGAATTCTGTTGTTTCTTTTTTTTCTGCATGGGTTTGAAGGGCATAGATGTTATGGATGTAATTTTATAAAATATGCCAGGCAGCAAACTCTAGCGCTATTTAGAAAGAAAAAGAAGAAAGCATTGTGAACATGGGCAAACAGTTCTTGCTTAAGCCCTAAAATATATCACTTTTATTCATCCATACAGAAAACAAGCATGAGGCCAAGAGGAGGCGAACAGAGAGAGTTAGGCGAGAGAAGATAAATTCTACAGTAAATAAAGATTTAGAAAACAGAAAGAGGTCTCGAAGTAACAGCCATTCAGATCATATCAGACGAGGAAGAGGAAGACCTAAAAGTGCATCTGCCAAAAAACATGAGGAAGAAAGAGGTATGAGTAAATCCAAGCAGTTTTTTTTTCCCCCAAGTATTAAAGTTTTCTAAGATCTTAATTAGATAGTAGTGAAGAAAGTATTTGGTAGGCATTTAACTCCTGGATTTAAAATTCCAACTTATATTTTAGTTTGTAAAAGCCTTTTCTCTCAGGTAGATACTTGTTTTGTTTTTTTTTTTAATCCATAAATTTAATTCTTTTTTTTTTTCCATAAATTTAATTCTTATTGGAAAAATAAAGGCTTAAGTTAGGTAAATTCACTTTCCTATAAACTGATGATAGTAAAGTTCAGAGACAATAATTTGTGTATGACATCCTGAATAAGTCTGTTAAAATGGTTATACTTTTTTAAAAGATAAATCTAAATTCTGTTAAGATTTGTTTCAAACTATTATACTGTGAGTTTTAAAAATTTACTATTGAAAGTGTTCTTCAGTATGAATTTTCAGTGTTCTTCAGTATCCAAAAGCTAAGGTGAATTCTTCTTTGTCTAAAACATATTCATATTCTCCTTATAGATTTTCTCTTTTCTTTGGATAACTAGTATGCCTACCAATAACCATCAACCATGATGTTTTTAACCATCAACTTAAACTTCAGCTTCTTTTTCTTTGATTTTTGTTTATCTTTTAAAAAACCTTTTATTGTGGAAAATTTTTTAAATTACACAAATTAAAAAGAATAGTATAATGAACCCCCATATGCCCCTAATTTCAAGCCAGTAATTAAATGAAAAAGATAGTTGCTTTCTATAATTCTTTTAAAGTCTCTATCAAGTAAATCAACTGCACTTTAATTAAAAATAAATAACAATGTTATTAGACATCAAAAAAACCTCTGTTAGAATAATTTCATCTTCAGTTAAATGCGTTTATAATTTTTTATGTTATTTGTGAGCTACGCTATACTTTTCAGGCATTCAGTCTTAAGTATTCAGGTATTCACCCATAAATATATTATAGACATTGAGAATTTCTTACCTGTTCACCATTTCTCCCTGTTTTGTGTATTTCTATTTGAATAAAATTACTACTGTTAGTGTAAATAACTTCATCTTTATAGCTTTTATCAAAGTTAAAGATTTCTTAATATCATATGGCTAAAGAATTAAGGTTAATAATGTCTTTAAGTATATTCTGTGAAGACTGTGCTTAGATACTCCTTAATTCCTTGGCTAATTTTACTACTTCTTCTCTTTTCTTCTATTATGCTGGTCTTCCAGAGAGTTTGAGTTTTCTTCTCAGTTTGAATGTGCTTCTTTAATAATGGGGTGACCAGAAAGTATATGCCAAAGACTATTTCAATAGGGAAACTAGGTAAAGGAAAGTCTAACAGAGAAAAAAGAGAAAAGGAAAATACTGCTTGGCCCAGAAAACAGAACATTCTTTACAGTTGAAGTAAAGAGAACATAATCCAAAGAATGGAAAAGGAATGCTTCTGGTGGTGGGTCAGAGGAGATGAGAAAATAGATAACGACAGTCTTTTCTTTGGGGAAATGAAGACTCTGTAGTTCTGGTACTCACTGTGCAGGTTTGAATCTTTTATTTTGTGTTAACTTGAAAACAGAAGCATTTATTTGGCTATACATTTTTTTCAGTTATTTTTAGTTTGTTATAGAAAAGGTTTAAGAAAGTTGTTTCTAGAGTAAGATATGCTTTTACTACAAACAAGGAAGACCTCAAAGCAATTTTTGTATAATCAAATGGAATCTTTTAATGTAGGTCAGGAACAGGGGCAGTCAGCAAGCTTTTTATGTAAAGAGCCAGATAATATTTTAGGGCTATAAAGTCTCTGTCAAAGCCACTCTGCTCTGTCATTGTGTCTGGAAAGCAGCCATAGAAAATATGTAAATGAATGGGCATGGCTGTGTTCCAGTAAGACTATAAAAACAGGTTGCAGACTAGATTTTGCTCTTGGGCTGTACTTACGGTCCCTGAAGGCACACCATGTTTTCTAAATATAATACTGGTGGGAAATATGAACATTTAAAATGTCTATATATTTTAGAATAGACTTCTTTGATATACTTCTTATTGTTTGCTGCTGCTGCTGCTGCTAAGTCACTTCAGTCGTGTCCGACTCTGTGCGACCCCATAGACGGCAGCCCACCAGGCTCCTCCATCCCTGGGATTCTCCAGGCAAGAATACTGGAGTGGGTTGTCATTTCCTTCTCCAATGCATGAAAGTGAAAGTGAAGTCGCTCAGTCGTATCTGACTCCTAGCGACCCCATGGACTGCAGCCTACCAGGCTCATCCGTCCATGGGATTTTCCAGGCAAGAGTACTAGAGTGGGTTGCCATTGCCTTCTCCTCGTATTGTTTAGTAGCCACTTAGATTCAGTATTTTTCCCTGCTCATAGGACACTTAAAGAATTTGAAGCAAGCTTTACCTTTATTTTAAAAAGGAAAACCTTACAATGTGTCTAAAAGCACATTTTTAATTGACTTTATTTTGTATATTTTGAGAAAAATAGAAGAATGAAAGGAAATCTTTTTAGACATCTAGGTAACAACATCATAAAAGCCAGTCATTAAACTTAATTTTTGGTTGGTTTAAAATAAGTCTTCATTTTATATTAGGGGTTATGATTATTTTGGATATTAGTAAGAGTGACATTTTCACTGATTAAAATTTATTAGCCAATTTTGAATATCTTATTAATGAACATAGAGAATTAAGGT
This sequence comes from Bos indicus, assembly GCF_029378745.1. Classification (NCBI taxonomy): domain Eukaryota; kingdom Metazoa; phylum Chordata; class Mammalia; order Artiodactyla; family Bovidae; genus Bos; species Bos indicus. Next base: position 15,755,994 of record NC_091777.1, on the reverse strand, counting down.
AGACTTCAAGTTAAAGATGGTAGATTGAATAAACACATCTAGCTCTATGCTCTCCCCAAACCCTAGTAAAGTAGGAAAGGGACTTTTTGTTTTTCAAGGGCAAAGTTCCACAAGGAGAGGGAATAGGAGAAACAGCAAAATTCTGGAAAGTAATAACTTCTTTAGTAGACCCAAGAAACCTAAATTGTAAGCTCCTTTGAGAAAAGCTAAGAAAGAAACTTTTTTTTGTTTTACATCTTCCTTAAGGTCAGCAATTTTTGGTACGAGTTATGTCTGGAAGTGTAGAGGTGAAGGTGAGGCTAAAAAACTTTATTTGAAAGTCTTTTTTTAATATCTTGCTAGGGCTGTTTATCCTTTGATAAAAGATAAGGCAAAAGAGTTTCTGGTCTTGGAAATACCAGGCATCATTGAGGGCAGGGCTATCAAATTAAAATGAGGAAAGTTAGGTGAAAATTAGAGATGTAAATATTGGGTTCTCCAGTCAGGCTTTCATAAAGGAAAAAAAAAGTAACTTGGATGAGTTTTTCCAGGGTGAAAACAAAATGAAAACTGCCATTAATATTCTTTGTAAGAGAAGTTGTGGTAGTAATGAAACAAAAAGGAATTTCCTTTTTCTCAAAAGGAAATTGAAGATGTCAAAAAAGTACCTGGAAAATGAACTTTAAAATGAGAATCTTATATATATATATATATATATATATATATATATATAAAATGTAACTTTAAAATGAGAATCATATATGTGTATATGTGTATAGATATGCCTATATGATTTGCAAAAATGGCAAACTTTAACGGAAATCTGATAGACAAAATTGAAGAAATGTACCAGAATGTATAGCAATAGGAAAAGAGATTAAAAATAGAATAGGAAACATAAGAAATTTAGAGGACCAGTTTGAGGTCAACATATGTAAATAATTGATGTTGCAGAAAAAGAACACAGAAGATGAAAGAGAAGGAAGCCATCAATGAAATAATTCGAGTAATTTTCCCAAACCTGAAGGACACTGAATTTCTGTATTGAAATACCCCACCAAATTAAGTGAATGGTTAAAACAAGATATTATGCAAAATTATATCATCATAAATTATCTCTCTTTGGTTAAAAGGAAAATCCTTCAAGTGTTCAAAGGAAATAATCAAAATGGTACAGTGAAATACTATCCAGCAAGGAACAAACTGCTTGTGATGAGCAACATCAACAAATTTCAAAAGCATGTTGAATGAAAGAAGCTAGACACAAAACAGTACATATTATACAATGCCACTTATATGATGTTCAAGAACAGGCAAAATGAATCTATGGTGGTGGACTAATATTTCTGGTAGGGTGGAGAGGGATTGACTGGAGAGGAGAATGAGAAATTTTCGTATCTTGATTGTGGTGTGGGTCATCCAGTTGTACACTTAAGATCATATATTTCATTTTAGGTAAATTAGCAACAACTTAAAAAATAACTATAAAAAGTGGTATAGAATTTTCTTAGCAGTGGCACCAGTATTTGGAATATAGTATTTTGCCTTTAAATACTAAGAGGAAATCTTCAGGTCTTTACTTAATCACACTAGTAACTAGTGTGAAGAAAGACTCAAGACACTTTCTAATATTTAGGATCTCAAAAAATTTGCTACCCATACGCCCTTTCTCAGGAAGCTACTGCAAGATACATGGCATCAAAATGAAGACATAAACCAAGAACGTATCCTGAACTTAGAACACAGGGTCCAACTCAAGAGAGAGATAAGAAATCTCCAGCATGATATTGACGAGGGATCTCAACATGATCATTGTGCAGTAGGCTTAGAAAGCAACCATGTCAGATTGGAGTATAGCAGAAGACTTTCTTGAAGAATTTCTTCAAGAAGATAAAACTGATATATGTAAACATTCTGAAAGATTTATCCAACTAGGAGAGAATTTGGGTTCAGTTAGTAATGAAAACTAAGCAAATGAAGAAAGAGAATCTTTTCAGGGAAAACAATGTACATGAAAAGTGAAATAATTTATGTTATGAATAATGTAAGCACAATATTGATCTCATCAAAATGATAATATAACTGTAATGGGAAGATGTGATAAGAGTATGATGGCAAGAGACAGAAAACAATAAATCCTAATTTTTCACGGTGGAAAGTCAGTTTATAATGCCTGAAACCAGAAGTCCAAGATGTTGCATCAGATAAATGCTGTTAAAGTGCTGCACTCAATATGCCAGCAAATTTGGAAAACTCAGCAGTGGCCACAGGACTGGAAAAGGTCAGTTTTCATTCCAATCCCAAAGAAAGGCAATGCCAAAGAATGTTTAAACTACTGCACAATTGCACTCATTTCACATGCTAGCAAGATAATGCTCAAAATCCTCCAAGCTATGCTTCAGTAGTATGTGAACCAAGAACTTCCAGATGTTCAAGCTGGGTTTAGAAAAGGTAGAGGGACCAGAGATCCAATTGCCAAGATATGCTGGTTTGTAGAAAAAGCAAGGGAATTCCAGAAAAACATCTACTTTTGCTTCATTGACTACACTAAAGTCTTTGACTGTGTAGGTCACAGCGGACTGTGGAAAATTCTGAAAGAGATGGAAATACCAGACCACCTTACCTGCCTCCTGTATGCAGGTCAAGAAGCAACAGTTAGAACTGGACATGGAACAACGGACTGGTTCAAAATTACGAAAGGAGTGTGTCAAGGCTGTATATTGTCATCCTGCTTATTTAACATATGCAGAGTACATCATATGAAATGCCAGGCTGGATGATTCACAAGCTGGAATCAAGACTGCCGGGAGAAATATCAATAACCTAAGGTATGCAAATGACAGCACCCTTATGGCAGAAAGTGAAGAGGAACTAAAGAGCCTCTTGATGAAAGTGAAAGAGGAGAGTGAAAATCTGGCTTAAAACTCAACATTCAAAAACTAAGATCTTGGCAAATAGATGGGGAAACAATGGAAACGGTGACAGAGTTTATTTTCTTGGGCTCCAAAATCACTGCAGATGGTGACTGCAGCCATGAAATTAAAAGATGCTTGCTCCTTAGAAGAAAAGCTCCTTAGAACAAACCTAGGCAGCGTATTAAAAAGCAGAGACATTACTTTGCCAACAAAGGTCCATATAGTCAAAGCTATGGTTTTTCCAGTAGTCATTTTCAGATATGAGAGTTGGACCATAAAGAAGACTGAACGCCAAAGAATTGGTGTTTTCGAACTATGCTGTTGGAAAAGACTCTTGTGAATTCCTTGGCCAGCAAGGAGATCAAACCAGTCAATCCTAAAGGAAATCAACCCTGAATATTCATTGGAAGGACTGATGCTGAAGCTGAAATTCTTAATATTTTCCTGACATGAAGAGCTGACTAATTAGAAAAGACTGATGGTTGGAAAGATTGAAGGCAGAAGGAGAAAGGGACAACAGAGAATGAGATGGTTGGATGGCCTCACCGAATCAATGGACATAAGTTTGACCAAGCTCTGGGAGACGATGAAGGATGGGGAAGCCTGGCATGCTTCAGTCCATGGGGTCGCAAAGAGTCAGACACGACTGAGCGAGTGAACAACAAAAGTAAACTATATACATGTTTAACTGATTAAAAATCAAAGCATAATAAAAAATCCAGACAAAAGTGGAATTATAGTCAGTCAGTCAGTTCAGTTGCTCAGTCGTGTCCGACTCCCAGCATCAGGGTCTTTTCCAGTGAGTCAACTCTTCACATCAGGTGGCCAAAGTATTGGAGTTTCAGCTTTAGCATCAGTCCTTCCAATGAACACCCGGGACTGATCTCCTTTACAATGGACTGGTTGGATCTCCTTGCAGTCCAAAGGACTCTCAAGAGTCTTCTCCAACACCACAGTTCAAAAGCATCAATTCTTCAGCACTCAGCTTTCTTCACAGTCCAACTCTCACATCCATACATGACCACAGGAAAAACCATAGCCTTAACTAGATGGACCTTTGTTGGCAAAGTAATGTCTCTGCTTTTGAATATGCTATCTAGGTTGGTCATAACTTTCCTTCCAAGGAGTAAGCGTCTTTTAATTTCATGGCTGTAGTCACCACCTGCAGTGATTTTGGAGCCCCCAAAAGTAAAGTCTGACACTGTTTCCACTGTTTCCCCATCTATTTCCCATGAAGTGATGGGACCAGATGCCATGGTCTTCGTTTTCTGAATGTTGAGCTTTAAGCCAACTTTTTCATTCTCCTCTTTCACTTGCATCAAGAGGCTTTTTAGTTTCTCTTCACCTTCTGCCATAAGAGTGGTGTCATCTGCATATCTGAGGTTATTGATATTTCTCCCGGCAATCTTGATTCCAGCTTGTGCTTCCTCCAGCCCAGCATTTCTCGTGATGTACTCTGCATATAAGTTAAATAAGCAGGGTGACAATATATAGCCTTGACATACTCCTTTTCCTATTTGGAACCAGTCTGTTGTTCCATGTCCAGTTCTAACTGTTGCTTCCTGACCTGCATACAGGTTTCTCAAGAGGCAGGTCAGGTGGTCTGGTATTCCCATCTCTTTCAGAATTTTCCACAGTTTATTGTGATAGTAGAACCTGAAAAAGTAATTTGTAATCCACAAAGATGTTAATCATGATTTTAGCTGGCTTGAGATAAATAGGTGGTTTTTCTTTTCTATTTTAGTTTTCTGTATTTAAAAAAAAATTCTACCATGAGCTTGGATTACATTTGTAATCAGATGGGGCAAAGTAGAAATAAGTGTTGATTATTCTTATATTCTGTAGCAGGGCTAAGGTGAAGAATTTATTATATTCATAAAGGCACCATTGATGTTCAGAAGGGCCTGTATTTATGGTGAGGAAATTCATTTTGATTGAGACAAGGGACCTCATGCTACTGAGAAGAAAGAAATATTTGAGATTCTTACAGAAATATTAGACTGTGTATATAGAAATATATATCCAGTCTCTATTTAGTCTTAGAATTAAGTTAATGCATTTTAGTAACTCCTTTGTATAATTTTAATATTTCAGTTTAATAACATGATACTTTATATCATTTAGTATGCATCATAGTATGTGTAGTATTTATTGTCAAAGAAATAGTGAAAACTTCAAAAAATTACTGAATCTACTGCCTTTATGTTAAAAGCTTTCCCTTTTTCTTTTAACAGAAAAACAGGAAAAGGAAATTGACATCTATGCTAACCTCTCTGATGAAAAGGCTTTCGTGTTTTCAGTCGCCTTGGCAGAAATAAATAGAAAAATTATTAATCAAAGACTTATTCTCTGATATTTGTCTGCAAAATGTGTTGAAACTTTCTTCAGGATTACATCAGCAAATTCTCAAAACAGTTGTGGACTCTCAGGAGCATTCTGATTGCATCAATAAGGGCCATTGATTGGTTTTTTTCCTTATCATTTAGCCTGTGCCACACTTTTGGAGTGAAGCTATAGGCTTGGACTGTTTTGGGATTTCCTTGTTTACCAAGGAGTATTGTCAGTGTTTGTGTTTGGGATATAGTGTATTTACTCCAAAAAAGAAAAAAGAAAAAAAAGTAAACAAACTGGTTGGCTGTTAAAGAATTAAAGGAGAGGGTTGAGAGTAGAAGTTTGAAAACCAGAGAAATAAAATGATAGTTTTCAGGTTTGCCACCAGAGATGCAATATTTTAAATACTTTGAGAAAGAGTGACTTTTAAAAATATATATTTCAGATTTGAGCACTAACATTGCATATTTACAGTTCATTTAATAAATTGGCAATTAATATTTTATTGAATGGGGAATTAATATAAACTGTAAGTTTTGTCTTAAATTGATTTTTTTTTTGCCTTTTATTTTTATGACTTAAGGTATGGGTTATATTTTAGAAGCTACTTTCTAGATAGTTTGGAAGTTTGGGTGCTATATATGAAGAAAAACATTTAAGGATATATCATACTTCAGATATAAACACTTTGTTTTCTTGAATGTAATTTATTTATTGGTTAAAAAAAACTTTTTTGCTCTCGAGATGGTGCCTGTTAACCTAAACATAGAATATATTTATTACATGCAAAATATTTCTTAGCCACTTTTAAGCAGTAATGTTCGTTCTGAATGGATGTTCATTTATACATCCTGAAAATTATTTAAGTTGTTACTTAACCTCACTCTGGAGGAAAAAGAAAATAAACCTTAATATTGAAACGAATAGATTAAATAGTATGCTATAAGCTTTTTGTTATAGTGAAATTTGTGAACTGTATTTAAATTATTAATTTCCTAGTGTTAATGATAATTGTTTATAGTTGATTTGTTTTATACTTAATGCTTTTGCATTTTTGTATATCAATTTTGTGCTTAACACATTCAAACTTGGTAATGACTTTCCTTATTTTAAGTTGGTTGTGGCCTCTCCCACCTCCCCCCTACCCCCCAAATCTGTTTGGAAATTATAAAGCCTTATTAGGAAAGGTAGCAGCAGTTAGACTTGCCCTTGCTTAGGGAGAATTTTCCTTTCAATTTCAACAACAGCATTGTCAGCTTCAGGCTGTTTCTCCCATTACTGCTCCAAGGAAAAGAGGTTTACTTTTTTTTTTTTTTTTCTTTATTTAAATGGTAGCCAGCAGAGGGAGCTTAAGAGGTACTCTAGGTAGGATATAGGATTTTTCCTAAGAATTCCTTTTCCCTCAATCTCCATATTTACCTGCAAGTACTACTACATTTATCTTTTATGCATTTTAAAACCCTGGTAATAAAGTTTATTCCCAGGAATGTTAATGTGACTTTTATCTATGAAATAAAATGATAAGAAGCTTTTCATTTTGAGAAGAAAAGTTATATGATTAATATCTTAAAATGCTTATGAACTTATATAGGCATACCTCCAAGATATTGTGGGTACAAATCCAGACCCCTCCAATAAAGCAAATACTGTGATAAAGCAAGTCACATGAATTTTTTGGTTTCTCAGTGCATGTAAATGTTATGTATATATTGTATGATATTGTAATTTATTGTGTATAATAGTATTATGTCTTTAAATATATATATATATATATGTACACCTCAATTTTAAAAAATACTTAATTGCTAAAAAATGCTAACCATCATTTGAACCTTCAGAGAGTCATAGTCTTTGCTGGTGGAGGATCTTAGCTTGATGTTGATAACTGTTGACTGATCTGGGTGAAGGCTTAAGGTGGTTGTGGCAATTTCTTAAAATAAGACAGTAATGAAGTCTGCCTCATTGACTGCCTCTTCCTTTCATGAACAATTTCTCTGTAGCATGTGATTGGAGTCAGTCCTCTCACCTTTATTACCCTGCTTTGTTAACTAAGTTTATGTAATATTCTGAATCCTGCGCTGCCATTTCAACATTCTTCACAGCATCTTCAGTAGGGGTAGAGTTCATGTCAAGAAACCACTTTCTTTACTCACTTATACAAAGCAGCTCTTCATCTGTTAAAATTAGATCATGAGGTTGGAGCAATTCAGTCACATCTTTAGGCTCCACTTAGGGTTTTAGTTCTCTTGGTATTTCTATCACACCTTTGGTTACTTCCTTCCACTGAAGTCTTGAACCATCCATGAGGGTTGGAATCAACTTCCAACCTTCCAATGTATGTTGATGTTTTGACTTTTAACCATGATTCACGATGTTCTTAATGGCTTCTAGGATGGTGAATCCTTTCTAGAAGGTTTTCAATTTATCCAGACCTATCAGAGCACTCACTGCCTGTGGCAGCTATAGCCTTAAGAAGTATATTTCTTAAATGGTAAGGCTTGAAAGTTGAAATTACTCTTTGATCCATGACCTACAGAATGGATGTTATGTTAGCAGACATGAAAACAATATTAATCTTGCTTGTACATCACCATCAGAGCTCTTTGGTGACAAAGGTGCATTGTCAATGAGCATTAATATTTTGAAAGGAATCCTATTCTGAGGAGTAGGTCTTAATAGTGAGCTTTAAATAGTAAATAAATCATGTTGTAAACAGATGTGCTGTCATCCAAGCTTTGTTTTTCCATTTGTAGAGCACAGGCAGAGTAAATTTAGCACAATTTTAAAGGGTCCTAAAGGTTTTCAGAATGGTAATGAGCTTTGGTTTCAACTTTAAGTCACCTATTGCAGTAACCCCTAATAAGAGAGTCAGCCTGTCCTTTGAAGCTTTGATAGCAGGCATTGACTTCTCTTTACCATGAAACTCCTAGGTGGCATCTTCCAATATAGGCTGTTCGTCTACATTGAAAATTTATTGTCTTGGTGTAGCCACCTTCATTAATTATCTTAACCTAGGTCTTCTGGATAACTTAACAGCTTCTACATCAGCATATGCTGCCTCACCTTGCATTTTTATGTTATAGAGACAGCTTCTTTCCATAAGCCTCATGAACCAACCTCTACTACCTTGAAGCTTTCTTCTGCAGCTCCCTCACTTCTTGGCCTTCACAGAATTGAAAAGAGTTAGGCCCTTGCACTGGATTATGTTTTTGCTAAATGGCTGGTTTGATCTTCTGTCCGTATGGAAGATCTTCATGTCGGCCATAAGGCAGTTTCCTTTTTCATTTATGTGTTCACTGGAATAGCACTTTTAATTTTCTTCAAGAAATTTTCCTTTGCACTCACAACTTTGCTGACTGGTACAAGAGGCCTAGCTTTCAGCCTGTCTTGACTTTTGACATGTTTTCCTCACCAGGCTTAATTATGTCTAGTTTTTGATATAAAATGAGAGACCTGTGACTTCCTTTCACTTGAACCATTAGCATCCTTTTAGAGATACTAACTGACCTAACCTTAATATTGCGTCTTGGAGGCCAGGGGAAAGGCGGGAAGACAGAATGATCGGCTGGTGGAGTGATCAGAATACATATTTATTAAGGTCATCATCTTATGTTGTCAAAGTTCATGGCACCCCAAAACAATTACAGTAGTAACATCAAAGATCACTGATGGCAGGTCAGCAAAACAAATACGAAAATGAGAAAATTCAAAATGTGATGAGAATTACCAAAATTGACACAAAGTGAGCAAATGATGGGAAAATGGCACCTATAGACGTGGTTGATGTAGGATTGCCACAAGCCTTCGATTTGTGTTCAAAAAAAGGCAGTATCTGCAAAGCTCAGTAAACTGAAGTATGCCTGTGCTCATTTAGGTCCCCAGAAAAAGCAAGAAGCTTATGGAGTACGTATCTCTATAAGAATTATTGATGTCAGAGCCAACATGTTTAAAGCTGAAGACCTCTTAGAGGAAAGTCATGTTAAAGTACTCATTGGAAGGACTTCCCTGATGGTCCAGCGGTTAAGACTCACTGTTTCCACTCCAGGGGGTGCGGGTTCAGTCCCTGGATGCAGAACTAAGATCCCACATGCTGTGCTGCATAGCCAACATAAATCTTTAAAAACAAAAATTAGTCATTGGAAACAGGAAGGGAGGAGATGGGTAACGAGGCTGGAATTTGCCACATAGAAAAGTAATTGTTTCAAATGTTCAAATATTAAATCATTGGCTTATTTAAAAAGTTCTTTTGAAGGGCAAATCTTAGGCTTCCCTTGTTTGTGATGTAACCTATTTAACCAATTTCTCTAAAAGGCATATTTGTTGATAAATATGTATATAAGATAACTCATAAAGATGAATTTGTCTAGGCACATTGTAATGGTCTCAAAACAGTATTTTGTCACTAATGTTGAAAAAGGCTTTCTTGCCAGCAGATGTCCTAAAAGCGTAATTATAGTAATTTTAATTATATAATGCAAAATTTGTCCTGCTCTAATATTTGTAAGTGATATGATTATTCAAAATGCCCTAAAATGATTCCATGATTAGGTCAGTTGAAGGTATGCTATGCTATGCTATGCTAAGTCACTTCAGTCGTGTCCGACTCTGTGTGACCCCATAGGCAGCAGCCCACCAGGCTCTCCCGTCCCTGGGATTCTCCAGGCAAGAACACTGGAGTGGGTTGCCATTTCCTTCTCCAATGCATGAAAGTGAAAAGTGAAAGTGAAGTTGCTCAGTCGTGTCCGACTCTTAGCGACCCCATGGACTGCAGCCTACCAGGCTCCTCCACCCATGGGATTTTCCAGGCAAGAGGACTGGAGTGGGGTGCCATTGCCTTCTCCGAGTTGAAGGTATGGTCCTTCTTAAATGTGAGCAAGATCAAATAAAACTATTTGAGGGTTGCTAGGCAAACCTATACAAACTTGTATCTTTACCTTCCTAGCCAACCCCATACTGTTCTAAAATGGTTCAGGGGGCATGTGAATGCTTGAGATTTTGTATGCTTAGTGGTGGTTTTTATTTAAGTATGAACATTTCTTACATGTTTATGGGCAAGTTTAAACTATCTAAAAGGAAAATACTACAGATGACTTCTGTGGCAATCAGTGGAAATGATCACACAGCTTGAAACAATTTATATCATGATGAAATAAAAATTTTAATTACACATGACTTAGAAATTTAGCCAAAGTAAATTCACATGTCTTTAAATTTCAGAAATACTTAAAAAATAACGGTAGGTATCCCATTACATCTGTTCAGTTCAGTCGCTCAGTCGTGGAATTTTTCAAAAGATTCCAAGATAATTCTTATATGCATCTGGATTTTAAAAAGTGATTACAGGTTTTTCTATTAAATGCTAGTTTTGGTGGTATAGAATTCTATAAGTTTTTTGTTGACAGTTATGATACAATGATACAACGGTCAGTTCAGTCACTCAGTCGTGTCCAACTCTTTGTGAACCCATGGACTACAGCATGCCAAGCTTCCCTGTCCATCACTAACTCCCAGAGCTTGCTAAAACTCATGTCCATTGAGTCAGTGATGCCATCCAACCATCTCTTCCTCTGTCATCCACTTCTCCTGCCTTCAGTCTTTTCCTGGCATCAGGGTCTTCTCCAGTGGGTCAGTTCTTCACATCAGGTGGCCAAGGTATTGGAGCTTCAGCATCAGTCCTTCCAATGACTATTCAGGACTAACTTCCTTTAGGATTGACTGGTTTGATCTCCTTACTGTACAAGGGACTCTCAAGAGTCTTCTCCAACACCACAGTTTGAAAGCATCAGTTCTTTGGTGCTCAGCTTTCTAAGGTCCAACACTCACATCAATACATGACTACTGGAAGAACCATAGCTTTGACTATATGGACCTTTGTTGGTAAAGTAATATGCTGTCTAGGTTCCTCATAGCTTTTCTTCCAAGGAACAAACGTCTTTGAATTTCATGGCTGCAGTCACCATCTGCCTTGATTTTGGAGCCCAAGAAAATAAAATCTGTCACTGTTTCCATTGTTTCCCCCTCTATTTGCCATGAAGTTATGGGACCAGATGCCATGATCTTAGTTTTTGAATGTTGAGTTTTAAGTCAGGTTTTTCCCTCTCCTCTTTCACTTTCATCAGGAGGCTCTTTAGTTCCTCTTTGCTTTTTGCCATAAGGGTGGTGTCATCAGCGTATCTGAGGTTATTGATATTTCTCCTGGAAATCCTGATTCCAGCTTGTGCTTCATCCAGCCTGGGATTTTTCGGGATGTACTCTGAATGTAAGTTTAATAAGCAAAGTGACAATATACAGCTTTGATGTATTCCTTCCCCAATTTGGAACCAGCCCGTTGTTCAATGTCCGGTTCTAACTGTTTCTTGACCTGTGATACAGATTTTTCATGAGGCAGGTAAGGTGGCCTAGTATTCCCATCTCTTTAAAGTTTTCCACAGTTTGTTGTGATCCACATAGTCAAAGGTTTTGGCATATTCAATAAAGCAGAAGTAAATGTTTTTTTTGGAACTCTCTTGATTTTTCTATGATCCAGCAGATGTTGGCAATTTGATCTCTGGTTCCTCTGCCTTTTCTAAATCCAGCTTGAACATCTGGAAGTTCTTAGTTCATGTACTGTTGAAGCCTCACTTGGAGAATTTTGAACATTACCTTACTAGTGTGTGAGATGAGTTTAATTGTGCAGTAGTTTGAATATTCTTTGGCATTGCCTTTCTTTGAGATTGGAATGAAAACTGACCTTTTCCAGTCCTGTGACCACTGCTGAGTTTTCCAAATTTGCTGGCATATTGAGTGCAGCAATTTAACAGCATCATCGTTTAGGATCTGAAATTGCTCAGCTGGGATTCCATCACCTCCACTAGCTTTGTTTGTAGTGATGCTTCCTAAGGCCCCCTTAACTCCAGACTCCACAATATCTGGCTCTAGGTGAATGATCACACCATTGTAGTTATCTGGGTCATTCACATCTTTTTTGTGTAGTTCTTCTGTGTTTCTTGACATCTATGTTTCTTGCTAAAAGTACTATTAGAAGTGATGTTCCTGAGATAAGAATTATAATAGAAAAGTAACTTTCTAAGTTTTGGTAGTTACACTTGCTTTTCTAATTCTGTATGTAGAAAGGTCTTAGCAATATACTTAACTTTTACTTTCCTCTCAAGTTGCATCTTTTTCCTTTAAATTTGAAGAAATTGAGCTCTTTACATACTTTATAATAAAGCATTAATCAAATTTGTTTGATTCTGCATACAAAATATGCTCAAGATACAGATCGTCACTCACACTGCAAATTTAATGTGTTCTTCCCTAAAAGATTTGTCTATTATTTTTTGAAATTCCTTTAATATTATTAATAATATTTTGGTACTTCCGTGGCAGTTCAGTGGTTAAGACTGCAGCTTCCACTTCAGGGGGCTCCAGTTTGATACCTGATTGAGGAAATAAGATCCCACATGCCATGCAGCATGGCTGAAAAAAAGAAAAATTGCTATTTCTAGTGTACCTTCTGGTTTTGGTTTGATGCCTTATTTTCTTGAAATCTCACTAGCATTTTCTATCTTTTTAGCCTTTAGAACATTTTTTTAAATAAATGAATCTCATTACAATTAAAACTTTGTGTGTGTAGCTGGGTTCCCCCTCCCCCCCACCCTTAATACCGTTATATGCCTTGTTTTCACATTTGGAGATATATGTAGTATCTATACGCCTGTCGTTGTTGTTCATTTGCTACGTTGGGTCCAACTCTTTGTTGACCCCATGACTGCAGCACACCAATCTTCTCTGTCCTTCCTTATCTCCTGGAGTTTGCTCAAACTCATGTCCATTGAGTCAGTGATGTCATCCAACCATCTCATCTGTTGCCCCCCTCTCCTCCTGCCTTCAGTCTTACCCAGCATCAGAGTCTTTTCCAGTGAGTTGACTCTTCACATCAGGTGGCCAAAGTATTGGAGTTTCAGTTTCAGCACTAGTCCTTCCAATGAATATTCAGGGTTGATTTCCTTTAGGATTGACTGGTTTGATCTCCTTGCAGTCCAAGGGACTCTCAGGAGTCTTTTCCAGCACCACAGTTAGAAAGCACCAATTCTTCAGCAGCCAGCCTTCTTTATGGTCCAGCTTTCACATCCATACATGACTACTGGAAAAACCGTAGGTTTGACTATACAGACCTTTGTTATTAAAGTGATGTCTCTGCTTTTTAATAAACTATCTACATTTGTCACAGCTATTAAAAGGAGCAAGTGTTTTTTAATTTGTGGCTGCAGTCACCATCGCTAGTGATTTTGGAGCCCAAGAAAATGAAATGTAACTGTGTTTAGTTTGTTCTTTTTCTAGTTCCTTGAAGTGTAAAGTGAGGTGGTTTATTTGAGATCTTCCCTGTGTCTTAATATAGGCTTTTATCTCTGTAATCTTCCCTTTTAGAACTGCTTCTGTAGCATTTCATAGGTTTGATATGTTGTGCTTTTGTGTGTGCTCAGTCATGTCTGACTCTTTGTGACCATGTGGACTGTAGCCCGCCAGGCTCCTCTGTACATGGGATTCTCCAGACAAGAATACTGGGGCAGGTTGCCATTTCCTCCTCCTGGGGATATTCCTGATCCAGGGATTGAACTTGTATCTCCCGCAACTCCTGCATTGGCTGGCAGATTCTTTACTAGTGAGCCACCTGGAAAGCCCCTGTTATGCTTTAGTTTTCCCTTTTTTTCATATTACTTTATTTTCCTTTTGATTTCTTCTTTGATCCATTGATTGTTTGGGAGCATGTTGTTTAATCTCCACATATTTGTGGATTTTTAGCTTTTCTCTGTTATTGACTTCCAGCTTTACACAGTTGTCAAAAAAGATACTTAGTACGATTTTAGTCATCTTAAATTTTTAAGTTTTGTTTTATGTTCTATTATGTGACCTACTCTGGAGAATGTTGAATTTGTGCTTGAGAATAATGTGTATTCTGCTGTACTGGGTGGAAGGCTTTACATTTGTTAGATCTATTTGCTCTAACCTGTGATCAAGTCCATTTACTTGTTGATTTTTCTGTCTAGATGTATCCATTATTTAAAGTGAGGTATTGAAGTCCCCCTAGTATTGTGTGTTTCTCTCTTTAGATCTGATAGTATTTGCTTACATATATTTAAGATTTCTGATGTAGAGTGCATATATATTTATAATTGTTGTATCATCTTGATGAATTGACCCTATTATCATCGTATAATGACCGCCTTTGTCTCTTGTAACCATTTTTGACCTAAAACTTATTTTGTCTGATATTAGTATAGCTACTCCTTTTTTCTTTTGGCTTTCTATTTGCATAGAATACCTTTTGTCATACCTTAACTTTGAATCTATGTGTATTTGTAGAGTTGAGATGAATCTTTTATAAGCAGCATATTGTTGGCTTTTGCCTCTTAATCTTTCCAGCCTCTGTATATCTTTTGATTGGAGAATTCAATCCCCTGACATTTAGAGTAATTGATACTTGCTAATATGGCACCCCACTCCAGTACTTTGCCTGGAAAATCCCATGAACAGAGGAGCCTGGTAGGCTGCAGTCCATGGGGTCGCTAAGAGTTGGACACAACTGAGCGACTTCCCTTTCACTTTTCACTTTCATGCATTGGAGAAGGCAATGGTAACCCACTCCAGTGTTCTTGCCTGGAGAATCCCAGGGATGAGGGAGCCTGGTGGCTGCCATCTGTGGGATCACACAGAGTCGGACACGACTGAAGTGACTTAGCAGCAGCAGCAATACTATCTTATTGTTTTCTAGCTATTTTTTAGTTTCATTTTTTTTCCTCCTCTCTAGCTGACTTCTTTTTAAGTTGATGTTTTCCTGTAGTAGTAGTATGCTTTCACTTCCTTTTCTATGTCTTTTGTGTGTATTTCGTAGATTTTTGCTTTGTGGTTACCATGAGGTTTCCATAACACATGTAATAGGCTTAACAGTTTATGTTATGCTTAAAACAGTTAAACTTATATCATGTGTAATTACTCCCCCTTTTGTGTTTCTGATGTCACCATTTACATGTTTTGATTGTGTATCTATTAGCAAATTGTTACAGACATAGTTATTTTTAATGCTTTTGTCCTTTAACCTTTATTCTAGAGTTAAGTAGTTAGCATATCAACAAATTACAGTATTAGGGTATTCTGAATCTGACTATTTCCTTACCTTTACCAGTGTGTTGTATATTTTCATGTTACTAATAAGCATCCTTTTGTTTCAGCCTAAGGGACTCTTCTAGCATTTCTTGTAAGGCAGTTTTAGTAGTAGTAGTGTAGTGTCAATCGTTCAGTCATATCCGACTCTTTGTGACCCCATGGAGTGTAGCCTGCTAGGCTCCTCCATCCATGGAATTCTCCAGGCAAGAATACTGGAGGAGGTTGCCATTTCCTTCTCCAGGGGATCTTCCCAACCCAGGGATCAAACCTGGGTTTCCTGCATTGCTGGCAGATTCTTTATCATCTGGACCACCAGGGAAGCCCAAAGCAAATTTAGTGGTGATGAATTCCCTCTACTTTTGTTTATTAGGGGAAGCTGTAATTTTGCCTTTAATTCTGAAGGACAGTTTTTCTGGGCTAAGTATTCTTGGTTGGTAGTTTATTTCTTTCAGCACTTTGGATATATTATCTCATTCTTTCTTGGGCTATAAGGTCTGTGCTGAGGCATCCGCTGATAGCTTTATGGGAATTTTCTTGTATGAGAGAGATTTTTTTTTCTTGCTGCTGCTTCTTTTTTTAATCACACTGTGTGGTATGCAGTATCTTAGTTCCCCAGCAGGACTGAGCCTTTACCCCCTGGAGTGGATGCATGAAGGCTTAGCCACCAGACTGCTAGGAAGTCCTCTCTTGATTCTTTTGAAATTCTCTCTTTAGTTTTAGACGATTTTATTACTATGTGTCTTAGAGAAAAATATTTTGGATTGAGATTTTGAGTTGACCAATTTGCTTCATGAACTTCTGCCCTCATCTGAGGATTTCTCAGCCATTATTTGTTAAGGTTTCTACTCCTTTCTCCCCATCATACATTATTTCTTTTGATAGTGTTTATAACATCTATAGGCTTTGTACATTCTTTTTCATTCTTTTTTCTCTTCTGTTGTAAAATTTCAATTTGTCCTTTAGACCATGAATTTGCTCTTCTGCTTGTTCAAGTCTGCTCTTGAAGCTTTCTAGTCAATACTATATTTTAGTCTTTGTATTCTCCAGCTTCAGATTTTCTGTTTGGTTCTTTTTTTAATGTTTTCTTGAGTTTCTTATTTTGTTCTTTTATTATTTTCCTGATAGCATTAAACTTTTCATCTGTGTTTTGTACCTCTCTGAGTATTCACAGAATAATTATTTTGAATTCTTTGTCAGGCATTTCCTGGATATTCATTTATTTGGAGCCAGATACTGGAAGTTTACTGTATTTCTTTGGTGGAAACATATTTTTCTTGACTCTCTGTGATCCCTGTAGTATTGTATCAGTATCTGCACATTGGAAAAAGCAGTCACTTCCTCTAGGCTTTATGGACTGATTTTTTTGCAGGAAGCCTTCTACCTGCTGATAGGGACCCATACTGGTAATGTTGCCCTGGTCTAGTGATGCAGAGCACCATGTGTAAAGGTGCATTTGACACTAGGTGCAATGATATATGATGTCTCTTTGGCACAAGGACATTGGGGTCCACAGTATTGACAACTATGTGGCTTTTGACAAGCTTTGCAGAAATTCTGCTTCGCTTCAAGATCTTTTGGGCTAAGTGGCACCTCCAAGACTGGTAGCAGGGCAGGAAGTGGTAGTTGGAGCCAGCAAAATGCACAAGCTTGGCTGCAGGGGCCAACTGCATGTCCCTATATAGTGGCAGAGGTTACTTGCAGATAAACTCTTAGTGAAAGGGACTAGAGCAGATAGCAAGGGCTAAGGCTCACTGGCATTTTTCATGCTGTTTTTATGCTAGTACCATACTTTTTGATTACTATAGCCTTAAGTGAAAGTGAAGTCGCTCAGTCGTGTCCGACTTTTTGCGACCCCATGGACTGTAGCCTACCAGGCTCCTCCCTCCATGGGATTCTCCAGGCAAGAGTACTGGAGTGGGTTGCCATTTCCTTCTCCAGGGGATCTTCCGGACACAGGGATCGAACCTGGGTCTCCCGCATTCCAGGCAGATGTTTTAACCTCTGAGCCACCAGAGAAGCCCACTATAGCCTTAAAGTACACCTAAAAATTATGAAATGTGATGCTTCCACCTTTGTTCTTCTTTCTCAGCATTTATTTGGACATTCAGGGACTTCTGCATTTCCATGTAAGTTTTAGGAGGCTTTTGTTTGCTTTTACTTAATGCAAACTTCTAAAAAATACCATTGGAATCTTGATAGGAATTGCATTGAATCTATAGATGGCATTTTACCAGTATTCTTCAAATCCATGAACATTGGCTACCTTTTCATTTATCTGTGTTTTCTTCCATTTCTTTCATCAAAGTATTATAGTTTCAGAGTAGAGCTCTTTCACCTCCTTGGTTAAATTTATTCCTATATATTTAATTATTTTTGGTGCTACTGTAAATGAGATTGACATCTTTTTTTCCTTTTTCAGAAAATGTGTTGTTAGTGTATAGAAATGCTATTGCTTTTGTATGCTAATTTTATGTCCTGCATCTTTACTGAATTCATTGATTAGATCTAATGGTTTTTAGTTTCATCTTTAAGATTTTTTGCTTCCCTGGTGGTTCAGATGGTAAAGTGTCTGCCTGCAATGCAGGAGACCCAGGTTCAATTCCTGGGTCAGGAGGATCCCCTGGAGAAAGAAATGGCAACCCACTCCAGTACCCTTGCTTGGAAAATTCCATGGACTGAGGAGCCTGGTAGGCTACAATCCATGGGGTCGCAAAGAGTCAGACACGACTGAGGGACTTCACTTTTAAGATTTTTCATATGTATGATCATGTCATCTGCAAGCAAAGACAGTTTTACTTTTTCCTTTCTAATTCTGATGGAAATGGAAACCCTCTCCTGTATTCTTGCCTGTAGAATTCCATGGACAGAAGAGCCTGGTGGGCTACAGTCCATGGGGTTGCAAGACTTGGACACAACTTAGCATAAACCACCTAAACCACCAGTCCAATTCTGATACCTTTTATTTCTTTTTCTCCCACCTGATTTTTCTAACTAGGACTTCCAGTACTATATTGAATGGAGTGGTGAGATTGGGCATGTTCTCTTCTTCCTGCTTTTAGAAGAAAAGCTTCTAACTTCTCACCACTGAGTATAATGTTAGCTGTGGGATTATGATATATGGCCTTTAGTATGTTGAAATACGTTTCTTCTGACTAAATTGTTGAGAGTTTTTTTTTTTAATGACTGGATGTGGAGATGATAACTCTTTTCTTTCAATTAATGTAATATATCACATTGATTGATTTATACACATTGAACCTTCCATGCATCGTAGGGATGAATCCCACTTGACTATGGTGGTGAATGACCCTTTTAAGTTGCTGCTGAATTCAGTTTGTTAGTACTTTATTGAGAATTTTTACATCTATACTATATTCAGGATATTGGTTTATAGTTTTCTAGCAATGTCCCTTTCTGGCTTTTGGTATTAGGTTAATCCTGGCCTTGTAAAATGAGTTTGAAAGTGTTCCTCTTCTTTATTTTTGCTTGTTTGTAGCTTTAATATGACATCTATTGGCTTTATTTTTTTGATCTTGTCTCAGTTTAGTTTTTCATCCAGTTTTATGGAGATATAATTTGACACACAACAGTATAAGTTTAAGGTGTATAGCATAATTATTTGTCTTACATTCATCATGAAATGATTACACAGTAAGTTTAATAAACATCCATCATCTCATATAGATACAAAATTAAAGAAATAGAAATTATTTTTATGATGAGAACTCTTAGGATTTACTCTCTTAACAACTTTCACATAATATACAGCAATGTTAATTGTATTTATTGTGTCATGCATTACATCCCTAGTACTTATTTATGTTTTTTTTAATTTATTTATTTTAATTAGAGGCTAATTACTTTACAATATTATATTGGTTTTGCCGTACATCAACATGAATCCACCACGGGTGTACACGTGTTCCCAATCCTGAACCCCCCTCTCACCTCCCTCCCCATACCATCCCTCTGGGTCATCCCAGTGCACCAGCCCCAAGCATCCTGTATCCTGCATCAAACCTGGACTGGCGATTTGTTTCTTATATGATATTATACATGGAAGTTTTTACCTTTTGACCATCTTCATCCAGTCGACACGTGCCCCCCCCCACCCCGTAATCACAAATCTGATCTTTTTTTCCATGAATATGTTTGTTTTTGAAGTGTTATTGACCTATGACACTGTGTTAGTTCCTGTTACACAACATAGTGATTTGATATTTCTATATATATCAAAATGGTCACCACAAAAAAGTGTGGTTGTGATTTGTCACGATGTAAAGATATTACATAATTACTGACTTTTCTCCACAGTACACATTTAATACTTGTGACTCATTTATTTTGCAGCTGGGAGTTTGTACCCCTTATCTCCTTCACCTCTTTCTTTTCTCCCCTCACTCTACCCTAGCCCTCAGCAACCATCTATTTGTTCTCTCTAGTTATAACACTGTTTCTGTTGTTATATTTATTCATTTTGTTGTTTAGACTTCACATATAAGTGAAATCATGCAATATTTCTCTCTTACTTCACTTAACATAATGATGGACCTCCATAGGTTCATCCATGTTTTCACAAGTGGCAAGTGATTTATTTGGGACCTTTCTTGAGTCTTAATATAGACATTGATTGTTATGAATTTCCCTCATACCATTGCTTTTGCTGCATCCCATAAGTGCTGATATGTTTAGTTTTCACTTTCATTTGTCCCAAGAAACTTTTGAATTTCACCTTTAGTTTCTTCTTTTATCCCTTGATTGTTCAGGAGAGTGTTGTGTAATTTCTGTGTGTTTATTAATTTTCCCATTTTCCTCTTGTTATTGATGTCTAGTTGAATACCATTGTGATCAAAGAAGATGCTTGGTATGAATTCAGTCTTCTTGAATTTACTAAGGCTTATTCTGCAGCCTAACGTATGGTCTTTCCTAGGAAATTTCCATGTGCACTTTAGAAGAATGTGTTTCCTCTTGTTGGATAGAATGTTCTGTATGTGTCTATTAGGTCCATTTGTTCATAGTGTTGTTCAAGTCTGCTGTTTCCTTACTGATTTTCAGAATTGTTGAGGGTGGGGTATTAAAGTCTCCAACTATTATTGTAATACTTTAACTTCTTTTTTTTAGCTCTGTTAGTTTTTTTTTTTAAAGATTTATTTTTATTCTTTTGACTGTGGTGGGTCTTCATTGCTGAATGTGGGCTTTCTCTGGTTGCTGCATAGCTCTATTGTTTTGCTTTATATATTTAGGTGCTCCAATTTTGGTTGCATAAATACTTTAAATTGTTATAAATTCTTAATGGAATGACCCCATTATTATGTAATGACCTTTTTTGTCTCCTTTTAAAACTAAAGTCTATTTTTTCAGATATAAGTGTAATTAGCCCTGCTTTTTTTTTTTTTTTTAAGAAAAAAATGATATTTAGGTATATTATCTTCTGATTGGAGAGTTTAATCCATTTATTTTTAAAGTAATTATTGAAAAGTAAGGACTTCATTGACTTTCCTTAAATGACATTTAAAAAATTGTTTTCTGGTTGCTTAATTAATTGATTGTTAAGATGAATTGTTCTTGTTTTTTATCCTGCCCTCTTTTTTCATGTTTTGATGTCTTTTGTATTAGTATATTTTGACTTCTTTATCATGTTCCTTTGTATAATTGCTATAGGTTTTTCTCCTTGTGGTTACCATGAGGTTTACATAAAATATCTTAAAATTATAACGTCCTATTTTAAACTGATAACTTCAATATAATTTCTAAACTTTGCACTTTTTCTTCTTCTCCCCTTCACATTCTTGTTTATTGCTGTTAATTTACACATTATTCTGTTGTGTAACCAATAACTAATTATTGTAGTTATGGTTCTTTTTAATATATTTAGTTTTTTAACCTCTAAACTTAAGTTTTAAGTGAACTATGAACCATCATAACCAAATTACAGAACCTAAATTTGTACATTTGCCATTTGTTTTACACTACCTTTGAATGATGTTATTTAGTGTCCCTTACTTCCACTCGTAGAATTCCCTTTAGCATATCTTGTAAGGTAGGTCTAGTGGTAACTCTCGCACTTTTGTTTGTCCAAGGAAGTCTTTATCCCTCCTTTATTTCTGAAGGACAGCTTCACTGGGTATAGTGTTCTTGGTTAACAGTTTTTTCTTTCAGTATTTGGAGTGTGTTATCCCATTCTCTCTTGGCCTGAAATGTTTCTGTTGAGAAATCTGCCTTTAGTCTTATGTGGGTTCCCTGTATATGCTTTCTCTCTTTTCATTTGTTGTTTTAAAAATTATTTCTTTATCTTTCACTTTTGACAACTTTAATTATAATATGTCTTGGTGTGGCCCTATTCAAGTTCAACCTGTCTTTTAGCCTCATGGATCTGGACATCCATGTATCTCCCTAGGTTTGAGAAATTTTCAGTCGTTTTGCTTTAAATATACTTTCTTATCATTTTTCTCTTTCTCTTCTGGAATTCCCATAATGTGAATTTTTTTGTTTTCTTTTTTTTTCATTGTGTACAATAAGTCTATAGACTTTCTTCACTCCATTTCATTCTTTTTCTTTCTTTGACTGGATAATTTCCAGGATCCTATCTTCCAGGTCACTGATTCTCTTTCTTGCATGGTTGAGTCTGCTTTTGAAACTCTCTAATGAACTCTTCAATTCTATTATTGTAGTCTTCTACTCTGGGATTTCTGTGTGATTATTCACTTTGGTAGTTTTTGTTGCTTTGTCAAACTTTTTTATTTGTGCATTGTTTTCCTAATGTCTTTTAGGTATTTGCCTGTGTTTTTTAGTAGTTTACTGAATTTTAAGAGGATTATTCTGAATTCTTTGACAGTTTGTAGATCTCTCTTTACATCAGTTATTTTTGGCGTTGTTTCTTCTGATGGTGTCATATTTAGTTTTTCATGACCCTTGATTCCTTGTTTGTGTCTGCACAGTTGAGTACTTGGATTTCTCTTACAGTCTTATCAGTTTGCTTTCGAAGAGACAGATTTTCCCCAGTCAACTCAGTTTAGGTTTCTGGGCATGTCTGCTGATAGTGTCCTTAGGCAAGTGGAGCCTATTATTATGATCTCATTTTCTGAGAGATAACTGTTTGAGTTCTGAGGTTGGGAATGGGGGGATGTGCCACTGGATAAGAACAGTTGGGTAAAAGTGCTGGCTTGATTCCCTACCCTAAAGCTAGCCTATGGGAGGGGCTCTGTAGTTGCCTGGATTCTCTGATCAGGCTTACTAGATGGTCAGGACTGGGTACTATACTCAGTGGTAGACAGGGCTATGAATTAGCTTCTCTGTAGGATGGGACCCAGGCCTGTGTGGCTTGTTGTTTGGGAACCTGAATTAGGTGAGAGGCCGCACTGAATTCTCTGGTCAGATGACGCCACTGGTTTTGCTCTGCAGATGAAGAAATCTACAGGCTGTGCCTCTGTTCAAGTGTTACTGTAAGCAGGGCTATCGGATAGGCTATGAAGCTTCCCATCTGTTCAGATTCCCAGATCAGGCATGTTTGAGACTGTATTCAGCTGTGAGCAGGGCTACGAATGTTTCCCTATCCAGGCACAGTGGCAGAAGCAGCTCTGGTAAAGCTGGTAAAGCTCTTTATTGTCTTAACTCAAACTGACCTGCTCTGCCTGCCCTTCTATTGGCTTGAGCACCACTGGGCCACACAGCTTGCAGGTGTTTTTGCCAGTCTTTCTAATCACGTGGGGCCAGGAGGGTAAGAGGTCTTTAACGTGGGGTTTTATATAAATGTGAGTTGTGATTAATGCATCACATTCCATAGTATGTGTAAAATATTCTTATGTAGCAAATACACAGTCACATAGAATCTCATTTTCTGTAGGTATTTGAATGATGATATTTTGCATATCTCTTGCCACATCATGTCATGAACTACTAGTGTCCTTTTTACTACTGAAGATAGATTCATTAGTGCCATCAATAAGATTAGAGAATGAATTCCAGAAAATCCAGAATCAATTTCAAAAACTCATCCTTAAGATTCTGTTTCTCTAGAATCACTTCTGGTATCAAAATCTATATCAGTCTGGGTTCAACTAGAGAAGCAGAAACAGAAGTATATGTATATTAAGAGATTTATTGGAAATAATTGGCTTATATGATTGAGGGGGCTGGCTAGACAAGTCTGAAATCCACAGGACAGGCAATCATGAGGGCAGGTTGGAACTCTCAGGCATGGGGTAAAATTGCTGTCCATAAGTGGAATTTATTTGGGGAAGCAAGGGATGTAGCATAGTACCTGGAAGGTGTTCAAAACTAACCCTAGTAATTATTACATGAAAGAAGTTAGAATAGAGGAGCAAAAACAGGCTTTTAGAGTCATGGAATTGATCTTTTTACCATTCTGCTTTCATTATATCTGGTATTGATATATTCCTTTTTAAGCAGAGAAAAGAACATCTAATGTATAAATATCCCAACCCCTGTCCTTATTGGGGTGGTCAAGGAAAGCTTGGGTTGTAACTAGGATTATCTTCTATTAGGTCTTTGGCACTGTACCTTGCTGAGTTCTTTGACAAGTCAGTAATGTTTAGAATGGTGGAACTTCATAAAATGAGGGACTCAATTTTTGACTACAGATTTCAGGCACTGATATTAAAGCCCCAGGGATATAGGAGGTAGTTGAGGATTGACTTTTTTCTTCCTTTCTCATCTCTCTAAGACAACAGTATGATGATTGGAACAGACTTGAATCCCAATGGGAAAAATTGATCATATCCTTAGATGGATGGTAATGTCCTTGATTATATCTTCACTTTCATTCAGCCTTCCATCCTAGTGATAATCCAGTTTGGGCATTTTCAGTTCAGTCGTGTCCAGCTCTTTGTGACCCCATGAACCGCAGCATGCCAGGCCTCCCTGTCCATCACCAACTTATGTTTGGGCATTATCTCTATCAATTGACTGTACTCTTTATGTAATCCACATGTTTCTGGTGATGGTGGTGGTTTAGTTGCTAAGTTGTGTCTGACTCTTGCAATCCCATGAGCTGTAGCCCACCAACTCCTCTGCCATGGGATTTCCCTGGCAAAAATACTGGAAGTGGGTCACCATTTCCTTCTCCAGGGGATCTTCCTGACCCAGAGATTGAAACTGCATCTCCTGCATTGCAGGTGGATTCTTTACTGCTGAGCCACCAGGGAAGCCCCTGCACTTTTCAGAGTCTTCTCTAAATCTTCTCCTGGGGACATAATCTCTTGGTTTGTCCCTAACTCAACTCCGCATTTTTTGTAGTTGACAGTGAGTGTTCACCTGATAGACCCTTCACTTGGCTGTAATATGCCCTCCATATATAACTTGGTCTGTAAATTTTCTAGACATCACTACTGCAAGGAACTGACTAGACAACTGACTTGCCCAAGGTTGTTCTTATTAGTCATGTGAACGTGAACAAGTTACTTAGCCTTTCCGAACTTCTGAGGTGGACATAAAAATTGTACCTAATTCATAAAAAAGATCTTCACGACCAAGATAATCACGAAGATGTGATCACTCACACTCACCTAGAGCTGGACATCCTGGAATATGAAGTCAGGTGGGCCTTAGAAAGCATCACTACAAACAAAGCTGGTGGAAGTGATGGAATTCCAGTTGAGCTATTTCAAATCCTAAAAGATGATGCTGTGAAATTGCTACACTCAATATGCCAGCACATTTGGAAAACTCAGCAATGGACACAGGACTGGAAAAGGTCAGTTTTTATTCCAATCCCAAAGAAAGGCAATGCCAAAGAATGCTCAAACTACCGCACAATGGTACTCATCTCACACGCTAGTAAAATAATGCTCAAAATTCTCCAAGCCAGGCTTCAGCAATACGTGAACCATGAACTTCCAGATGTTCAAGCTGGTTTTAGAAAAGGCAGAGGAACCAGAGATAAAATTGCCAACATCTGCTGGATCATTGAAAAAGCAAGAGAGTTCCAGAAAAATATCTATTTCTGCTTTATTAACTATGCCAAAGCCTTTGACTGTGTGGATCACAATAAACTGGAAAATTCTGAAAGAGATGGGAATATCAGACCACCTGACCTGCCCCTTGAGAAACCTGTATGCAGGTCCAGAAGCAACAGTTAGAACTGGACATGGAACAACAGACTGGTTCCAAATAGGAGAAGGAGTACGTCAAGGCTGTATATTGTCACCCTGCTTATTTAACTTATATGCAGAGTACATCATGAGAAATGCTGGGCTGGAGGAAGCACAAGCTGGAATCAAGATTGCCGGGAGAAATATCAATAACCTCAGATATGCAGATGACACCACCCTTATGACAGAAAGTGAAGAAGAACTAAAGAGCCTCTTGATGAAAGTGAAAGAGGAGAGTGAAAAAGTTGGCTTAAAGCTCAACATTCAGAAAACTAAGATCATGGCATCCGGTCCCATGACTTCATGGCAGATAGATGGGGAAACAGTGAAAACAGTGGCTGACATTATTTTTTTGGGGCTCCAAAATCACTGCAGATGATGATTACAGCCATGAAATTAAAAGACGCTTGCTCCTTGGAAGGAAAGTTATGACCAACTGAGACAGAATATTGAAAAGCAGAGACATTACTTTACCAACAAAGGTCTGTCTAGTCAAGGCTATGGTTTTTCCAGTAGTCATGTATGGATGTGAGAGTTGGACTGTGAAGAAAGCTGAGCATCGAAGAATTGATGCTTTTGAACTGTGGTGTTGGAGAAGACTCTTGAGAGTCCCTTGGACTGCAAGGAGATCCAACCAGTCCATCCTAAAGGAATCAGTCCTGGGTGTTCATTGGAGGGACTGATGTTGAAGCTGAAGCTCCAATACTTTGGCCACCTGATGCGGAGAGCTGACTCATTTGAAAACACCCTGATGCTGGGAAAGATTGAGGGCTGGAGGAGAAGGGGACGACAGAGGATGAGATGGTTGGATGGCATCACCGCCACAATGGACATGGGTTTAGGTGAGCTCTGGGAGTTGGTGATGGACAGGGAGGCCTGGTGTGCAGCGATTCATGGAGTCGCAAAGAGTCGGACACAACTGAGGGACTGAAGTGAACTGAACATACAATTGTTAGAGGATTAAATGAGTTTATGTAAAGCACTTGGTGCCTGACTGGTTTTAGGTGCTTAAAGGTAGTGTGATTATGCTGTTGCTACTGCTGTAGACTGTTTCAGCTTTAAAACTTGCACTTGCTTATTTCTTCACTGACACTAAGCCTTTGACGACTAAGCCCTTTCTCTGTGTCATCATCTTTCTCTATCAGGAGCCCTAATCCTTTAGCTGCCTGAGTGTTATGCTGAAGAATGGAAAGTTCCTATGTTTTTACTGTGCCATGCCTTCCATTTCAGGGGTGGGGTCCTGAAGGGATGGAATGCCAAACTGTTTATAACCAAAAGGCCAATAAAAGTGTCTTCCCAAATGAAATATTGATCTTCTTAAATCTAAGATATCAAGTGTGAGGCACACCCTTATTTTATGTAATGCTAAAGAAGTAAACCAATTAACCTTCAGAATTTTTTATCTTATACTTGATTAAAAGTTATTTTGATGCAGGTCTGTGAGAGCACGCAAGAGGCTGCCTGGTCCCTGGAGAGACCCCTCCACCAGGAGGACCCGTACAACTCATGGACCTTTCCAGGCCCAGGTGCAGCCTCTGAGGGAAACTGGTCCTGTGGCATGGGCCCATGTTCAAGGGCTGGGAAAGTGTGCCATGACAGATGACCTGCTGATCAGGGAGTCTTAATTAAGTGACACAGGAGCTACGCTGTGTGGGTAGAAGCCATCAACAGGACCTAGAGAGCAACTGGCTGGCCTGAGATTCAAGAGTTGGAAATCCCAGGGATCTCAGTCAATACCAGCTCCACGGCAGAGAACGTGGATTCCGTGGCTGCCATCTGCCACTCCAGTGCCACTGACGACAAATGGTATGTGAGTTACTCACAGGTATCCAACTATGACCCAGACAGCAAGACGCTCATCATCCAAAGGGTCAGCATCTGCAACACACCACTTCAGTGTGGGATGGAAATCCTCCCACACAGTATTGAGAGAAATGAAGTCATCTTTCGGACAATTACCTATGGGCCCTCCCGTGTGCTGATCAGGAGTAAGCCTAGTAACCTAAATGGCAAACTGACTGCTGAGATTGGTTCCAGTGGAGATGGAGTATAGCTCCTATTCCAGTTCAGAATCCAATGGATCCACAATGGCTCCTTTCTGAACTCCTCAGAGAAAAAATTACCCTCCTGAATCTGACCTGGGACCAGATGGGCAGATACAGATATCAGGAAGTCCAGCTCCAGGTGCCTGGGCAAAGTTTTCGCCATCTCAGGATCCTTGCTGGTATTTCTCATCATGGTGACAGTAGTAGGTAGTATCCGCTCCTGTGCTTTCCTCATCCGTACCCTGATCAGACATTACTGTGAAAGTCACTCAGCCATGTCCAACTCTTGGCGGCCCCATAGACTATGCAGTCCATGGAATTCTCCAGGCCAGAATACTGGAGTTGGGTAGTCATTCCCTTCTCCAGGGGATCTTCCCAATCTAGGGATCAAACCCAGGTCTCCCACATTGCAGGTGGATTCTTTACCAGCTGAGCTACCAGGGAAGCCCACCAGGGTAAATCCACAAGGGCAAATCAGCCTATATGACTATCCACCTCAAACCTGGAGGACAAGACCAGATCGGTAAGGAGGATTCCAACTCCTCCACTTCCTTAATTTGGCAGCATGCAATCATCAGATATGCCCCATCTCAACATTGCCAGGGACAGAGAAATGGAACAACCCATACATGCCCAACAACTGGGAACTGCTTATATGGGATGAAGTACATGTTGAGTGAATCTGTCTTTGTTAGATACCATGCTGGGCAAACCTGCTTACTGATGCAGAGAACGTTCACAACTTGATGCCACATTAGAAATGCATGATGCAAACCTGCATCTGATAGGATCATGTTGTGAAAAGTATAGATTAGTTAAATGATATAGATGTAATATTATAGGATGAATGTATGTATTTTCCAGTTTTATGTGTCCACACACATGCATATATATATATATGTATATATTTTACGCATATATATACACCTGTGCAAAAATTGTGGAAAATATTAACTATCGACAGTGCTGTCTCAGTTTCCTTCTTTACAATTTGTTGTATATTCTGAAGTAGTTTTTTTCTTCACAAAGTATATGTTGTTCTTATATAAAAAAAGTAAAGTTAAAACAGCATGAAGTTTAAAAAATAAGTTATTTTGATAGAGATTAGTTGGTCACCAAGGACTGGGGGTGGGGATGTTGAGAACATACTATTTAAGGGTACCAAATACAAATAGTAGATAAATAAGTTCTGGAAATCTGATGCACAACATAGGGGTTATAGTCAACAATACTGTATTACGAATTTTAAAATTGCTAAGAGACTAAATCTTACGTATTCTCACTACAAAGAAGAAATTATAAATATGTGCCATTGTTAGCTAGCACTACTGTAGTTATTATATGGCAATATATAAATGAGTCAAACCAACACATTGTACAACTTAAACTGTATAGTATTATATGTCAATTATATCTCCATTAAAAAAGAAAAATATGTCTTAACTTTTTTTAAAAGTTATTTTTGACTTATTTAGACATAGAATCAATGACTATGAATGGCTGTGGCTGAATTCACTCATGTGGACTGATCACCACATCACTAACTGCTGCCTGGGTGATGGTCAAACACTACTGATTGTGAGATGCACATGAATTTCAGAGATACTAAAATGTGAAGAGTGAAAAAGTACATCTGAAAGTTAGTGAAAGCTATTCTGTTTCCCTTCAGCCAGTCCTCTAGAATGTAGAAACTTTATTTTCTTGGTATTCTATTGGTGGTGGTGGTGGTTTAGTCGCTAAGTTGTGTCCGACTCTTGCAATCCCATGGACTGAAGCCCGCCAGGCTCCCCGTCCATGGGATTCTCCAGGCAAGAATACTGGAGTGGGTTGCCATTTCCTTCTCCAGGTCTATCGAAGACTTCAGGTATTTAAATCGTCCTAGTTTTAAGAGAAAATACCTTGGCTGAGACAAATGTTGTTGATTCTCATCTCAATCGTAGAGGTTCTGTGAACATACATATTAAGGATTTGATCTTTTTCATTTTATTAAATGGAAAGCAAACTCTAAGTTATATCCTTCCTCAAGAGATGTTTGTGCTTGATAAAAGTGAAAAAGTGAAGTCGCTCAGTTGTGTCTTACTCTTTGCGACCCCATGGATTGTAGCTTACCACACTCCTCCGTCCATGGGATTTTCCAGGCAAGAGTACTGGAGTGGGTTTCCATTTCCTTCTCCAGAGGATCTTCCTGACCCAGGGATTGAACCCAGGTCTCCTGCATTGTAAGCAGACACTTTACCATCTGAGCCACTAGAGAAGTCCTTGCTGCTTGATACTTAGCCACAATTTCATAACACTTTAATTTGATCTCAGGGTTGTATAAAGAACAACATTTTGGAATCAGATAGACTTAGATATATATTCTGTCACTTACTAGCCACGTGACTATGTATATTACATTACCTTCCTAGGCCTCAGTTGCCTTATCTGTAACCTCATCATAGATTAAATAGAAAACGTATATAAAGTGTAAAATATTTGCCTACAATTGCTGTCCAGTAAACTGCTGTTTTGATGAAAATGGTGTTCTACTGGAGAGCTGAGAATATGTTCTGTGGAAAGCTGGATGTCAAGCTTGGCAGTAGTGTTGCCAGAGTCTTGCCTGGGGTCAGTCTGGCCTGGAAGCGTTTTCTTATAGGTCATCCCTCAAGAAATGGTTAGGTAACTTCACTTTTAGACAATGACAGTACTAGGAAATGCCATATTGTTCAATGGCAACATTAATCTTGGAGCAAAAGGAAACGTTCAGAATGCAGAAAGAATCGTTTTGATCATTTGAGAGGGATTTTGAAATAGGAATTCATTACTAAAGGTTGCATGCTCAGTCACTCAGATGTGTCCAACTCTTTGTGACCCTGTTGACTGTAGCCTGCCGAGCTCCTCTGTCCATGGAATTCTCCAAGCAAGAACACTGGAGTGGGTTGCCATTTTCTCCTCCAAGGAATCTTCCCGACCCAGGGATCGAATCTGTGTCTCCTGCACGGGGAGGTAGATTCTTTACCACTGAACCACCCGGGAAGCCTACAGGTTAGGAATAGATAAAATTACTCAGTCACCCATGAAATATGTATTGGGTATGTTCTCAGGGTCAGGTGCTCTGCTAGGTCCTGGGAACACAGTGCCTGTATGTTCTAGTGAAGCATGTAGACAAGGGCCTGCCCTTACATTGAGGGGAAAAGTAGGGATATGTAAAAAAAAGTAAACAGTTTTTAAGACAAGATGATTACATAATGCTACTTTAAGGTTTGACAGTAAGGGAAGGCTTCTCTGACATTTCAACTGAGACCTGAATGACAAGGAGTGATTTTTTATTTTTAATCCTTTGGGGGTCACTGAACTTCTTGTATATGTGGATTTATAGTTTTCATCAAATTTGGACATTTTTTTGACCATTACATCTTTCCCTCTCCTTTGGAGACTCTGCTTTATATCAAGCCACTTGAAGTCTCATATCCCACTATTGCTCTCTTCTTTCTTTTCTTTTTTAAAAGTGATTTTTTGGGGTTTTTTT
Organism: Bos indicus; assembly: GCF_029378745.1. NCBI lineage: Eukaryota > Metazoa > Chordata > Mammalia > Artiodactyla > Bovidae > Bos > Bos indicus. The sequence continues at coordinate 15,724,961 of NC_091777.1, read as the reverse complement.
TTTTTTTTTTTTGGTATTTCTTTTTACACAGTTTCCATTGCTTTGTCTTCAAGTTCACTAATCTTTTCTTCTGCAACATTTAACCTGCCTTTAATCCCATCCAGTGTATTTATCATCTTAGATGTTGAAGTTTTAATCTCTAGAATTTCATTTTGAGACTTTTTACAATCTTCCATGTCTCTACTCAATACATTCTACTTTTTTTCTAGCTGTCTGAACCTGGAGCAATCACTGGGTTCACTGGTTTTGTTCCCATCTCTCACACATCACAGTCTTTACTACTTGATGGCTAACATCTTGAGAACTGTTCTTTCATATATTTTTTGTCCAGATTTTTAGTTGTTTCAGACAGTAAATCCAGTCTTTACCCCATCTTGGCTGAAAGTAGAAGTATCCTGCCTCTGTTATTTAGCTCATAATTATTCTCAGGCTTAAATACAGACAAAAAGGCTTCTTATTGGTTTTAACCAGTTGCTATCAGTAGAAAACACATTAGAGTCTGATTGTACGTGTTTTCCTGATATGTGATAAAGCACATGCCATCTCTTTGGTCTCTGAACTAATCTTTGTTCAGAATCTATTAAAAATATAACCATCAAAAATCTCTAATATTTCTTTTTTTAATTAAAAAAAAATCCTGTTGTTTTAAACGAGTAAGAGAAATCTGTTGCAGAGACTTTTGGTATTTATTATACTATTACAGTATCACATTCCTGGGCTCAGCTGCTTGCCAGATGTAGTTATAAAACATTTTTATGGCATTATACATGGGCCAAGGGCTTTAGAAGCCTTATTTTACTTTTTTATGTGGGTTAAGATGAGTTTTTTTTTTAAGTTTTGGTTGAAGTCTACATAACAAAGTTTACCATTAAAAAAAATTATTTACTTTAAATGAAACAAGAATGAATATTTTTAATGATAAAAGGTACAATTCACAAAGAAGATCATAAATCATTAGACACCTTAAAAACAAAGATACATAAAGCAAAATCAGGAGAAATATAAGAAAAAATATATAATCATAATGAGACATATTAACATTTGAGAATATTTTATCAAGTGCAGAAAAAATAAGAATAGGAACATCTTGAATGATGTCCTTAATAATTTAAATATAATAGGTTTATATTTAATTAATTTATATTAATATATCCTACACAAATATATTTAAAATTCTGTATCTCATATGTTGTTATTAGATGTCCATAGGACATTTAGAAAATCTGACAAAAAGATAAATATTACTAAATTTCAAAAAGTAGAATTCTTTTCTGTGTGTGTGATTTAGTTATACATAGACACATATGTTATTTTTGAAATTCTTTTCCATTACAGGTTATTACAGGATATTGAATATAGTTCCCTGTGCTATATAGTAAAGCTTTGTTGCTTGTTGCATATCTATTTTTTTAACTAGAAACCTAGCATTCTATTCATACTGAGTCAAACAAGTGGAATCTAAATGTGATAAATTTTTTAGTTAGGCAAAAGTTCATAAGTTTGCTAAAATATATATATTATGCCCATTATTTATGTATATTTATATAAAAGTTTTTCTACTACTTGATAAAGGTTTGAAAAAGAGTATAAAAAAATGGAGACATTGGAAAATATAAGCTAAATGAAATGGAAGCACTGAATATGAAATAGAAAAATCGAAACAAATTAGATAAAAGATCTTCATATAGTCCAGTGTTTAAACATGGCTGCTCATTAGAAACATGCCTGAAATTCCGGCAAAAAAAAGAAATACCTGGGTATTTGTATTTTTCAAAAACTCCAAGATAATTCTGTTATGTCTCTGGATTTTAAAAAGTGATTACAGGTTTTTCTGTTAAATGCTAGTTTTGGTGATATAGAATTCTATAATTTTTCTGTTGACCGATCATGATACAATGGTCAGTCAGTTCAGTCACTCAGTCGTGTCTGACTCTTTGTGACCCCATAGACTGCAGCACACCAGGCTTCCCTGTCCGTCACTAACTTGCACAGCTTGCTTGAACTCATGTCCATCAAGTCAGTGATGCCATCCAACCGTCTCATACTCTGTCATCCCCTTCTCCTCCTGCCTTCAGTCTTTCCCAGCATTAGGGTCTTTTCCAATGGGTCAGTTCTTTGCATAAGGTGGCCAAAGTATTGGAGCTTCAGCTTCAGCATCAGTCCTTCCAATGCATATTCAGGGTTGATTTCCTTTAGGATTGACTGGTTTGATCTCCTTGCAGTCCAAAAGACTCTCAAGAGTCTTCTCCAACACCACAGTTTGAAAACATCAATTCTTTGGAGCTCAGCTTTCTTTAAGGTCCAACACTCGCATTCATACATGACTACTGGAAAAACCATAGCTTTGACTAGATGGACCTTTGTTAGTAAAGTAATGTCTGTGCTTTTTCATATGCTGTCTAGGTTTGTCATAGCTTTTCTTCCAAGGAGCAAGCGTCTGAATTTCATGGCTGCAGTCACCATCTGCAGTGATTTTGGAGTCCAGGAAAATAAAGTCTCTCACTGTTTCCATTGTTTCCCCATCTATTTGCCATGAAGTGATGGGACCGGATGCCATGATCTTCATTTTTTGAATGTTGAGTTTTAAGCTGGCTTTTTACTCTCCTCTTTCACTTTCATCAAGAGGCTCTTTAGTTCCTCTTTGCTTTCTGCCATAAGGGTGGTGTCATCTGCATACCTACATATCTGAGGTTATTGATATTTCTCCTGGCAATGTTGAATCCAGCCCAGGATTTTGCATGATGTACTCTGCATATAAGTCAAATAAGCAAGGTGACAATATGCAGCTTTGATGTATTCTTTTCCCAATATGGAATCAGTCCATTGTTCTATGTCCAGTTCTAACTGTTGCTTCTTGACCTGCATACAGATTTCTCAGGTGGCAGACAAGGTGATCTGGTATTCCCATCTCTTTTAGAATTTTCCACAGTTAGTTGTGATCCACACAGTCAAAGGCTTTAGCGTAGTCAATGAAGCAGAAGTAGATTTTTTCTGGAACTCTCTTGCTTTTTCTGTGATCCAACAGATGTTGGCAATTTGATTTCTGGTTCCTCTGCCTTTTCTAAATCCACTTTGCACATCTGGAAGCTCTCAGTTCATGTACTGTTGAAACCTAGCTTGAATTTTGAGTATTACTTTGCTAGCATGTGAGATGAGTGTAATTGTGGGGTAGTTGGAACATTCTTTGGCATTGCCTTTCTTTGGGATTGGAATGAAAGCTGACCTTTTTCAGTCCTGTGGCCACTGCTGAGTTTTCCAAATTTGCTGGCACATTGAGTGCAGCACTTTCACAGCATCATCTTTTAGGATTTGAAACAGCTCAACTGGAATTCCATCACCTCCACTAGTTTGTTCGTTGTGACGTTTCCTAAGGCCCACTTGACTTTGCACTCCAGGATGTCTGGCTCTAGGTGAATGATCACACCATCATGGGTTATCTGTGTTATTCAGATGTTTTTTGTATAGTTCTTCTGTGTATTCTTGCCACTTCCTCTTAATATCTTCTGCTTCTATTAAATCCATACCATTTCTGTCCTTTATTGTGCCCATGTTTGCTTGAAATATCCCCTTGGTGTCTCTAATTTTCTTGAAGAGATTTCTAGTCTTTCCCATTCTATTTTTTTTCCTCTGTTTCTTTGCATTGATCACTTTATCTCTCTATGCTGTTCTTTGGAACTCTGCATTCAGATGGGCATAGCTTTCCTTTTCTCCTTTGCCTTTTGCTTCTCTTTTTTTCTCAGCTATTTGTAAGGCCTCCTCAGACAACCATTTTGCCTTTTTCATTTTTCCTTGGGGATGGTCTTGATCACTGCGTCCTGTACAATGTTACCAACATCCGTCCGTAGTTCTTCAGGCTCTCTGTCTATCAGATCTAATCCCTTGAATCTATTTGTCACTTTACTGTATAATTGTAAGGGGTTTGATTTAGGTCATATCTGAATGGTCTAGTGGTTTTCCCTATTTTCTTCAATTTAAATTTGAATTTTGCAATAAGGAGTTCATGACCTGAGCCACAGTCAGCTCTTGGTCTTGTTCTTGCTAACTGTATAGAGCGTCTCCATCTTTGGTTGCAAAGAATATAATCAGTCTGATTTTGGTGTTGATCATCTGGTGATGTCCATGTATAGAGTCGTCTCTTGTGTTGTTGGAAGAGGGTGTTTTCTATGACCAGTGTGTTCTATTGGCAAAACTTTATTAGCCTTTGCCCTGCTTCATTTTGTACTCCAAGGCCAAACTTGCCTGTTACTCCAGGTATCTCTTGACTTCCTACTTTTGCATTCCAGTCCCCTATGATGAAAAGAACATCTATTTTTGTGTTAGTTCTAGGAGGTCTTGTAGGTCTTCATAGAACTGTTCAACTTCAACTTCTTTGGCATTAGTGGTTGGGCATAAACTTGGATTACTGTGATATTGAATGAATTGCCTTGGAAATGAACAGAGATCATCTGTCACTTTTGAGATTGCACCCAAGTACTGCATTTCAGACTCTTTTGTTGACTATGAGAGCTACTCCATTTCTTCTAAGGGCTTCTTGCCCACTGTTGCTGCTGCTGCTAAGTCGTTTCAGTCATGTCCCACTCTGTGCGACCCCACAGACAGCAGCCCACCAGGCTCCCCTGTCCCTGGGATTCTCCAGGCAAGAATACTGGAGCGGGTTGCCATTTCCTTCTCCAATGCATGAAAGTGAAAAGTGAAAAGTGAAAGTAAAGTCGGTCAATTGTGTCCCGTGTCCGACTCTTTGCGACCCCATGGACTGCAGCCTACCGGGCTCCTCTGTCCATGGGAGTTTCCAGGCAAGAGTACTGGAGTGGGTAGCCATTGCCTTCTCCATTCTTGCCCACGGTAGTAGATATAATGAATTAATTATCTGAATTAAATTAGCCCATTCTGGTCCATTTAGTTCACTGATTCCTAAAATGTCAGTGTTCACTCTTGCCATCTCTTGTTTGACCACTTCCAATTTGCCTTGATTCATGGACCTAACATTCTAGATTCTTACACAATATTGTCCAAAAGCATCAGACTTTCCTTTCATCACCAGTCATATCCACAACTGGGAGTTGTTTTCACTTTGACTCAGCCTCTTCATTCTTGCTGGAGCTGTTTCTCCACTGGTCTCCAGTAGCATATTGGGACCTACCAACCTGGGGAGTTCATCTTTCACTGTTACATCTTTTTGCCTTTTCATACTGTTCATGGGCTGCTCAAGGCAAGAATACTGAAGTGGTTTGCCATTCCCTTCTCCAGTGGACCACGTTTTGTCAGAACTCTCCACCATGACCCGTCCGTCTTAGGTGGCCCCACACAGCATGGTTCATAGTTTCATTGAGTTAGACAAGGCTGTGATCCAAGTGATTAAGTGAGTATTAGTTACATAATCACAATAGTAAAAGTTGTTTATCAGTTTTCACAATCAATAGCCAGACAAAAAATGGGTAGCCTTTCCCTTCTCCAGGGGATCTTTCCAACCCAGGGATCAAACCCAGTTCTCCCACATTACAGGCATATTCTTTACCAGCTGAGCCACAAGGGAAGCCCCACATAATCACTATAGTGAAAGATGTTTATCAGTTTTCACAATCAATAGCCAGACAAAAAATATAATTACAATTTCAAGCCATAATGGGAACATGATTAACTTAGCAATATAAAATAATTACATATAATTTGGGGGGTCAAGCAGAGTTTTGTGGCAAGTGGAACTGTATAATGCATATGTTTTCATCTGCTCAGCTAGTCTGTGTCTTTTGGTTGGTGCTTTTAATCCATTTACATTGAAGGTGATTATCGATGTGTATGATCTTATTACCATTTTCTTAATTGTTTTGGGTTTATTTTCTGTAAGTAGGTCTTTTCCTTCTCTTATTTTCTGCCTAGAGAATTTCCTTTAACATTTCTTATGAAGCTGGTTTTGTGGTGGTGAATTATCTTAACTTTTGCTTGTCTGGAAAGCTTTTTATTTCTCCATCAAATCTGAAGGAAAGCCTTGCTGGGCAGAGTATTCTTGGTTGTAGGTTCTTCCCTTTTATCACCATCATCCCATTCCCTTCTGTCTTGTAGAGTTTCTGTTGAGAAATCAGCCGATAGCCTGATGGGAGTTGCCTTGTATGTTAATTGTCATTTTTCCTTGTTGCTTTTAATATTTTATCTTTGTCTTTAATTTTTGTCAGTTTGATTACCAAGTGTCTCAGTGTGTTCCTCCTTGGGTTCATCCTGCCTGGGACTCTCTGTGCTTCCTGGACTTGGTAGATTATTTCCTTTCCCACATTAGGGAAGTTTTCAGCTAATATCTCTTCAAATATTTTTCAAGTCCTTTCTCTCTTCTCCTTCTGGGACCCCTATAATGCAAATATTCATGTTTTAACACTTCCCTGGTGACTCAGAAGGCAAAGAATTTGCGTGCAATGAAGGAGACCTGGGTTTGATCCTTGGGCAGGAAGGCCCTCCTGGAGAAGGAAATGGCAGCCCTCTCCAGTATTCTTGCCTGGAGAATTCCATGGACAGAAGGACCTGGCAGGATACAGTCCATGGTTTTGCAGAGTCCTACGCGACCATGCAACTGACACTTTCACTTTCAGAGATCTCTTTATTGTTGTTCAGACATAACTACATGACTGTTGCTCAGTTGTATCTGACTCTTTGCAACCCCATGGATTGCAGTATGCCAGGCTTCCCTGTCCTTGGCCATCTCCCAGAGTTTGCTCAAACTTATGTCCATTAAGTCGGTGATGCCATCCAACCATCTTATCCTCTGTCATCCCCTCCTCCTCCTGCCTTCAATCTTTCCCAGCATCAAGGTCTTTTCCAATGAGTAGGCTCTTCACATCAGGTCTCCTAGACTGTCTTCATTTCTTTTCTTTTCCTATATTCTGTTTTGCCCCAGTGATTTCCACTATTCTGTTCTCCAGGTCATTTATCTGTGCTTCTGCCTCAGTTATTCTGCTATGGATTCCTTCTGGTGTATTATTCATCTCTGTTTGTTTGTTCTTTAGTTCTTGTAGGTCTTTGGTAAACATTTCTTGCATCTTCTCAATCTTTGCCTCCATTCTTTTTCCAAGATCCTGAATCATATTCACTGTCATTATTCTGAATTCCTTTTCTAGAAGGTTGCTTCTTTCCACTTCATTTAGTTGTTTTTCTGGGATTTTATCTGTCCCTTCATCTGGGACTTAACTTTCTGCTTTTTCATGCTGATAAACTTTCTGTAATGTGGTTTTGTTTTATTTGTTGTGTGATTGTGGTTCTTCTTGCTTCTTCTGTCTGCCCTCTGATGGAGGAGGCTAAGAGGCTTATGTAAGCTTCCTGATGGGAAGGACTGGTGGTGGGAAAAACTGGATGTTGCTCTGGTGGGCTCTGCTTCACTTGCTCAGTAAAGCTTAAATCCAATTAAAGGGAGGGGTTACCCTCCCTTCCTGGTAGTTTTTTACCTGAGACAACCCAACCCTGGGGTCTTTAGGCTCTATGGTCGGGTTAATGGAGAACTCCAAGAGGTTTTATGCCAAAGGGGACCTTCCCAGACAGCTACTGCCAGTCCCCCCATCCCTGTGGTGAACGCCTGCTGACCCACGCCTCCACAAGAGACCCTCCAACACTAGCAGGTGGTTTTGCTTCAGCTTCCTGTGGAGTCACTGCTCCTTTCCTCTGAGTCTTGGTGCATGCAAGGTTTTGTTTGTGCCATCCAAAACTGGAATCTGTTTCCCCCAGTCCTGTGGAAGTCTTGTAATCAAATCCTACTGGTCTTCCTGGTCAGATTCCCTGGGGGTTCCCAGTCCCTTTGTCGGATCCCCAGGCTGGGGAGCCTGATGTGGGATTCTGAACCTTCACAACAGTGGGAGAACTTCTTTTTTATTATTGTTGTCCAGTTTATGGGTCACCCTACTGGCGGGTATGGGTTTGATTTTATCATGATTGTGCCCCTCCTACTGTCTTGCTGTGGCTTCTTCTTTGTCTTTGGATGCACCGTACCTTTTTTGGATGGGTTCCAGCGTCCTCCTGTGGATGGTTGTGATTTTGGTGCTATCACAGGAGGAGATGAGCACAATCTTCTATTCTGCCATCTTGAACTGAAATTTACAAAATTTACCCTTTTAAGTGTATAATTCAGTGACATAAAATACATTCACAATGATGTATAAAAATCACCACTATTTCTGAACTTTTTCATCACCCCAGAGAAATTCTATACCCATCAGAATAACTCCCCATTCTCTCCTCCACCCACCTCCTGGTAATCTTTATTCTGCTTTCTCTCTTAATGAGTTTGCCTCGTCTGGTACCTCATGTAAGTAGAATCATATTAATATATTTGTCCTTTGTATGCTCAGCTGCTGAGTCACGTCCAACTCTACAACCTCATGAACTATAGCCTGTCAAGCTCCTCTGTCCACAGAGGTTTCCAGGCAAGGATACTGGAGTGGTTCTTATATCCTTCTTTAGGGAATCTTCCGGACCCAGGGATCTAACCCACATCTCTTGCGTCTCCGGCATTGGCAGGTGGGTTGTTTACCACTGTGCTGCATGGGAAGCCCCTCATTTGGCCTTTAGTACCTAGCTTGCTTCGCTTAGAATAATATTCAATTCATCCATACTGTAGGTGTATTAGAATTTTATTCCTTCTTAAAAGGCTGAATGATATTCCTTTGTATGTATATAACACATTTTGTTTATTCATTTGTTGATGGACACTTCATTTATTTCTACCTTTTGGCTATGAACTGAGTATATATGTTCATATATTTATGTATTCTGTGAACATGAGTGTATAAGTATCTACTTTCAGTACTTTTGGGTGTGTTCCTAGGAGTAGAGTTGCTGAATCACATGGTAATTTTATGTTTAATTTTGAGAAATCACCGAACTGTTTTACGTAGTGGCTGCACCGTTTTACACGCCTACCCACAATGCACAAAGGTGCCAGTTTCTCCACATCCTCACAATACTTGTTTTTCTTCTTTTCCTTCTCTCTTTCTTCCTTCCATTGAAAAAAATAGAACCCATTCTATTGGGGGTGAAGTTGTATATCAACGTGGTTTTGATTTTCATTTCCCTAATGACTAGTGATACTGAACATTTTTTCATGTGCTTACTGTCTGTTGTATATTTATTCAAATCCTTTGTGCATCTGTTTATTTTGTTTATTTTTTTAAATTGATTTATTTGGCTGCACTAGATCTTAATTGCGGCACAGGGGATCTTTTTGTTCCAGCTTGTGGGATCTTTAGTTGTGGCAGATGGGATCTAGTTCCTTGACTAGGGTTCAAATCTGGGCCCCTTGCATTGGGAGCACAGAGTCTTAGCCACTGGACCACGAGGGAAGTCCTCTTTTGCCCATGTTTGAATTGGTTTGTTGGTTTAGGGGGAGACCTATATGTCCAAATTATTTGTTCTTCAAAGATCTTCTGGGAGTTTTGATGTTCACTTGGTATTTTATGTCTGACATATCTAGAAAATGCTCCGCAGGAAATTTTTTCGTGTTTCTATGACAATGGTGTCCCTTATGTGGCAGATCTTCCTTTGTAATAGATGAAGCAGACAGTGATTCCAAGTTGCTTCCCGTGTACCTGGGCTGTTTCCAGTGTTCTCCTCTTGTTTCTGTATGGCATACTTCCAGAAAAGAATTATTGACCAGACTGATCTGAAGTGACTTGTGTGTTGCTCCCAAGGCTTCAGTGTTAAAACTTCACTTTTCTTTGAGTTTGAAATTTTTATTTCAGTAAACAAAAACATCTTCACTCTTTGACTCACAAATGAGAAATTCATTTCTGATTGAAAATGAGTTTCATTTTCTAATTGAAATTCATTTTCTAATTTGAAATTCATCCAAATTCAATTTCACGTATCAGTATTGAGAGAATCTGCTTCTGCTCCAGCAATGGCAGCTCTGACACAAGTTTGCCACATGCTCTTCTAACTTAAAAGCTATGATACAACCCAAGAGCTAAATAAATTTGGTGCTAGAGATACTGATAAATGCAACTAACTTCTGACCTTTATCCGGAAGCTCAAGGTTAAAACTTTTATGTGTGATTTTGAGGCCGTAGAACTATAAAGCACATTTAAAAGTGTCAAACATGTTTGTAACAAAAAAAATCAATTGAACACATCTGAGTACATTTCTTTATGTCTTGTATGGTAGTGCTAACATGTGGGTTCAATTAACAGGAACAAGAGCAGAAACAATAGAAAAGAACTACCATATATGGAGTACTCACTACATCCCAGGCACCATGCCAGGTATTTCCCATGTATGATTGTGTTTAAAGATTACAAGTCAGGAAAATGAAGCTCTAAGATTCAAGAAAAGTGCTCAGGTCACATACTTGATAAATGGCAGAGACTGGATATAAAATCAGGTCAGTGTGACTCTATAACAGAAGTACAACAGCTGGATGGAGGAAAAACAAAGAAATACATTTCAAATAGTTTAATATTATTGTGACTGGCTGAAGACAAAAGGGATGTCATCTAGAAAATAGGAGATTTAAGTAGATAGACTTTTTCTTTAAACTGTGTTGGAAATGTTTCATAAAAATGAGGAAAGCCAATTTCTTCTCTAAGTGTGTTGCAGTTTTTCTTTTCATTTTCAAATTTTGGATTAAAATACTTTGCTTATGTTTGGATTGGCTTTTGTATTGTCTATTATTCCCTCCTCATTGGCCTTACTACTTCTTTCTGAACAAAATGCTACTTCAAATGTCTCCTTTCCTAATTCTTACCATGCCCCCATCTTTCAACTCAAAGCCTTTCCCTAAACCTGTCTTTAATGGATTCAGTTTGCTCATTTGAAAGTCTCCAGTTAATATAGCTTTGTCTCTATTATAGTTTTTGGTTCTTGACATCCATACTTTTGAGACTTTTGTCTTATAGTTCCTCATTTGTGACCTTTTTTGTTTTCCTTTTGTTTGTTTTTGGCTTTTTTCTACACTGTCGTTTTGAATTTGTGGCCCTTTTCTTTAGGTAAAAGCCTAAAGAAAGAAATTTCTAGAATCTCTCTTACTAGACCAATTTTCAACTTTTTAGAATGTAAAAACTAGTTTTTTCAAATTGATCGTAAATCTACTCTTGGATCAGTCAGTCATGACCAGTTGGGTAGGGACCAGAATCCCATTCTACAAACGTGGCTGCTGGGAGTCTACTGATACAGACTCTGTTAGGGGCATCCCTAGAAAAGACAAAATGTTTACTAGCCAGGTACTCATCAAAGAGGTGCCTTCTACACTCTGTAGACCAGGGGATAGGAAAACTTTATGATGTCCTTGTAAACAAGATGGAGAAACATAAACTGAATCCTGGGGAATTGGGTGCAATCGTAAGTATTTGAACAACCAAATGCAAAGAGGGTGCACTGATGCTACCCTGCAGGCAGGTCATTAGTGATGAGCTGGAAGGCTCTGCTCAACCAGACCTGATTTTGGCATTGCTCTCAGTGATTCAGATGAGCTCTCACTGGAATGCAAGTGCCCACACGATCAGAGGCTATGGCCCTGGCTTCCTTGGTGCTATTCAGGCCACATTAAGAAAGTGTTAGTCATTTGTCATTTTCTGACCACCCTCGACTCCCCTTCCAGAGTATATTATCCTCCAGTCTTAAAGCAACTGCCATTAGCGCTCCCCTGGGAATAAGTAATGCCAAGATAGGGAAATGGCTGGAGTTCACTGGTCTCCCCCACCCCTACTCCCAGCCTTTTCTCTATTCTCTTTTCCTGGGACACCATTTACTGAACCTTGGGCTTTTGGATTTCATCTGTTCTTTCACATTTCTCTCTTTTCATCCTATGCTATAGGAGATTTCCTCCCTTTTATAATTTGTGAACATTTTATTTCTGTTATCACATTTTAAATCTCTAATTGCTTCTCTAATTATTCTTTTTTAAATCTTATGTTTTTATAAAATCTTTCTTAACTCTCTTGAGTCAACTTTTATTCTATTCCCTGATAATTTTGTTTCCACCAGAATTTGTTTTTCACATTTATATATCTTGATCTTTCCCTCTCTAGCTGCTAGATCTGCCATTATCTTGGTGATCTTTGCTTACCTGCTCATATTTAAGAAAGAAGGTCCATATAAGTAGGGTGACGTCTCTCCACTGGTAATTCTGACTGGGTGCTCTGGGCATGAGATGGGAGAGTTGAGTGGAAGTTCATTTTTAGGCTGAGGTCACCTGATGGCCAGAATGAGAACTTTACTGTGAGACATAAAGCTGATGACTAAAATCCTTAGATCTCCAGTGTGGAGAACTGTCTAATTTGTTTAGAGAAGAGCTGTCTGGGGCTTGTTTACTTTTGCCTGAGGGTAAAGGCCAATTGCCTGTACTTACTACATGTGAGGGAGGGGCTGGAGGATGGAAGTGGGTGGTGGAGAAAAGCAGGTGGGTACGGTTGATCCACCTTCGGAGCTTGCCTGTTCCCTGGGCTGACTGGCAGCCATTCTCTGCAACCCTCATAGCTTGTTCTGGGCTGGCCGTCTAAGGCTTCCTTTACCTGTAAGCCTCTTCCATCAACTCTCTGGCTTCCGGATATATGCCAACTGTCTCATCCCCAAGTGATACCTCCTTACTCCATTCTCCATTAGATACAAGTTTATTCCTTTGTGTACTTTTGTTCCTTTTGTATAAAGAGTCAAGGCAGAGAGAGCATGTCTGGTTCATTAATAAAAAACAATACACATTTACTATTTGTTATCCTGCAAGTAATATTTCTAGCAAAAGAACTGTAAATTAATGTAATGGTCCATTGAAATAAACAAATAATTTTTTATAATTTAAAAAAGTATACAAGTAACATATAAAAACATACTTCTTATAGAAATGCAAATACAGAAACATGTGGATTATAAAGAGAATTTGGCTTTTCCCTTATTTTTCCCCAACAGAGTTCTGCTCTTTCCCCAGGAAGTAGCTGCTGTTAATTACTGGCTATGTATCCTTGACTATTGCTAATGTATTTGTATATCTATATGTGTCTGGTTCTCAGGCTGTTTGTCCTTTTTATTTAGATAGGATCAAGTTTCATATGTTGTTTTGTGAATTTTAACTTGGCCGTATGTCTTGGCTAGCTTTTCAGGATAGTAGATGTACTGCTGCTGCTCCTGCTGCTAAGTCGCGTCAGTCGAGTCCGACTCTGTGCGACCCCATAGACGGCAGCCCACCAGGCTCCGCCGTCCCTGGGATTCTCCAGGCAAGAACACTGGAGTGGGTTGCCATTTCCTTCTCCAATACATGAAAGTGAAAGTGAAGTCGCTCAGTCATGTCTGACTCCTAGTGACCCCATGGACTGCAGCCTACCAGGCTCCTCCGTCCATGGGATTTTCCAGGCAAGAGTACTGGAGTGGGGTGCCATTGCCTTCTCCGAGTAGATGTACAGCTGTCATTATTTCCTCCACTGGTTGCCATTTAAGGAGTCTGCAGTTTTGTTCTTTTTTTCCCAAAAAGACAAAATCTATTACTTTCCTGTTTCTTTGACCCTTAGCATGCTTTCCACTCAAACTGAGAAATCCTTGTCATAACTATAAAGAATCCCAGTGAATTAAACTGAAAAAAAGTGGCTGGATGAAATACAGCAAATTGAACAGATCATAATATGTAATAATATTTAGAGGTACGATACTAAAACTTCTTTATTAAAATTCATATTATCCTACCTCGGGTAGTGAATGGAACAAAATCAAATAACAGTTATTTTGCTCACAGCTAAGAAGGCAAATCAGCTTGAATGTCATCTCTCAAATGTACTAATAACAAATGTCCAGGCTTAAAACATCCTTATTTTTTTCCTACTGTTCTTTTCCTGCTATTCCCTGACTGTTTTTCTGGTTTATTCACCATGTTTTAAGTTCTTGATTTATTCCTTATTCTTTTTGTTATAGGTCTTGAAACTGGAATCAATTTAACCTCAAAAAAAAATCAGTGTTAATTTTCAGATGAATCCTCTTTATAATAGTGTATAAGAATATCTATGACAAAAATACACACTTTCCTTGACTCTGTGGCAGAATGATACCCCTATACACCCCCACTCCCTCCACTCCCCGCTTTCACATTTCTTCATCTGTAGAAATCTGTGCTCACCTATGTAAGGTTGGATCACAACTCCAGCTTACACTCTGCTTTTAACAAATTCATTGAGCACTAAGCTATGTTAGGCACTGTTATATGCATTTCATTTTTATTATCTCATTTAATCCTCAAAATAGTCCCACACATTAGATTTAGAGAGGTTAAGGTACTTGTTTAAAGTCAGACAGTACGTGGTAGAGCTAAGCTTCAAACCTGGGTCTGCCTAACACCAAAGTTTGAGCTCTGGCCTCTGTGCCACAGATTCACCACTCAGCCAGTGAGCCCTCATGACTGCGTGAGAAGAGAAACCTCACTGGGAGGGTAGACGATGGCCCCCCCAAAAGGTATTCACATCCTCATCTCTGGAACCTGTGAATGTTACTTTTTATGGTGAAAAAGAACTTTGAAAATGTGATTAAGAACCTCAAGATGGGAAGATTATCTTGGATTATCCAGGTGAGACCTAAATACGGTCACATATATCATCATGCAAGGGAGGCAGGGGATCTGACACATGCACAGAAGGATTAGGAAGGCAGTGTGATCGTGGAAACAGAGTGCAGTGATTGACCAGAAACCAAGAAACGCCAGCTGCTACCAGAAGCTAGGAAGGGAAGGAATGATTTTCTCCTGGAGCCTCTGGAGAAAGCATAGCCCTGCTGACACCTTGGTTTGGCCCAGTGATATTAGTGTCAGACTTCTGGCCTCCAGAACTGTGAGAGAATAAGTTTCTGTTGTTTTAAGCCATTAAGTTTGTGGTAACTTTTTATGGCAATCACAGGTGACTTTGTGAGCTCTCTAGGCCAGTTTCCTTATGTAAATGAGAATATTAATGGTAATACTTAGAATTTAAAAAATATACAGTGCTGGCTTTTACCTTGCACGAGGTGAATGCTTGACAGAACTGTTACCACTTTTAGGATCTGATAGGAAGACATTTGTGGTGCTTTGGGAGAACACAAGAAAGAGGGGTGGTTAACCCAGCCTCTGGTTCATAAACGCACCTGACCATCCAGTAAGGTTAATGAAGGAGCTAAAATTGATTTAATTGATTTTTTTGCCAAATGACAGAGTTCACACACACACACACACACACAAAATCTCCACCCCTAATTTCTAAGAGTGACTGCAATCATCAGAGAAACTCTTTTCAGGTGATAACTCTTATTACCTGGTGGATGCCCCAGTGACTTTCTTATTTTTCTAGAGGTGATTCTGAATGGTCATTCCAGGACACGTTAATAAATGGACCGTAAAAATAAACACTGCAACTGGAGACTGGAAGTGTAAATTCAGTTGCCTATCAGGAATGTAATCTGTGACCATGACACTTTGTCCATAGAAATGAACAGAGGGAGGGCTGGACTGGTCTGGGGGCCTGGTTCCCAGGCATGTAAGGATTATTTCTCTCTGAGGGCTGGACAGGAGCCGAGCCAGAGAGTTTGCCTTTGAGCTGTTCCCATTTGTTCATCCAGCTCCCAGAGAGACGTCATTGCCTTCATTATGGGTTGCTCTGGGCTAGTGATGGAGGAGTTAGCAGGGTGGCCTGGAGTGGCTCTCTGCAGGCTGGTGCCAGCTGACACATGCCACTTAGGTTTCCAAGGAGCCAAGCTGTCCCCACTCACGCATGGCTGATGCACTTGTGGCTAAATGCGGTGCCGCTAGGGCCCCAGGCCAGATTCAGGGCAGGACATAGAATGCCACCTCCATCACCAGGGAAACAGTGGTCTGCGTGCATGATTTAAACCAGGGCCAACAAGAAGGCTCAAAGGCACGGTCAGCAGAGGAAGGGAGACCAGAGAGTGGCTTGCATGGATTTTGTCTTGGGTTCTGACTGTTGACAAGCCACTTAACTGCCTGCATGTTTAGGTTTATCTGCATGTAAGATGGAGGGAACAATACGCATCTGACAGGGGACTTATGAAAACAGCATTTCTGATAGACCGCTCGGGATCCATGGATGGAAGGTGGTATGTAAGTGCAGATGGTAAACTGGTGGTGTGTGTGTGTTTTCAGCAGGTGCCTTAAGGGCATGTAGACCCTCCAGAAAACACATTTAGAGTCTGACCAAAAGCAGACAATAGTAAAAACTAACAATCTTAAGTGCATGGATTTGTCTTTGGTTTTGTGCAGCTATCAGGGAATTACATGTGTAATTCAGACTTCAAAACTATTTTATTTTCAAACATTGCTGTGATTAGTCGTACTTAAGGCTCAAATCATTTGAGAATGCTGTAGTTGATTGTTTGCAGATGTTTGCCAACTTTGCTCTAAAAAAATTCCCAAATTAATTCTACTGTAGTTTAATGAGTTGCATGTGTAGTCTGGAATGTTTGTTTCCAAGTCGGAAGGGGGCAAAAATCTATTTAAAAATCAGTGCAAAGAGGAATCCTTTCTCTATCCCTGGGGGTTTACTGTTTCTGAGGAGTCCTGAATCTGTTACATATACATTTGTTGTGTTCATTTAAGGTTAAGCAATCATGTTAATTTAAGGTTAAGCAATCGAGGTCTGACCTCTCTATAAGGTTACTAAATGTCATTTTCTGTCAGCTGGGTTCCTGGGGGAGTCTGTTCTTGGTCAATTAACCTCTCACTTGTGCATATTGTTGTCTAGAATAATTCCTGTGGGTCCAGATGAATCATGACTATTACAGAAAAAAAAAAAAAAAAAACCCACAAATAATACACTTAAAAGTTAGAATAATTATATAAATGAAATATAGAAAAGAAAGATCATCTGCAATTCTCTGATGCAGAATTAACCATATTGGCATATATGTATATTTTAAACAAAAATGGGATTCTAATGTCTGTACTTGGCTGTTTTGCAACCTGCTTTTGGGGTGAAACCTTCACCTATTGGATCTGGGAGGAACACCATAGATCCTCAGAGTGTCTGACCCTGTACAGTGAGGAGGGGTCCTGCTTTGGTTGCAGGCATGGCGGTGGGGAAGTGGAGGTGGAATGAGGGCCTCAGAGCATCAGTCAGCATTTATGAAAGGAGTTTCAAAGACTTGTTCTCTCAGATGTCATTCCACTTCCTTAGCGCTAATGTGTTTTGGCAACAGCATACATCCCAGAACTGGTAAACACTTGCTGCTTTTAGTTTCTGTGTGGATGACAATCCTGTGCCCTCCCAATCCATTTACATTCCATCAGATCCACTGGTTCCTCCTTCCTCCCTTTTTTTCCATACTAACAGAACTTGGTAAGGCATACAGAACAATGCACAAATCTTATAGCCTTTTGGATTGAATACTACAGACCTGTATGCACATATAAAACATCTCCAACATCCCAGAAGTGGCTCTGTGTCCCCTCTGAGTCAGTCCCTCCTACCTCTAGGTAATCAATCTGTTCAGTCTTAGACACGAATTTTACTATGTTATTTCCCACCTAAAAACATTCCACAGGATTATTGTCCCTTTATCTTGCCCCTTGGGTCTAAATGTCTCTGCTTGACTTTCCAGGTCCACTTTCTTAAGAGTCCTGCCTGCTGGATCATTTGGGCCTCCATTGACACCTCCTGGCCCAAGACTAGTATCTGCACTGTCACTCCCATCTGCCAGACTATCTGGAGCTCTGTTCACTCCATGCCCTCACCTTTCCCTGGCCTGCCTGAATCTCACCCATCCTTCAAGGCTCAGCTCAAGTCCGGTTCCCACCAAGAAGTCCTTTCACTTTGCTAAAATTTGTTTCCAATTTCTTTACCTCCCACTTACACTCTGAATTGGTTGACATCAAGTAACCAAGTTTCTGCAGAGACTTGGGCCCATGGAAGGCAGGCCACTCTGCCATTCCTACTTACTATTCCCAGTGACCCTCCACAGTCAGCAGCACAGTTTTCCAAACCCTCCCTCCTTCTCTCACCCGTTCTCTTGCATCATGGGGCTGCCTCAGGTCTGCTGCTCCCCAACCCCAAACCCTGCTCCCGGTCTGAAGCCCCCTCTTTCCTTCCCCTTCTTGGTGCTTTGCTACCCAGCTCACCAAATTCTCTCCTGCAGACCTCAGATTCCACCCATTCTTTAGATTTGACAGGAAAAATCCTGAGACCAAGCTCTCCTCAGAGGATAGGGACAGATTGAGGACTGAGAATTTGAGCAGATGAAGGTGGGCTGCTTTTTTATCAGATACGGGAGGCCTGGGAACACTGGTACATCACATGATTTTGCCCTATCCCACCCACATCCCTCACACCCAGCAGTTAGTGGCTGTCCCGTCTTCTCTGTTGTTCCAGTGTGTTACCCTTGCTTCCACCCAGACTTTCCACCCTGAGCTCACAGGTATCAGCACAGCAAAGGGTTTAAATAAGATATTGCTGTTAAAGTGCTTAGCACAGTGTCTGCCATGGTCAGGCTCAGGGCTAATATAAAAAGCCTGCAACTCTTTCTCTGATTCCTGTCAAGCCAGGTGTGTTAGGGGTCTCAAAGTGAGTGTGTGTGTGTGTGTGTGTGTGTGGCCAGAAACCCTACCTACTATAGTGAACACAGGCCCTGGGGCCATGGCCAGCTCTGCACTGACTCTCCCTGGGACCCTCAGTCTCTTCTTGAGGAAAATAAGAATCATAATCCATGCAACTTAGATGAGTGTAAGTGTGAGCACACATCAAAGCGCTTGGCAGGTGGGGACACCTTACCAGTATGAGCCGACAGGCAGTACAATATGTTGGCATGAAGCTTATTGGCCTAGTTCCAACTTGCAAATAAAATTGTGTTTCTAAATTAGCAGTTGGAAAATGCAGCCCCCTAGAGAAAATCGGGTTCTAGACAAGATGTTCCAATTAGACTCCTCCGGCTGTAAGCAGGCTTGGGAGTTTGGCTGCCTGCATTGATATACAGGGTCTTACACACTTACAATAGACACACTTACAATAAAAGTCTGTCTAGTCAAAGATATGGTTTTTCCAGTAGTCGTGTATGGATGGGAGAGTTGGACTATAAAGAAAGCTGAGCACCGAAGAATTGATGCTTTTGAACTGTGGTGTTGGAGAAGACTCTTGAGAGTCCCTTGGACAGCAAGGAGATCCAACCAGTCCATCCTAAAGGAAATCAGTCCTGAATATTCATTGGAAGGACTGATGCTGAAGTTGAAACTCCAATACTTTGGCCATGTGATGCAAAGAACTGACTTACTTGAAAAGACCCTGTTGCTGAGAAAGATTGAAAGCAGGAGGAGAAGGGGACAACAGAGGATGAGATGGTTGGATGGCATCACCAACTCGATGGACATGAGTTTGAGTAAGCTCCAGGAGTTGGTGATGGACTTGGAAGCTTGGCATGCTACAGTCCATAGGGTCGCAAAGAGTGGGACATGACTGAGCAACTGAACTGAACTGAACTGAACACAGACTTTGGAAAGTGACTTTGTCATCCCAAGCCTCAGTTTACTCACCTGTGAAATGGGGATATAGTTTCTTTGTCTTAGAATTGTTGTGGGGGCAAAAGTAATTTATGTGACAATGTAGCACAGTGCCTGACACATAGAAATGCTTGATAAATAATAGTCCTTTATTTCCTAAATAAGTGTTGCTCTGGACATGTTGAATGAATTAATAGCTGCTAGTGCGGATTTGATTTATGAGGGTCCTTTTTGTTCTTCTCTGATATTTTCAGGCTTATTCCATCTGACCATGCTCGGCTGGGAACAATTTTGACTAGGCATGTGAGAAAGGAGTTTACAAAGTGAAAAGCTTCAACCAGGGGTAGAAATGCTGCCTACAGAAGACAGTGAGATCTGGGAGCAACCCCACCAGCCACCTGAGAGCTAGCGAGGAGGGTCCCTGAGGCCCAGGCCTGTCATGAAGCTGTCGTTTCCGTCTCTGCTTCTTCAGAGCTCCCAACTTGCCTCTGGTTTTATTCCTAAGTGCAATTCCTGGATTCATCCTGGCAGGACTTTTGGTATCTTTCTGGGTAGGCAGATGAGATAAGCAGTAGATGATTTTCTACAAAAGAATAAGTAACTATTATAATATCTAGGGGCCCCAACCCTGTGCCCAGTCCCCCCACCCCCACGCCCCATCTCCTCAGACAACTGTCCAGGATGAGCCTGTGGGCAGAGGCCAATTTCATGACACACACACCATTCTCAAATCCAGCAAGCAGGGTGGAGATTTCCATGGTCACTCTGAGGGCAACAGTTTGGTCCGGTCTTTGCCTTTGACTTACTCGGTGGCCTTTAAAAAGCCCCTTCTCCTCTCCAGATCTCAGACTGTACATCTACAAAATGATGTGGTTGACCCTTACAGTCTCTGAAGTTCCTCCTGTCTCTGAAAGTGGCAGAGTGGTGTGAGTTATCAACCTGGGTTGGAATTCTGGCTCCACTGTTTTCTGACTGTGTGGCCTTGGGGGAGCCCCTTAAGTTCTTTAGATTGATCTCCCTCTGTAAAATGAGGTGATAAATAGTAATCTACCCTATAGGGTTGTACATGCCTTCTCAGTCCCTCAGTCATGTCTGACTCTTTGCAACCCTGCAGACTGTAGTCTACCAGGCTCCTCTGTCCATGGGATTTTCCAGACAAGAATACTGGAGTGGGTTTCCTCCTCCAGGAGCTCTTCCAGGTCCAGGGATTGGACCCAAGTCTCCCGAGTCTCCTGCATTGGCAGGCAGATTCTTTACCACTGAACCACCTGGGAAACCCACACTATAGGTTTGTAGCAAAGTCTAAATAAGACATTTGCATTTAAAGTACTTAGTACAGAATCTGCCCATGGTCAGGTTCAAGAAAGCAAGCTAAATATCAAAAACCTGCACCCCCTACTCTGATTGCTGTCAGTCAGGCCAGGTGAATTGGGCCCTGGAGTGATATGTGTGCATATATGTCTGTCTGTCTGTGGATGCATGCCAGGGCATGTGGAGGGTTTGGCCTCCCCCAGAGCACTCTGGGTAGATCTGTCCAAGGAGCCTCCCTGAGGGTAACAGCTGAGTTGGAGCAGGCATCTCATTCAGCAGAAGCCACCGCTCATGGCCTTCTCTTCACTGCAGCATGTCCCAGTCTTTGAGGCTCCAGATATCTTCATTGCTTCTTGAGTAGTTTTACTTAAAGAGGCAATTACTGATCCCTCCCAGCCTGGATGTGAGCAGCCCCCATGAAGAAAGCAACCTGTTCTATTGCTGTCCAGGGCTTTGCTCTGTCCTGGAGGGCTGCTGGAAGGCAAGGAGTCTTAGCTCTTCTTCTGGCCCCTGCACCCAGGTTCTGGATTTTGAACTCAGGTCAGCTCTGTCTGAGGACTCAATCCCTTCTTTTTTCTGTTGTTGGACCACACAGCGTTTGTTTCACACTGGACACTCAGCTAAGTGATGCAGGAAGTAGGCCCCCAGGAAGCCAGATACCGCCTAGCAAAGCAGATAACCAAGTGAAGCCTCTGGATGCCTCTGGGGCCCGGGGCAGGCTCAGAGATAAGCGGAAATGCCAGGCTTATCGCTGCAGCCCGAGTTCTAGAGAAGCCATCCTGGCCAGCCCACCTCGTTCCCTGGGCTCCGGGCAGTCGGGCATCTCTAAGCAGAGTAAACACTGGGCTGGCACGGCCGCAGCAGCAGGACAGGACGCTGTGCCTCACTCCGGCACTTCTCAGTCCCAGCGCCAGAGGCCAGCAGCGGGCGTCGAATTACACCCAGATATTTGCGGTAAGCAGGCCGGTCTGCTTTGAAGTAGGAACCCAAGTAACAACTATTAGGTTCACAGGACAAAGGGAGCCTCAGTGAATCTGAGTCCTCTTGGACCAAGAAACTCCATCAGCAGAAACTTTTGGTTGATGAGTACAGCCTGGGGGTGGTCAGCACAGGCCTTTCCCGATGTGGTGGGCAGACAAGGCCAAGGGGCAGCTAACCCCAAAGTTGTCCACGTTGAACCCTGCGAGACTTTCTGAGGTTCTGTTTCATCCCTGGTTTCCTTTCGGGAGTAAGTGCAGCTTCGTGGAGGACGTGTTTGCCCTTTCTGGTTGCACATCATGAGTGGTGCATGCGGGGTGGTGGCCTGGGGGAGGTCAGGTGGCTGGGGGAGCTGATTTAGGTTTGGGAAGACACACCCTTGTCCCCTGCCCCTACCCCACAATGAGGTGACTGAGTAGGCTGCCGTGCTGGTGGGCTGTCCGTCTGGGCTGGGATGGTGAGGGGTGGTGAGTTCCAATCTCTACTGTTTTCATGTACTTACTGTGTGCCAAGTGCTGTGCTGAGTGTTTTGCTTATCTGAATACTCAAATAGCCCTGAGGCTATTGCACTGTTATGAGCCCCTTTTACAAATGAAGAACACTGTGTTCAGGGAGGTTAAGTAAGTTCCAGCTGGCCCTTACGGGCACTTAGGTGCACTTACCTACTTGTATATATGTGGCCTCAAGATACGTGGCCTCCATCTCTCAGAAAATTGTCTTATTTGACTTTGTTAGAACAAGACCCTTCACTGCCTTGTGCTGCCACACTTGTTATGAGTCCACAAACATGCAAATTCTACCACGTTGGCCTCCCCCAGATGTTGTACCTGTGAGCTCCGCAAAACCTACTTCCCATCCTGCTCCCCAGCAGCAAACACAATGAAGTCTTTGAGCAGTTCTTTCTGGTGTTTGCTTCCAATTCTCTCCTCATCAATTTTGTTCATTATGTATGGATTTCCTTTTAAGAGAAATGAAGATTTAGCTCTCTCCATTTTCCCTTTACAACTCTCATAATATTATATATCACTGCTTTAACTTAATACAGTATTTACTTTATTATGGCATAATATAATACATATATAATGTAACATTATAATGTGTGTGCTGTGCTTAGCCACTGTCTGACTCTTTGTGACGCCATGGACTGTAGCCCGCCAGGCTCTTCTGTCCATGGGGATTCTCCAGGCAAGAATGCTGCAGTGGGTTGTCATGCTCTCTCCAGGGGATCTTCCCAAGCCAGGAGTTGAACCCAGGTCTCCCACATTGCAGGCAGATTCTTTACTATCTGAGCCACCAGGGAAACCCAAGAATACTGGAGAGAATTGCCATTCTCTTCTCCAGGGGATCTTCCCGACCCAGAAATCCAACAAGGGTCTCCTGCATTGCAGGAAGATTCCTTACCAGCTGAACTACCAAGGAAACCCAAAAGTCTGATGCTCTACCAACTGAGCTATCCAGGCTCCTATATAAATATTATTCATTGAAAATTCAATCATGTACTTAAAAATTTTTTTTTAATTTTTTAGTTGGAAGATATTGCTTTACAATGCTGTGTTGATTTCTGCTGTACAACAACGCAAATCAGTCATTATGTATATAACCCTTTCCTCTTTTGCCTCCCTCCCCTGGTCCCATCCCACCCCTCTTGGTCATCACAGAGCTCCACGCCAGTCTCCCTGTAATCGTGTATTTTGATTTCATTCTTTCCTGGACTCCGATTTTCTTGGAGACTCTGATTCCTTCTGTTCCCCTTTTGCCCCGTGGCTGGCATTGTACTGATGGCTAACATCTGAGCACTCACTGTGTGCCAAGCTTCGTTCCAGGCGCCTCCCAAGCATTCTCAAATGACCCTCCTGACAACTCCATGAAGCATGTGCATTGCTATTATGTTACACTCCAGGAAGTACAGACTGAGAGAGGTTAAATAAACTGGCCCACGATCCTGCCTAATAACAGGCAGAGGCAGGAGTTAAATCCTGGTCATCTGACCCTAGGCCCCATACTCGTAACATTTTACATGTCTTTAACTCTATTATATTTCATAATGTCTGTAGTATTTCTTTGATAAATTCCTTTCCTCTTTCTTTCCTTTCTCCACCTGAACTCCAGTTAATTAGATGTAGGACCAGCTTAATCCACTGTCTCTCTTTCTTTTTTCTCCTATTGTACACATCTTCAGCTTTCAGTTCTGTTTTCTGGAATATTATCTTATTCCAGATAAGATAATATCTTCCTATCCCTGTATTGGATTTTTAAATGTTAACATTCATATTTGTAATTCCCAAGACCTTTTATTCTATGCTTGTTCTTTTTCCACAGTACTCTCTTCTTTTTCAATGGATGGAAGAATCTTTCACACTTTTCTGTGGTTACTAATGAGAGCCTTTTTTGAAACTTTCTTGTTTCTTTGTTCCCTGTTTCTGCCACAATATATTTCTGTTTATTTGTTTGGGCTCCCCTTTTTATCTTGGGAGCTTTCTCTGAATACCTGGTGATCCCTTTTTTCTGTGCATATTTCAGAATAAGGCACTGAAACCTGGCTGGTGGGTTGAGGCTTGTTGATCGCTTGGCTCTGTTGAGGATCAGATGATCCTCAGAGCATAGCACTGTTGTACTGTGGACCGCTGCATCTCTTCAGAAACAGATCTGTGATCTGCAGGGAATGGGGGGCAAGAGAAGAGTCACGGCTTTGAATGGACTCCTCAGCCTTGAGTTTCTGCTCCCCTCTTCCTCCAACTGGGATCTCAGGGTCCACAAGCCTCTCTAAGGTTCTTCAGGAAAAGCTGGCTATCACCATAAAGACATTGGAAGACTCTTGGGGTTCAGTGCACACTGATACAGCCTCTGGCAAACAGAGGTCTGTGCCTTTCTGGGAGTGGACTGGCTGCCAGTCATCACCCAGGAAAGATGAGGTGTCACTGAACTTGCTACTCTGTGACCATCCAGCTTGGTTGCCTCTTCTCTGACCTGTGTTCTCTTGACTTGGTGGGTGGAATGCCTCCCCTGTTCTCTGGGCAGGCACCATTGCCCCAAAAG
This sequence comes from Bos indicus, assembly GCF_029378745.1. Taxonomy (NCBI): domain Eukaryota; kingdom Metazoa; phylum Chordata; class Mammalia; order Artiodactyla; family Bovidae; genus Bos; species Bos indicus. The sequence continues at coordinate 15,700,224 of NC_091777.1, read as the reverse complement.
AATTGCCCATGGCTCTTGCTGTGCCCTCTAACTGAGGGAGCTGGAGAGAAGCCATGCACCCACCCTCAGAAAACGGATGTGCTCATAAACTCATTTCTTCTGGAGGCTGAGAAATGAAAGGGCTTCACAGTTGGTGTTCATCAAGGAGGCCTAAGGACTTGTCCTGTCGGCATATTCTGAGCTTTCTCCCAGAGGCTCCTAGAGTTTACTTCTGGGAATTGTGAGGGCTTCTTGCCCTCTGCTCATCTGATTGTTCTGGGAAACCCCAGCTGCAGCCTCCTCCTTCCACTTTCTCCCAGGGATCAGCCCAGCCGCCTGCTCCTATTGGCGCCTCCTTAGTTCATTCCTTCTATATAGTTGCCTTGAATACCTACATCCCAGGCATGTTGGTGTGCTGGGGATCATGGCAAGCCAAAGGGGTGCTGTTCTGGGCTCAGGGGCCTTCAGAGTAGTTCTGGAACAGTGGATGACACAGCAGACACATTCACAGTAAACCCGCTGACTTGCAATTACTTGTCGCTTAAGGGAGACCAGGGGCAAATCCTTTTGCAATTCGAATAATTAGCTTTTTGATATAAATAGATGTCTGGGACACTTACTTGTGACCATTGTGTTCATCTAGACTTTCAAAATATCTTTCCAGACTTTATTAACCCAGGACTTGCCTGGAAGCAGGCTGCTCTGAGATCTCTAGAGCAGCGGTCATAGTGAAGCAGCCTGTGCCAAGCATTGGTAGGAACGGTCTCCCAGAGACGACATCTGTCTCTTTAGACTGTGGGGACTTCCTTTCACAAAGATTATCAGGACCTACTGAAGGACATTGTGCTGAGTGTTAGACTTCCAGAGCTTTCTCTAGGTGGACATTTCCCAAGGTTGGGTCCAGGGAACCGCAGTTCCACAGGGAAGTGTTCAGCAGGAAGTGCGGGGAAGGAGTGAGTCCCCGGTCGGATGCTGATTTCTTCCTGTGGCAGATGACTGTTGCTGAGGTACAGAGTGAGTCCCCAGCTGTGTGCCCAGTGTGCCTCAAATTTCTTTTTCCAAGGACAGTTTATCTGTGTGTTTTAAATCACAATAAATGTAATAGACCAGTGCTCTTTGGAGCATGCTCTGGGCCATTCCACCAATGACACCTGGTCTGTGCTCCGAGAAACGGGTCTGGCTTTCTATATGGGCTGCTAAGGGCAGTTGTCCTGACAGAGGAGGGTGGCGAGGGGTTTGTGGTCAAGCTGCCCACTGCATTTACCACTCATCTGCAGCTTCAGAAAGCTAAATGATCCCAAGGTGCTTTTAGACGTCAGAGTTCCAGGTCGAATTTATTCTCATAATTGCTTTCATTCAGAAGGAGGGGGTTTAAGGGAATGCTAATGCTCACCTCCCTGCTGCTGGCCTTCACCAGAGATACGCTGTCCTCAGGAGGTTGTATGCCTGGGGCCACCTTGGACAGAGTCCCTCTCTGGCCCTGCTTTCTCTCTATGAAGACCTGGAGGCAAGTGGTGCACGTGGACTGCTCCCTGGCAGCCTCAGGCACTAGGGTGCCCCCTTGTCCCCCACCTTAGTGTCAGCTTGAGCGTGTCCTTTTGTCTACTGTATTATTGACGTTTCTGTGAAAGTTTCATTTGAACCAAGGGTTTCTGATGCTAAAACATTTGGAAACCACTGGAAACACGGGCCCCTTGCTCTCTGAGGCCCTACTGTGTCTGTTTCAGTTTTGCAGTTTACAGACTGAATGCCTGATGCCTGTGTAGTCATCCTTGCGGGAGAAAGGGGTGGCTGGCAAATGGTCCCCAGAGGGCTCTGCAAGGAACATGGCCTGCATGATGACGCTTGGGGAGTAACTTAGGCCCTTGCTAGCCCCTCACTTCTATTTTTAGGTACAAGTGATTAGTGTCTGGGGGCCCCATGTGGGGAGGGACATGCACACCCACCTCTACAGCAGCCTAAACACCTTTGCGGTATCAGCAAAGTAGGGGCAACAAAATTTTGTTTTTAATTTGCAAAAGAATCAAATTTTTTCATCATGGCAAAGATCAGAACTCTGTTGAATGGCCTCGCATTTCTTCCTGTTTTGGTCTTGCTTCTTATTGTGAATTTGGTGTGTATGTGGTTTGGGTGGGAGCCATGTACTTCTCAGTGCTTTGGGTCTCTTAAGTCCTTACTCTGCCCTGGTGTTCCTTATAGAGTCCAGCTTTTGGGACGTTACCTAAAGGATTCCTTTTCTTCTAACCTTTAGTTTCAGCTACATGAACGCCTGCCTGTCCTGGGCAGATTCTTAAAATATTTGCCCATCAGCAGCCTCTCAGAAAGGAATGTTAAATGCTGCCATGATGTCAAAGGGGCCCCGAGGAGAAGGGCCTGGGCCAAGCCCAGCCTGTCACTCATGGCCACAGCAGAGTGGGAGATAAGCAAAGGCAACGGCTTGTAGAAAGCCTGGTCCTCTGGGCTCCCTGAACAACCCAGGCAGTCCCTAGCTAAAGAACAATGAACTTCCAGACACCACTGCCCAAGTGAAAGCCAGAGGTCTGTGGCTCTTCCGAATCTGCACTCTTGAAGAGTCTTCATCAGGATGTCAGGAGCCCCTAAGGAGAGTTTGGGGCCCCAGGGGCTACCGGGGCTGGGCAAGGCCTGCTTAACCACTATGGACAAAAAGCTCAACATGCTGAATGAGAAGGTTGACAAACTGTTACATTTCCAAGAAGACGTCACGGAGAAACTGCAGTGTGTGTACCGAGGCATGGGCCACCTGGAGCAAGGCCTGCACCGGCTGGAGGCTTCCCGCGGTCTGGGCCCGGCTGGGGCCGACCGCTCCCCACCGTCTGATGCTCAGGCTGGGTGGCCGGAGGTCCTGGAGCTGGTGCGGGCCGGGAGGCAGGATGCCGCCCAGCAGGGCGCCAGGCTTGAAGCCCTCTTCCGGATGGTGATGGCCGTGGACAAGGCCATAGCTTTGGTGGGGGCCGTGCTCCAGAACTCGAAGGTGGTGGATTTCATCATGCAAGGGAGTGTCCCCTGGAGGAAGGGAAGCCTGGCCGACGTCCCTGAGGAGGTTGGTTCCTGCTTCTGTGCCCCGGTGCCCTTCTGGCTGGAAGGGAGGTTCAGGGCCCTGGTGGGTTGCCCAGACAGGAAGCTAGTCTTCGGAGAGCGGGAGTGCTGTTGTCTCCTCTAGTGTCTCCTGCATGACTTGTTGATGGGAAAAAGGAGAGATGGAAGCTTAAAGGCCATAGGTGGATTTCCAGACAGGGCAGGACGTTTGGGTTTCTCCCTTGTGCCCTGGCAAAGACCGTGGGGCCCTGGGCAGTGCAGGGCGCCTAAAAGTGGGGGACAAATGAGCCACCAGGGAGAGGAGGGCAGTTACACTTATCTGACATCCCAGGGACTTCTCTCCTTACACCTGGGGTGGGCGAGAGGTGGGGAGCACTCAGTTTACCCTGACAGAGTCCCTCCTTCGGAAACACAGACCCCCCTTCCTGTCCCCAACCTTGTGCTGTGTCCCTGAGTGGGCGGAGTATGCAGCTGCCTGTGGGGAGATGAGTGTTGACAGTGGCCCACGGGGGACACAGGCCGGGGCCAGAGCCTGGGGGTGGTGTGGCATTTCTGGGAGTGGCTGTTCCCAAGGGTTGCATAATCAGATCCACTGGCTAAAGGACGCTTGGCTGGGGTGCAGGGTGTCTGTGTATGCATATGTATGAGGTGTGTAAAGGCAACACTCTGTTTGGGAGCAGCTAAGGGTCAGCCACCTAGCAACTCGCAGATGATGGCCTGGAGCTACCCTTTCAGATCTTTGCAGCTCT